>NC_091762.1:111257514-111584181 GCF_029378745.1 Bos indicus | reverse complement strand
ATTATCAACAAACACCACTGAAGTTTTGAGCCAAATCATTATTTGTTGTGAAGGGGCTGTCCTGTGCCTGGCAGGATGTTTAGCAGGACCCCTGGGCTCTACCCCAGATGCTAGTAGTAAATTCCAAACTGTGACAACCAGAAATGCCTCCAGACATAGCCAAATATCCCCTGGGTGGGGTGGGGATTGCCACCCTCACCTCCTCATTGAGAACGACTGCTTTAGAGAAAGCTGACCTTGTGACTCAAATGACATCCCAGACCTGGTCTCTCATGATCAAGGCACATACTTTCTCTAGTCTCAGCTTCATCCTCATGGCTCATGTTATGGTCCCCAGCAGACCTACACCATCACTTTATGGTAGCAAAATGGCTGTCCCAGCTCCAGCCCTTTCAGCCTCATACCCTGCTGTACAGATGGAGAAAGGCAGTTTCTCTGGCCATTATCACAGAACAGAGACCACATCTCCCAGAGCAGAATAAGCAATGTGTGTCTCCTCTCCCCTCCCTGCTCTGATTGTTTATGTGTCTGTAGCTGAGCCAGTCCCTGTGGTGAAAAGGACGGAAGAGGCTGATAAAGTTAAGCCCAGAGGATCTACTGTGGAGCTGGAATGAAGTCAAGACACCAAGACACATGTCTAAAGAGAGAGGTAGGGTTGTTGTTCAGTCACTAAGTCATTTCCAACTCTTTGCAACCCCATGGACTGCAGCATGCTAGGCTTCCCTATCCTTCACTATCTCCCTGAGTTGGCGCAAACTCATGTCCATTGAGTCAGTGATACCATCCAACCATCTCATTCTCTGTCACTCCCTTCTCTTCCAGCCCTCAATCGTTTCCAGCATCAGCATCTTTTCCAATGAGTCGGCTCTTCACGTCAGGTGGCCAGAGTATTGGACCTTCAGCGTCAGTCCTTCCAGTGAATATTCAGAAGTAGATTGACTTCCCCAAATGTCCATGCCCCATTCCCCAAGCAGAGCGCTGGCCTGGAGCTGTCCAGATACTTCCAAGGGACCATCTAGACCCAGGCAAAGGGGCCCCAGTGAGCTGATGCTGTATGGTCACAAATCCAGAGGCTAGGGGTTCTACATGAGGCTGGGCAACTCCCCTCACCCTGAAAAACCATTCCCTCCCCTCAATCCTACCACCCCCTTGAGCCAAAGGGATTGGAAACCTCAGAAATTTCCAGTTCCGGTGGAAGAGGAGGAGAATTCTGGGTCAGACACTGGACAAAGACCCCAACCCTTCTCCAGAGGTAGACGGCCTCTTTCTTAGGACAAGCTGTGATGTGGAGGGAGGAGAAGCTGACAGTGAAGCCAGTTCAGAGAATTTTTATTATCTAGGACTAGACCATTTTAATTACTGCATTGAGACTGCATTTGTAGTATAAAGTGTCCAGAGATCTTTTTATTACCGAAAAGCCAGGAGAAAATTATGGGGCCTGCCTGAGACAGAGATTTCATCCTCAGGCAAGGGAGAAATGGCCCTCACTGAATAAATTTTAAAGGGCGAATGGGAGCAAAAATAAAACTATACTTCAGTCGTATCCATGGGTCTTGCTCACTCAATGCACCATTTTCATGTCTCTTAACGGAGCCCAGGAAGGGGGATCCAGAAGGACTGTGGACATACACGAGGCCCTGGGAGGCAGACAGTCCCTGCCTCCAGCCCCTGCCAGAGAATGTGGCCTGACCCAAGGATCTGCAGAGCCCCTGGGAAGAGGCCACAGCAGGAACCAGAGAAGCAGTGGGTTTAGGGGCAGCCCCTGGTGGCAACCCCAAGGCTGGGTAGGGACAGAAAAGTGTCACGTCACTGAGAACAGCAGTCCCAGCAGAAACACTTTAAATACCATCCTGGAACCTCCATGGAACTGTAATCTCCCTTCTCCCCCTAGGACTTCAACTAGACGACAAAGCTAACACTGTTATTATTTGCCATCTGTCCTGATTGTCTTGCTTCTGTCACAAAGCACTGTGACCCGTGAAAACAGAGCTTTCATCAAGTGCTTCTAAGCCAGGGGACTGAAGGATTCTGGGATGGGACACTCAGTTACCCTGTTCTGAGGAAAAAGGCATGCAGACATTCAATTCTTCTCTCTCCCTCCCTGGACACAGATGCTCAAGGGCCGGGCCATGCTGCTCACAAATGCTCTCCACTGACTTACTGTTTATTGTACTGGTTTGGCCCTTGATGGGACAGAAAGCTAATAGAATTGCACGAATCAGCTCAGTATTAAAACTGAAGCAACACAGGGCTCACAAAATCTTCTCTTGTCCTGACAGGTATATGCTCATTGCATTCTGTCTTCTTCTTGCAAATTACAGCAATTCCTTGGGTTTAAAAAAAAAATGGATATTTCATTTCGGTTGCAGCAACTCTGTGTCTCCTGTGGCACTGGGAAAGTGGAGGGGGTGGACAGTTGAGGGCAGACTCTGACCTCACAGCAGGGGACACAGGTGCCGCCTTGGGATTCAGGGTGTTTGAGTGAAGTTGAATTTTTGACCCCACAACAAGCTTGAACCCAGATGATATACGGGGCCTTTCTACTTCTGGCAGATTTACACAAAGTGGTCCAGACCTTCAAATTTCACAGCTTATATATGGACTCAGGGCCCTTCCTGTAATTTCTGCAATTTCTCGACCATGCTTCTTTTTAGGTTCCTCTGGTTTTGCTCCTCTGGCCAGGTGAACCATTCTGACTTGTCTGCACATCAACTGATACATGTGTCTCAAGAAACTGGATCACAGTTATGATTGCATTGTTCAGGGCCTTGTCTGAAGGCCTGAGGAGTTACTTCAGGAATTCCATTATGAACAACATTCTATGTCCCTCGTTCAGAGGTTCTGCAAGTGTGGTCTAGGGATCCATGGGATTTCTGAAATCCTTTCAGTGTATAACCACACTAGGATGTCATTTACCTTCCCCCGGCACTCCCTCTGAAGTGTACAGAGAAGTTCTCCAGCATCTACATGATGTCTGATGATGTCACCCTTCTGAGGGTTGATGGAGGGTGTGCTTGTGTCTTCCGGTGTCTTAAAATGTTCTCACTTGAATTTCTGACATAGTCAATATCAATAAATCTAACTCACATAAACAAAGGTTCTCTGGGCTCCACAATAATTTTTAAGAGACCAAAATGCTCTGGGGTTTCCCCTCAAGCCCTGCTTTCTTTCAAAGCTGCTATTCCTCCCAAGAGGCCTTCACCCTTCCATGCAGCCTCTGGGGAGATGGGGTCAAGAGAGCTCTGCCCCAATTACCTCCCAAACCAAGAGCCGCATGAGGCTGATTTGCCTTCCAGAGCCCACGGGAAGCGCGGGGAGTTTCTCTCCCTCAGTGCAAAGGTCTTCAATCTGGCAGCTTGACAAGATCCATGACATTCTTGGGAAGGGAAGGAGGTCTTGTGGAATCATCACATTCTTGCAGTTATACCTAAGTCCTTCATGGTGAAGTGCAGAGTGAGGGTTGGGGAAGAGTTTGCTGCAGCCCATTTTACAGAAGGCAAAACTGAGACTCTGGAAGCAGATGGTGGAGATAGGATTAGAACCCACTCACCTGTGATTGTTGGTTTGAAGAGCTGCACCATGGACATTCAGCCCAGAAATATTGTCTTTTCCCTGGTGAGCTGCTTCCCTACCTTCTTTTGCCTTTCCTCTTGCCGCTCTTCCTCCTCCCTTTCATTCTCCTTCCCTCGCTTTCTTCCTCCAACATATTTCAGGTGCTGCTGTTTGTATTTTTGTCATTCTTTCCTTGGAAAGAACAGTGAATTTCAATAAATGCAAATGGTAGTGAAATCTGGACAGTAATACTTGGACAGAAGCAGGGGGTGGGCCAGGCAGAGCCATTTCATCACTCCCCTGGCTCCAGGCAAAGCCAGAGTCCTAATATGACTCTTCAGTCCCTTAAGTACCTCTGGCTTTCAGTGGAAACTCAACTGCTGCTCTCTGTTCAGTCCATATGGGGGCTCATCCAGCCCCCCTCTAATTCTATTTCCACCCTGATCCAAAGAAGGGGTTTTCCCACAAAGGCTACAGATCTCCTCACTTTTTCATTACTTCCTTTGAATCAGGATCTGAGGAGAGGAAGTTGTATAAGATGCAATCTCTGCCCTGGAGGAGTTCACAGACCCAGGAAGAGACAGAGACACAATCAGATAAAGACCGTGCAGTAGAATAAAGGAGTGAGAGAAGCCTGGATCAATTGTTGCAGGGCCTGTGGACTTGGCTGTAGGAGTCACTGGGATTCTGTGGTTCCTGGGGGCTCTGATGGAGTGGGGAGGGGGGCTAGGATGGCAGCAGAGGATAAGGAGGTTGCCAGGTTAGTTGAGAGGCTCCGGAGCCCAGATTGCAAACTTTGAGTTACCACAAACTCCAAACTAACAGTAATAACTATATATTAGGGGTCTGAAGGGGCTTCCAAGGTGGTGCTAGTGGTCAAGAACTCACCTGCCAACGCAGGAGACATAAGACTCGGGTCCAGTCTGTGGCTCAGGAAGATCCCCTGGAGGAGGACATGGCAACCCACTCCAGTATTCTTGCCTGGAGAATCCCAGGGACAGAGGAGCCTGGAAGGGCCTGGAGGGCTACAGGCCATAGGGTTGCAGAGTTGGACACGACTGAAGTAACTTAGCATGCACACACGCAGGATCTGAATGTGTGTCTGGTATTGTGTGTGTGTGTGTGTGTGTGTGTGTGTGTGTGTGTTTGGGGAAATGGAGGTGGCAAAAAACAGAAAGAGAAACAGGAACTTCTAGGCTGTTTTCATGTAGTTAATACAGGGTAGTGGTAAAGGGCACCGGCTGTGGAGTTAGATGAACTTAACTGTGACTCACCAATTTGTATGACTTTGGACAGGTCCTTTAAACTCAATTTTACCATCTATAGAGTGGGGATGATACAAGTGCCTCTTCTTAGACTTATTATAAGGATAGCATAAATTAATATATGCCAAATTTTTAGAAAGTGCCTGAAAAATAAAAGGTCATAGATAAATAGCACATCAGTTGCTATTAGAATTGTATTAAAAATTAACTGAAATAATCTATGCCCAGCATTCAGCACAGAGCCTACAGCAAGGAAGACCACCCATAGTGGGGACGGAGATGCAGCTTGATGCTGTCCTGGATATCAGGAGCTCAGTTCCTCAGGGACAACAGACACGAGGCATGGTGGGAACAGGTTCCCAAACCCCCTTCACTGGAGGGTGTGGGGCTCCAGACTGGCAGGTATATGATGTCTGATGAGCCTGAAGGCTGGTGGTGAAGGGTAGGTGAGGGGCGGCCAAGGCAGGCAGCAAACGCCATGTTTGAATCATCAGTGGTCATCCTCAGATGAAACACAAAATCAGGCATGGGGAGATCAGAGCAGCCCACACCCAGGAGGTGACATTTCATTTAGATGTGAGAAGATAAGCAGGTGTTTTCCAAAATTATGTAGAAAACAATTCACATCAATGTCACTTCTCCTGCATTTCTTCAAGTAGTTTCACCTATCTTTCTAAAATGCTGTGTTATCCCTTTCAAAGTTGAGATCTGTTATCATGTTGCTTGAACTTTTTATTTTATATTGGAGCATAGCTGATCACGATGTTGTGATGGTTTCAGGTAGATCGTGAAGGGACTCAGCCATACATATGCATGTACTCATTCTCCCCCAAATCCCCGTCCCATCCAGCCTGCCGTATAACATTGAGCAGAGTCTCTGTGTTGTACAGTAGGTCCTTGTGGGTTATCCGTTTTAAATCCAGCAGTGTATACATGTTGATCCTAAACTCCCTAACTATCCTTCCCCCTTCCTTCCCACCTGGCAACCGTAAGCTCCTTCTCTAAGTCTGTGAGTCTGTTTTGTAAATAAGTTCATCTGTACCATTTCTTTTTAGTAGAATCTGTCATCTTAACACAACTACAGATGATTGGTAATATGTGAGGAGCACCAGTCTTGTCAGTGAAGACATTTAGAACTGGAGGCTGGTGCTTATAAACTGATTCATAATCTTCATGAGAAAAAACTCCGATACATCTGTACAGAGCATTACAGCTTACAGGTCATTGCCAGCTCATTTAATCCTCAAAAACACCCTCTGAAGTAAGTATTAGGATCCCCATGTTACACCAGAGGCGCCGCAAAGCTCAGTTCTTTGGGGCTTCTGCCTGGAGGCTACATAAATCCTTCTATTGAAACTTCTGGGAAGATCCGTAGCAGCCATCTGTGCTTCCTCAGTCGGGCTCTTCCTTACCTCAGGTGGCAGTTGATAAAAAGCCAGTTCTGGAGCTTGTTACGTATTGTGGCCACAAACAAGGCAAAGCCAAAGGCTTCTGCAAGCTCTGTTCTCTAGCAAGTCTTCTGAAACATCAGAGTCTCTGGAATAAGCAAATAGAAAAAGCCCTTTGGGATGGCCAATTTTACATGTCAATTTAACTCGACTACAGTCTCCAGTTATTCCATCAAACACCCAAGGTGTTGCTGTGAAGATATTTCATAGATGTCACTCAAGTCCACTATCAGTTGACTAGAAGTAAGAGATCAACCCTGAATATTCATTGGAAGGACTGGTGCTGAAGCTGAAACTCCAATTCTCCGGCCACCTGATGCGAAGAGCTGACTCACTGGAAAAGATCCTGATGCTGGGAAAGATTGAGGACAGGAGGAGAAGGGGGCAACAGAAGATGAGTTGGTTGGATGGCATCATCAACTCAATGGACATGAGTTTGAGCAAACTCTGGGAAGTGAAGGACAGGGAAGCCTGGCGTGCTGCAGTCCATGGGGTCATGAAGACTCAGACACGACTTAGTGACTGAACAACAGCAGCAAAATAGATTACCCCAGATAATCTGGGTGAGCCTGGCTCACTCAGTTGAAAGGCCTTAAGAGCAGTCAAGGTTTACCTGAGGAAGGAGAAAACCTACCTGTGGGCAGCGGCTTCACCCTGTGCCCACAAGCTTAGCCGGTTCTTCTCTGCACTCGGCTCAGCAGGTTTCGGACTAGCATCCTTCACACCCTTCCAGGGGGCCCATTCTAAAACACAGATCTGATGTTTCTTGTCTTCAATCCTGAGACCCTCTTACCATAGTCATGGTCAGAGTTGCCAGGGTCCATGTAGAAAAGACTGAATCCTGTGGCTTACAGGCCTCAGGAAACTTGTTAAGCTGCATACTGGTGATTAAAACCATTGTTCGCTCACCTTCCTCCCTCTAAATTCTAGGAAAGGGACACAAATCGCCAAACAGAGAACCAATCGTCAGCTTTATCTGGGGCTTTCTGATAGCAATGGCATTGAAGAAGATGGCTTGGACCTAAGGTCACAATGAAACATGCAGCTCTGCAACCTGTGAGTTGAAAATAGCCAGGTCCCCATCATAGAACCCATCTGACTTCTTCCCCTGGTTCCAGAAGGGAAAATGGCATTCCTTGAGGAATAGACCTGCTGTGCTGAGCTGACAGCATGTAGGAGGAGGAGAGGAGGCCCTGGTTCTTCATATTTATCTTTGGGGCAAGCTGTGAGTGTGTAAGATTATGGGATGAGAGCAAGATCAGCACTGCTGTGTGAGGCAGCAGCCCTGCTCCCTGGTCAGCATGGCCTGTAGGTGTCAAAGTCACAAACAGAAAGGACACAGTTCCCAGAGGGAGCACGGTGATGTGGGGCAAAGGGAAACCAAGAGTCAGGGCTTGCTCCAACACTCACCCAGCTTGGGATCCAGGAATTAAGGTCCTCCCTTATCACTGGGAGCAGAGCACAGGGAGGCTGCTTAAGTCTCCTCCAGTAGGGGCTGCCATCTGTGAACACACCTTCATCCCAGTGCAAACTCCTAAGGGACTCCACGTTGACAAAGGTACTGCAGGTTGAACGCTTCCAAACTTTGCAGACTTTCACAGTTCGCACCTGTCCAGCCTCCTCCCTTTATGTTGACAGGAATTATCTAGGGAGTTGGGAGATGGCAACTTGAAAACGCAGTTGTACATACTTTTTTTTCAGAGACATTTGTCCTCAGAAGTTTCACTGTCAAGTCACATCGCCCCATCATGACTTGCGATTACAACCCTAACAGGGGCCCTGAGAACGACCTCCAATCCATTTGGATCCCCCAAACTCTTGGCATCAACAGTATCATTCATATATATGGCCACCAAAGTCCAACAAAATCATGATTTCATTCACCTTAAGAATCCCAGCTCAGATTGTCTAACTGCACCCCCATCACAACAGCAAGTTTTTAAAATCTTTAAAATAAAATCCAGTGCTGGGTATTGCAGAGTTATAAAAAGCATTATCGAGGGAACAAAGACGATGAGGGCTGAGGCCAGCTGACGGCAGGCCTTTGCCTGGGAAGCCGAGTGCCCGATATAGCTCTCCCCAAACCCTCCCGAGGATTTCTGTTTTGAGCATCCCCAGTGCTGTGCAGCTGAGAGACGCCGGCTGCCTGCACAATGCTGCAAGATAAACTCCTAATTCCTAAGCAAGCCTCACAAGAAGCTTCCTAGGGTGGCCACCTCGTCCTCTGCTCCCTCTGCCATTCACCATCCTGGGCTCTGATTCAGGGGTTCCTAGAGCGTGCCTGACATCTATAGGTCTCTAGGAAGCCAGCGAGCCTGGAACAGCCTTCTCTCTTCTCTGCCTCATTGCCTACTTTTTCTTCAAGTCCCATCTCAAGATTTTCCTCCCCTGTAAAGTATTTCCAACATTCTGCGGCAGTCATGAGTGCTATTCATCAGATATTTCATTTCTCCACACTCAGGGCACACAATAGGGTCGCATTTCAGGGCCTCTTGTGTTTGGGGCCATGTGCCTAGTTCCGGCCAAGGGGTCATAATTAGGTATGACACATGTCCGTTCTGGCCTGAGCATCTGCCCGCCATGTGAGGCCATCCTGCATCTTCCTCTCCCTGTGGCATGGCAACCAGCATTATATCAGATGGCGGCTGCTCTGATAACCTGGATCCCAGAATAAGAATGGTAATTACAGTCCTGCTAACCTACAATGGAGAAGGAAAGCTTAGTTTTAAACCACTACAACATAGGGGTTGCTTACCCAGTTGAAAAATGAGCAGGTGACCTAAATAGACATTTATCCGAAGAAAACATACAGACGGCCAATAGGCATATGAAAAGATGCTCATGATCACTAATTATTAGAGAAATGCACATCAAAACTACCTCAAACTGGCCAGAATGGTGATCATTAAAATGTCTACAAATAACAAATGCTGGAGAGGGTGTGGAGAAAAGGGAACCCTCCTGTGTTGTTGGTGGGAATGTAAAGTGGGGCAGTCACTGTGGAAAACGGTATGGAGGTTTCTTAAAAACAAAAAATAGAGCTGCCATATGATCCAGCAACCCCACTCCTGGGCATACC
Source organism: Bos indicus (assembly GCF_029378745.1). Classification (NCBI taxonomy): domain Eukaryota; kingdom Metazoa; phylum Chordata; class Mammalia; order Artiodactyla; family Bovidae; genus Bos; species Bos indicus. The sequence continues at coordinate 111,574,837 of NC_091762.1, read as the reverse complement.
TCCAGACAAAACTATAATTTGAAAAGATTCGTGCGTCCCTATGTTCACAGCAGCACTATCCCCAGTAGCCCAGACATGGGAAGAAACGAAATGTCCATCAGCAGAAGAATTGATAAAGAAGATGTGCTGCATCCAATGGAATAGCACTCAGCCATCAAAAATCGTGAAATAATGCCATTCGCACAAGCATGGATGAACCTAGAGATTATCCTACTAAGCGAAGTAAGAAAGAAGGAGAAAGATGAATACCACATGATAGACCAAAGACAAATACCAGCACTCATGTGTGGAATCTAAAATATTGCACCAAAGAACTTACGTATGAAACAGAAGCAGACTCACTGACATAGAGAACAGTTTTGTGGTTGCCAAGGAGGAGGAGGGTCGAGGAGGGGAGGAAGTATTGGGAGTTGGCATTAGCAGATGTAAACTATGATGTATAGGATAGATAATCACCAAGGTCCTCTGTATAGCACAGAGAACTAAGTTCAATATTCTGAGTTAAACCATAATGGAAAAGAATATACAGATGCATAACTGAATCTCTTTGCTATACAGCAGAAATTAACACATTATAAATCAACTATACTTCAGTAATTAAAAATACATAGAGAGAGGGGTTGTTTGTTGCTGCTGCAGAACCTAACTAGTGCTAGCAGACACGCGCTCCCTGACCAAGCTGGTTGGTCTCACCTTCTCTAGATTCTGACAGCGCTCACCTTTGTGTATTTTGTTCATATGCTTTCACGTGCCCTTTCAGCATCAGCGAGACAAGGGCTAGTTCAGAAGCCATATCTCACGTGCTTTCACATCCCATTATGCAGCCCAGGGCCTGCCATGTAGCAGGCATCAATACACAATCATTGTGTTGTTATTGGCTCGTTTTTTCCTTCTCTTCCCTGTTGTGCAGGTGAGAAAATGACCTTGACAGCTTCCCGTTACTCTTGCTGGCTTTCTCCTGCTGCTCAGGTTACCAGAATTGATTTCACTTCTCCTGTTGCCAGTTCAATGGGGGGTCAGGGAGTCAAACTTGTTCTGGTTCATACATCCTCATCACCCATAAAAGTCCCAAGGATCTGGCTTCTGAGCAGTTGTTGTAACTGAGGGATAGGACCCTTGGGACCACCAATAACTCTGCAGCAGCATTAGCAGGCAGCAGAGGCAGCCCAGCCAGCTTCCATCCTCCTAGGACGTGGGAGGAGGGGAGGAAGGAAGAAGCAGCTCTCTCCTGGATATCCAGACCTCTGGATGCTTGCTTTTGTAATACCTACCTGTCCTAGGCTCACTGAAGCATGATGATTAAAATAAATACACACATGTAAGCTCCACCCCAGGGTCCTGGGCCAGTGGGAGCCAGGTCTGGAAGGAAATCAGGGGCTGCTCCAGGACTGGGAATCATGTACTGTCCCATTTCTTAAGCCCAGGTGGGCAAAGCATCAGATCCTTACAGGGGCTTGGAACTAGAGCCTTTCCTGCTACTACTCCCTTTGCTGTGACTGCCCTTTGGCATGGACCTGGTGCTTAGCTCCCATGCCAGCTGTCTGTTGTACTGGGGTCTGAAGCTGGCCCCCAATTTGATCTGCTGGATTAGACTCCTGGTCTGCTTCACAACAGCCCCTCCTCCTTCCTGGAAACAAAGATCCTTTTGGCATCCTTCACATTGGCCCCTACAGACTCCCAGTCTAGCAATGTAATTGATGCCGAGAAGTACCACACCCAGAAGCCCTAATGCTGTGCCCAGCATACCCTAGCTCTGCAGACAACATCATTGAAGGCAGCTCTAGATGGGAGGGGTAGAGTCTGCAGATTCCCTTGAATGTGGTGATTTGGACAAGTTGCCAGGGACAATCCCCTCTTCCTTGGCCAAATGAATCACTGACTCCTTATCAAGAGTCTAGGCTGTCTTGAGAAGGAGAAATATTATATGGCATCCCTTATATGTGGAATCTAAAAAGAAATGATACAAATGAACTTACTTATAAAACAAAAGCAGACTCACAGACTTAGAAAATGAAATTAGGGTTGCCAGGGACGGGGGGATAGGGGGATAGTTAGGGAGTTTGGGAGGGTCATGTACACAACTGTTATATTCAAAATGGATAAGCAACGAGGTCCTACTGTACAGCATATGGAACTCTACTTAACGTTATGGGCCAGGCTGGATGGGAGTGGGGTTGCAGGGGAGAGAATGGACACACACACACACATATGACTGAGTTCCTACTCCATTCACCTGAAACTACCACAACATTGTTAACTGGCTATACCCCAAAACAAAACAAAAAGCTTAAAGTTTGCAAAAAATTAAGTTAAAAAAAATAATTTTTAAAAATGAAAAGAGTCTAGGCTGTCTTCTGGCCTCAGGTTTTCTGCCACAAGAAAGAAGATGCAAAGGAGAAGTCATGTTAGTCACCTAACCTATATCCTAAAGTCTTATCTTGACAGGAATTATTTCATCATAAGGGGGGAACCTATTCAAATAAACTAAAATAAAGGGAGTAAAGGGAGTACAACTGAATCTTAGAAAAATGGAAAGTTTCAATGGTAGAGTGCATTCAGTTCAGTTCAGTTCAGTCGCTCAGTCATGTCCGACTCTTTGTGACCCCAGGAATCACAGCACACCAGGCCTCCCTGTCCATCACCAACTCCCGGAGTTCACTGAGACTCATGTCCATCAAGTCAGTGATGCCATCCAGCCATCTCATCCTCTGGCGTCCCCTTCTCCTCCTGACCCCAATCCCTCCCAGCAGCAGAGACTTTTCCAATGAGTCAACTATTCACATGAGGTGGCCAAAGTATTGGAGTTTCAGCTTCAGCATCATTCCTTCCAAAGAAATCCCAGGGCTGATCTTCAGAATGGACTGGTTGGATCTCCCTGCAGTCCAAGGGACTCTCAAGAGTCTTCTCCAACACCACAGTTGAAAAGCATCAATTCTTCAGCGCTCAGCCTTCTTCACAGTCCAACTCTCACATCCATGCATGACCACAGGAAAAACCATAGCCTTGACTAGGTGAACCTTTGTTGGCAAAGTAATGTCTCTGCTTTTGAATATGCTATCTAGGTTGGTCATAACTTTCCTTCCAAGGAGTAAGCGTCTTTTAATTTCATGGCTGCAGAGTGCATTAACGGCCCCAAATCTTCACTGCTCCTTTATTTCCAGGCCCTTGGCCATCTGCCTTGCTTTGACCTAGGAAATGACAAGCATCTTGTGCTCACAGCTGTGCATTGGGCCTGTCCTGTGCTTCCCCGTGGCCATGAGAAAACATGTCTGGGTTGCCCATTTGTCCCTGGAGGAAAACGAGAGCCAAGTGGAACTGAGCCACCACCCAGCCTAGATCAGCCGATCCCACTGGTCAAAAGAGTCACAGGCGAAATGGATGCTTGTCATCTGACACTGAGATTTTGTAGCAATTTGAGACAATAGTCAACTAACATGGCTAAGCAGTGATTCTCCCCATTTCTGTTTCTGCTTTCAGACTCCTCACGTTCTCTCACCTTTGCTTTCCTCTGCTCTTCTGCTTCATCCATTTTTCTTCCCCCTAAAGATCAGCTTTTTCACTTTCTCTTCCTCTTATCATTGGTTCCCTCATCATTGGTTCTCAAGAATCTGCTATCAACATCAGACCACCCTTTTCAGATTCTGAGACACAGAGGACTTACTGCACCTCTTTACTCCACGGTGGAGCCTGATGGCCAATCAGGAAGAAGACAACCTCAGAAACATAAAAGAATGGCCCGTGCTTGCCAGGGAGTGGGGTGGGGAGTGAGCGAGCGCTGTCTCTTCCTGTGAGTCCTCCCCACCCCTGGGGAAATGTAAGGAAATGTCTTGTACACCAGTGAAAAACCCAAAGCAAGTTCTCAGCAGGTTACTCTGCTCTTCATGGAAATAACTGTTGTAGGGAGGGGAGCATGCTGGGACTTCTACCTTAGTAGGCTGGTGTAGGGGTGGAGTGGGGTAGCAGCTGGAAAGAAGACGAGAGCACTGGAGCTCTGGCCCTGAGGGAAACACTGTAAAGAAGGCAGGAGCTGCATTTGGAGAAAACTTAGAGAGGGCCAAGAGGAAGACTGATATGGTGGGCACATCAGCCAACACATGAACAGTACCCCTCCCTCTGGGCCCCACTAAGTGCTGATGGGTGAATTTGCTCAACCAAGGCTAGATAAGTCAAGACAGACAGAGAATGGGGGGAATTCACAGGTGCCACAGGGAAAGGAGGGGCAAGGCCAGAGCGTGGATATGTCTTAAGGCCAGCAGCGAAGGAGGACCTGCCATCCTGAAGCAGGAGACTGGCTCGGCCCTGTGGTCTTGTAATTCCTTCCCTTGGATGGCAACCCATTTCAAGAGAGCTCCACCATTAAACAACGGAAGGAACGAAGTGTTGGAGAAAAAAGTAGAGAGAGATGGGGACCCCTTCTAATTGGTAGAGGCATTTTGCAACATGTAGTGGAAATATTTAATGAAATTCAGTTTGTTAACACCTGTAACCTAGCAATCCACAAGCCTTCACTGGGTGTAGAGCCTGAAACACTCCTGAACAGATTCAGGAGGCCCATGTACCAGAATGATCACTCTGGCGCTCTCTGGATAGCTGAAGCTTGGTGGAATGGATAACAAAAAGGCAGTGGATGCATCTTCAGCAATGAGCTAGCTATGTGAAGACCAGCAGGGATAGATCTTAAAAACAGAGTGCAGGGTGGGAAAAAAAAAAGGTAAGAAACAGAACAAGATTTATAGCACAATACCATTAGTGTAAATTAAAAACACATACACACCACAAAACAACATCAGATTTTAATAAGGATCCATGAGTATGTGAGGCCATTTATCAAACACATTGAAGCGAATAGCTAGAGGAAGAATGAAGCAGAAGTGAAGACTGAGGATGCAGGATTCAGTGGGGAAAAGCCCATAAAACAATGGAAGGCCTTGAGCAGACAGGTGATGAGTATGACATGAAGACTCTGATTAACATAATTTCTGTTTCTGAGATCTGGTTGTTTTATTTTTATTTCATTTCAAGTGAGTCTGCCGTGGCACCGATTGGAAGTAGGACCATCTTATCTCTGACCATTGGGATCGTACAGGGACAAGATGCCATGAAGATCCCTGGGGGAGACAGTCACACTCAAGTGTGCGAGGGCAGGGAATGGAGGGGTCTTCAGCACAGGCTTTTACATCAGACAGACCTGGGTCTCAATCTTGACTTTGTCACACACTACTTGTGCAACCTTGATCAACAGGTCACTTGATTCCCCAAACCACCTCATCTGTAAAATGCAGATGATGATACCCGGATGGTGGAAATCAAACAAGACAATACTTACAAGGTTCTTAGCACAGCGCCTGGCTTCATAAATAGCAACTCGTATTCTCTTAGGCTTTTCACCCAAGGTCCCCAAATCCCACTACCTCTCCGAATCTAAAATGTAACCTCATTCCCGTATCTCTGGGCCAGCTGCTTTCAGTTGGGAGGGCTGCTGGGCCAGCAGCTGCCAGGGTCTCTACTGGGATGGGAGGGAATGCCAATGACCAGGTTGGGGTGCCTGGTGGAAGCATCCCAGGAGCTGGAGGCTCTGTCCAGACCTGGAAGCGCTGTCCAGAAGCAGACAGGTGAGGTCAACTGGGGGCGAGGGCACAGAGATCACCCACCAGAGCATTGGCAAGGAGGGGGTTGGGGTTGGGGGGTGGGAAGATGTCATATGCTCAAGAGATCCGAGGAAGGTCAGGTGAGATGGAGACCCAGAGCCCCTTCTTCTTGTCCCTTGCCACAACCCTCTCCATCTCTATCTGCCCATGCAGAAGTCCCTAGCCCCGGTCTTAAAGGCACCTGCACTGGGCTAGCTCCCTTTTAAGCTTGCTTCTTTCAAATAATGTCACAATTTGTGGTTTATTTTTCCCCCCATGTTGCAGGAAACCTGACTACAGTTTTCTCTGAAGAAAGACAGAACCCTTGCCCTCTGGGCATTTCACTCCACATGTGTAAATGCTCTGTGCGTTTTACATCAAAGCCTGAAACACCTTTGTACATTCCTTATGTGGGAGACTCCCTCCTTGGCATAAATTCCCCTGGGAGGCGTGGTCTATCCTCTCTGGAAATCTCATGGGTCAAAGGCCTGCCTTAAATCTTTGTTTGCCCCTCTCCTTCATCCTCATATCCCTTCTATCATACAGCTGCGTTATTCCAATTCATAAATATCTCCCCATTCTACCCACCTCTCTCCATTTCCTAAGTCAACATCCTTACCTTGGACCATGACAAAAGCTGCCTCTCTCCTCTCCTGGGCCTCAGGTGCTGCTGTCCCATCTGTTCTCCATGTAGCAAGAATGATGTTTCTATAACATAAACACAACTATGTCAGTCTCTTCCATAAAGGTTTTCAGCATCTTCGCATTACCCTGAGAACAGAACCAAACCCTTAACAGGTAACGCAGGGCCCTGTACCATCCAGCCCCCATCCAATTCCATCATGTCACTCCTACTTTTAATCAATGTGCCAGCCAGACTGCACGATCTTTACTGCCTCAGATGTTTCTAGCTCTTTCCTATGCCCAGACCTCATACATATTGGTCCCTCCTCCTTCTCTTCCTGACCAATTCCTACTTGCTTTCAAAAGTTAATTTCATTTCCTCTGAGAAACCTGCCCTGATGATCCAAGTCCATGTTAATGGTCTTGTTGAATTGAATTGTATCCCCCAAAAAGGTATGTCCTAAAATTCCCAGTGTCTATGAATGTAATCTTTCCCTTCTTCTATTTTTGGCTGGACTGGATCTTCATTGCTATGCACAGGCTTTCTCTAGTTGTGGCGAGTGGGGGCTACTCTTGGTTGCAGTGGGTGGGCTTCTCATTGCGGTAGCTTCTCTTGTTGCAGAGCACAGGATCTAGGGTGCTGGCTCAATAGCTGTGGCCCACAGGCTTAGTCAGTCTGTGGCATGTGGGATCTTCCTGGGCCAGGGATTGAACCTGTGTCCCTTGCATTGGCAGGTGTATTCTTAACCACTGGACCACCAGGGTAGTCCTGAATGCAATCTTATTTGGAAATACAGTCTTTGTAGATGTTAACAAGTTAAAAATAAGTCATGACTTCTAACCCAAAGCAGGATACGGTCATCAGAAGGAGGAGGTTTGGACACAGACACACAGGGAGGATGCCATGTGACCATGGACGGAGAGATGCAAGGAACACCAGGGATCACCAGCAACTGCCATAAGCCAAAACGCAAGGAAGGATCCTCCCTTAGAGCCTTGCCAGGGAGCATGACCCTGCCATCACCTTGATGTTGGACTTCTGGCCTCCAAAACTACAAGAGAATAAACTTCTGTTGTTTTAACCCACCAAATTGTGGTTATGTGTTACAGCAGCCCTAGGAAATGAATGCAGGCCCAGCTAGGCAGTCCCAGAGCACCCTTCACTTTCTCATCAGAGTATATACACCTTATGTTTTTACTGGTTTACTTGTCTGCTGCAAATCAGCCACATGAGGGCAGGGACCTTATTTGACCTATTATAGCCCCAGTAGGTAGTTAGAATCTATATGCTGCGTTTGTTGAGTGAATGAAGGATGAATGAAACAGCAGAGTGGAGAGGAGGCTCAGGTGACAAAACAGGGAGGGGATGGGAGGCAGCAGGCAGGTCAGGAAAGGCCTCACGGTTCTCCAGGGAGTTCTCGACCCATACAGGGCTGAAGCAGGCCAGCAGGAGGACAGGGCCATGGAGGGGGCATCTCAGGACAGCTACACACTGGATAGATGGTGTAGTCCTGGATGTAGGAGAAAAACACCCTTCTCATGGGCCTATAGGGGTGTCTCCCCTGGTACTTGTGAGAACTTAGACCAAGAGACTTGCAAAGCAGGGCTGTGTTTCAGCATTAACACCCCCCAGGGCCCTGCATCCTAGCATGGCTGCTTGCTTGAGAAAACTGCCCAATATCCAGACCAGAGCAGGCCCCGCTCAGATCCCTGCTGAATCTCTCCTCCACGGCTGCTGTTGTCCCCACAGGAAGCCACCCCAACTCCCCATGTGGCCCCACCACAGCTGCTCTCAACCTCTGCTTGAACTTCTTCCCTCCTGGGCTCAACAAACCCACACTGAGAGTTCATTTGGCACATCCTCTACCCTGCTCCAGGCTCTGCCCTCCTTACCTTCGTGTCCTCAATTCCCAGTCTGTCCCTCTCTCCACCCCAATAGTGCAGGGGCTTCCGAGTGGAAGTGCAAGAGATGATTTGGTAGATAGGAAACAATGCTCCTGAGGTTTGATGCACCTTCAAACCTAGACAGTGTATTAAAAAGCAGAGACATTACTTTGCCGAAAATGTTAGTATAACCAAAGTTATGGTTTTTCCAGTAATCTAGTATGGATGTGAGTTCAGTTCAGTCGCTCAGTCGTGTCCAACTCTTTGTGACCCCAGAAATCACAGCAAGCCAGGCCTCCCTGTCCATCACCAACTCCTGGAGTTCACTCAAACTCATGTCTACCGAGTCAGTGATGCCATCCAGCCATCTCATCCTTTGGCGTCCCCTTCTCCTCCTGCCCCCAATCCCTTCCAGCATCAGGGTCTTTTCCAATGAGTCAACTCTTCACATGAGGTGGCCAAAGTATTGGAGTTTCAGCTTCAGCATCAGTCCTTCCAAAAACACCCAGGACTGATCTCCTTTAGAATGGACTGGTTGGATCTCCTTGCAGTCCAAGGGACTCTCAAGAGTCTTCTCCAACATCACAGTTCAAAAGCATCAATTCTTTGGTGCTCAGCTTTCTTTATAGTCCAACTCTCACATCCATACATGATTATGGGAAAACCATAGCCTTGACTAGATGGACCTTTGTTGGCAAAGTAATATCTCTGCTTTTGAATATGCTGTCTAGGTTGGTCATAACTTTCCTTCCAAGGAGTAAGCGTCTTTTAATTTCATGGCTGCAATCACCATCTGCAGTGATTTGGGAGCCCCCAAAAATAAAGTCTGACACTGTTTCCACTGTTTCCCCATCTATTTCCCATGAAGTGATGGAACCAGATGCCATGATCTTCGTTTTCTGAATGTTGAGCTTTAAGCCAACTTTTTCACTCTCCTCTTTCACTTTCATCAAGAGGCTTTTGAGTTCCTCTTCACTTTCTGCCATAAGGGTGGTGTCATCTGCATATCTGAGGTGACTGATATTTCTCCCGGCAATCTTGATTCCAGCTTGTGTTTCTTCCAGCCCAGCGTTTCTCATAATGTACTCTGCATAGAAGTTAAATAAGCAGGGTGACAATATACAGCCTTGATGTACTCCTTTTCCTATTTGGAACCAGTCTGTTGTTCCATGTCCAGTTCTAACTATTGCTTCCTGACCTGCATACAGGTTTCTCAAGAGGCAGGTCAGGTGGCCTGGTATTCCCATCTCTGTCACAATTTCCCACAGTTTATTGTGATCCACACAGTCAAAGGCTTTGGCATAGTCAATAAAGCAGAAATAGATGTTTTTCTGGAACTCTCTTGCTTTTTCCATGATCCAGCAGATGTTGGCAATTTGATCTCTGGTTCCTCTGCCTTTTCTAAAACCAGCTTAAACATCTGGAAGTTCACAGTTCACGTATTGCTGAAGCCTGGCTTGGAGAATTTTGAGCATTACTTTACTAGTGTGTGAGATGAGTGCAATGGTGCAGTAGTTTGAGCATTCTTTGGCATTGCCTTTCTTTGGGATTGGAATGAAAACTGACCTTTTCCAGTCCTGTGGCCACTGCTGAGTTTTCCAAATTTGCTGGTATATTGAGTGCAGCACTTTCACAGCACCATCTTTCAGGATTTGAAATAGCTCAACTGGAATTCTATCACCTCCACTAGCTTTGTTTGTAGTGATGCTTTCTAAGGCCCACTTGACTTCCCATTCCAGGATGTCTGGCTCTAGATGAGTGATCACACCATTGTGATTATCTGGGTTATGAAGATCTTTTTTTGTACAGTTCTTCTGTGTATTCTTGCCACCTCTTCTTAATATCTTCTTCTTCTGTTAGATCCATACCATTTCTGTCCCTTATCAAGTCCATCTTTGCATGAAATGTTCCCTTGGTATCTCTAATTTTCTTGAAGAGATCTCTAGTCTTTCCCATTCTGTTGTTTTCCTCTATTTCTTTGCATTGATCGCTGAGGAAGGCTTTCTTATCTCTCCTTGCTATTCGTTGGAACTCTGCATTCAAATGGGAATATCCTTCCTTTTCTCCTTTGATTTTCACTTCTCTTCTTCTTCACAGCTATTTGCAAGGCCTCCTCAGACAGCCATTTTGCTTTGTTGCATTTCTTTTCCATGGGTGTGAGAGTTGGCAATAAAGATGGCTGATAGCCAAAGAATTGATGCTTTCAAATTGTGGTGATGGAGAAGACTCTTGAGAGCTCCTTGGACTGCAAGGAGATCAAACCAGTCAATCCAAAAGGAAGTCAACTCTGAATATTCATTGGAATGACTGGTGCTGAAGGTAAAGCTCCAATACTTTGGCCACCTCATGCAAAGAGCCAATTCATTGGAAAAGACCCTGAGACTGGGAAAGACTGAGGGCAAGAGGAGAAGGAGACAACAGAGGATAAGATGCTTGGATGGCATCCCTAACTCAATGGACATGAGCTTGAGCAAGCTGAGGGAGATAGGGAAGGACAGGGAAGCCTGGCATTCTGGAGTTCATGGGGCTGCAAACAGTCAGACATGACTTAGTGACTGAACAACAATAACTAGCACTGGTGACCCAGCCGTGGGTCAGAGTAGGTGTGGGTTGGGTGGGGGTGTGGAGTGGCTAAGGAATAGAGAGGGGTCTTGCACAGCTGCTCTGGGCTCAGGGAAACCTTCTGAGTCAACAGAGTGCAGGTAGCTGAGCTCCTCCTAATCACATGATCACGACATGGAGCAAGCTCAAGTTCAGCCTTGGCTTTAAGAATTCTGGTCCAAGGTGAATGAGATGAAGAGGGATGTTGGGTGCCCTCTAGAGTTCTGAGCAATGCTTGGGCTAATTGTAGGGTAGAAGGCTGCCTCCACTTTGCTAAGTGTGTCCTGGGAGATACTGGAAAGTCCTGAAAGCAGATTCCAGCTCCAACAGAGGGGCCATCAGGATCTGGAAGATGGCCAGCACCCCAGTCTGCATTGGGTAAGACAGAGAACAGGGGAGTGCAGAGGTCCATTCCTATGGGAGGTGGAAGGCCCAATGGGCATCTCATAACTACTCTAAGAGGCTAAGACTTAACAGCAAATGGGCCCAACCACAGGCACTTGGATATTCCAGAGCTTGCTTGCTAGAGGGGATGAAGCCTCAGCTATCCTCTTGGGTGGGCTGAACAGGACTGTGTCTGGTTCTGGCAGGCAGCAGGGGCTGGGCAGCAGCGTGGACATCCATAGCCCCTAGATGTGTGGGCAGAAGAGGTCTGAAAACTCCTTTCCCAAATTGCCCCTCGGGGCCCTTTCCTTTGTCTGCTCTTAAGAGAAGACCAGTCCCCACTCTTATTGCCCGAAAGGAGAGAGAACACATGGTCAGTTACTGCTGATGAGTCATGTGAACAAGACTTTGACATCTTGGCAAATAAGAGTTTTCCCAAGATCCAGTGGATGGAGCTCAAACTCAGTGCTGAAGGGCAGTGACTTTATAGGCAGACTCAGACTATAAAATGCGGGATGGTGGGTGCGATATTTACAGAAAAACCATCATTCCCAGTGCCCAGAGCTTGCCTTGCCAGTGAGGTTTTACAGATCTCAGAATGGGCACATGTCATTTTAAAAGGCACCTCAGTTCTTGCAGCCTTTGGCGGCCCAGGCAGAGCAGAGAGTGACAGGAGAAGATAGGTTACATGCTTTGATGTGTGCTGATCTCTTCATTTCACTCGGGCCTCAAGTCCACTTCTATCAGGAAGCAAATGGAATTCTGCATAATTCTTACGTAGGGCCAGAGAGGCAGGCAGCCTAGGGAGGAGGTTTTGGATAAATCCCTAACACCAGAAGTGGCATCGAAGGTTCACCATTGGTCACGCTTGGTGCATTACAGGTTTTCAGCAAATATCAGCAATGTGCATGACTCTCCCTCTCACCCAGACATCTGCCAGCTCCGGCATCTTGGCCTTGAGCCGACCCTCTGAGTAATGGGTATTGAAAGAAATGCTTAGGATGGAGATGAAGAAGTTGTTTTAACATCTGACAAACAGTCCAATCCCCAAACTGCCCTAATCTGCTGTGCTATGACTGTTTCCTTGTTAGACACCCATCAGGTTGACAACCATTGAGTGATTTGCAAACAACAGATGGGAACTAACTCTCATAGGAAGGAAGGAAGAATGCAGAGCAGGAGACCCTGGGGGTTCGGACAGAACCTTGGGAGTGGCCCCTGAAGTCAGGGAAGGGGACCTCACACGCCACTGATTTTCTCTCCTCTTCCTTAGAACTGGAGTGTGTTAAGACCAGAAGCCCCATCTGAGATGTCTTTGGGAAATACACAATCTTTTCCCTGCCGTTAGAATTACACATGGCCTGGGACTTCCCTGGTAGTCCAGTGGTTGATAATCTGCCTTCCAGTGCAGGGCATGTGGGTTTGACCCCTGGTCAGGGAACTAAGATCCCAAATGCCTTGGGGCAACTAAGCCCTCTTGCCGCAGTGAAAGATCCTGCACCCCAAAAGTAGACCTAATGTAGCCACATGTAAATAAATAAATAATATTTTTTTAAAAAGAAAAGAATTACCTATGATCTGATTCTGCTTGCTGTTGACCACGTGTTAGTGATTCCAGGAAGATGTCCCAAAGAAGGAGAACATAAAGGGACTCAGGGAGCCCCTTTTCTCACAATGGCCTTGTATTGTTAGCACACTCATTTAAAAGTCATGCCAACCTACCTTTAACCAGGCCTTCTCTGGCTGGTCTGCATACCACACCTGGGCAGTGCAGGGTAGTGGGTGAAGGATAAACAGGCTTGGTTGTTCTAAAGAACCAGAAGCATGGCTGCACCATTTCCTGGTTAAATGGGACCTCATCACTCTAAGCTTCATACCCTTATCAGTAAAATGAGTACAATGGCACTCACTTTAAAGGGACCCTCCAAGTTTCCTGTGGGAGTTAAATGAAGACAAGTATGTAACACACACAGTCTGTAATTGGAGCTGCCTGGTCTGTAATAGGAAGAAAGAAAGAAAAGAAAATGAAGTCGCTCAGTTGTGTCTGACTCTTTGAGACCCCGTGGACTGTAGCCCACCAGGCTCCTCCGTCCATGGAATTTTCCAGGCAAGAGTACTGGAGTGGATTTCCATTTCCTTCTCCAGGGGATCTTACTGACTCAGGGATCGAACCCGGGTGCCCTGCATTGCAGGCAGACGCTTTACCGTCTGAGCCACCAGGGAACAGGAGCTCAGTGTATTCTAGCTCACACTTGTGAGCTAAGTTGCTTCAGTTGTGTCCAATTCTTTGTGACCCTATGGACGTAGCCCACCAGGCTCCTCTGTCCATGAGAGTCTCCAGGCAAGAATACTAGGGTGGGTTTACATGCCCTCCTCCAGGAGATCTTCTTGGGCCAGGGATTGAACCCGCGTCTCTTAATGTCTCCTGCATTGGCAGGTTGGTTCTTTACCACTAGCACCACTTGGGAAGCCCATTCCAGCTGTAGTTGCTACCGTTTTCTAGATGACAAGCCAGACTTAATGAAGAGTTCCTGCTAGTCAGGACCCTTTTGTTTGATCAAAGGTGATAGAAACTAATTCAAACTAGCTTTAACATAAGAGAGAATTTGTTGGCTTCATGTAACTGGAAGTCTGGAAACTCCAGGTCCCAACAAGTTGCATTGTCCTCATCAGTGTCATTCTCTGCCTTTATCATCCTCATTCTCTCCCGCCCTCCCTGCCTCTCTCTCTCTCTCTCTCTCTCTCTGCTACTACTTTCTGAACACTTGCTTCACTATTGTCTTAGGCAGATGAGTTTCTGTGATGGTGGCTTGCAGCCTCACTCTGGTTGTAAGCAGTCTTAGGCTTACACCATCCCAGCTACCCCACTCCACAGTAAAGGGGAAACTTGTCTCTTCTATTTCCCATATACTAGATCCCAAGGAAGGAGCCCAGGTGACTCTCAACCTTGGGCCAACTGCCATGGCAGGGCATGTGGGTATGCCAGCATTAAAAAGGAGCTTTGTCCATGCCTGGGTCAGTTGTCCATCTCTGTGCTAGGGGGACGGTGCTCCAACTGGCAGCCCTACTTTCTTTCCAAAGGAAGGTATGATGAACTCAAAGGATGAAAACTCCTTTGGCACACCTCCCACTGAGAGGCGAAGAGTATGTCTTCTCCCCTTGAATCTGGGCTGGTTGGTGACTTTCTCAGACTAATAACACATAGCCAGTGTGGTGCTATTTTACTACCAAGGGACTTAAGAAAGCTACAGTTTCTGTTTTCCTGTGCTTGGAATGCTCACTCCTAGAACCCAGCCACCCTACTGGGAAAAGCCTAAGCCACACAGAGAGGCCTGTGGAGGAAAACAGAAGTGCTCAGTTCAACAGCTCCAGTGAATCCCAACAGCTGGCCAGAACCAACCATCATATGAGTAAGCCCTTGGACACAGCAGCCTAATCAAGCCTCAGATGACCACAGCTGGCTAATACCAAGATGAACAGAAGAACCACTCAGTGGAACCCAGTAAATCCATAGAATCATGAGCAATAATATAAAATGGAAATGTGAAGCCACCAAGTTTGGGAAGGATTTGTTATATAGCAATTAATAAGTGAAAAGAAGCAGATTTGGTTATCACAAGAAGGAAAGGAATGCTAAGTAGACAAACACAATGGATTCCACTATGTCAGGTAAAGAAAGCCAAGGATCTGTCCTTCCCAGTCCTATTGCCCACTGAGGTGAGTGCTGGACAGCAAAACAGTGGGGTTATCATATAGGCACGACATTTCTCAAGTACCCACAGGAGGCAGAGTGCTGTGCCTGGTCCCTAAGGCAATAAGGAGGCATAGCCTTGCTTCAGAGTCAAGCTCATTCAGCTCCCAGATCTAGGCTCTTTCTGCTACTGTAGCAGCACAGAAGTGCCAAGGACATAAGCACAAGGGCCATTGACAGCCCTGTGGTGTGTGTCTGCGCTGTTCTTACCTTATGGTGAATGCAAGAGGAAAATGCAGTTTCTAACTTGAAACCCCAAAGAATGGCAAAACCAGGAACTTTCCTGGAGGTCCCATGGCTAAGACTCTGTGCTCCCAACGCAGGGGGCCCAGGCTTGATCCCTGGTCAGGGACCTAGATACCACATACCGCAATGAAGATCCTGTATGCCACAACGAAGATCCCATGCTACTAAATAATAGAACTGCCATACGACCCAGCAATCCCACTGCTGGGCATACACACTGAGGAAACCAGAAGGGAAAGAGACATGTGTACCCCAATGTTCATCGCAGCACTGTTTATAATAGCCAGGACATGGAAGCAACCTAGATGTCCATCAGCAGACAAATGGATAAGAAAACTATGGTACCTATACACAATGGAGTATTACTCAACCATTAAAAAGAATACATTTGAATCAGTTCTAATGAGGTGGATGAAACTGGAGCCTATTATACAGAGTGAAGTAAGCCAGAAAGAAAAACACCAATACAGTATACTAATGCATATATATGAAATTTTAAAAGATGGTAACAATAAACCTGTGTACGAGACAGCAAAAGAGACACTGATGTATAGAACAGTCTTTTGGACTCTGTGGGATAGGGAGAGGGTGGAATGATTTGAGAAAATGGCATTGAAACATGTATAATATCATATATGAAATGAGTCGCCAGTCCAGGTTCGATACACGATACTGGATGCTTGGGGCTGGTGCACTGGGACGACCCAGAGGGATGGTATGGGGAGGGAGGAGGGAGGAGGGTTCAGGATGGGGAACACAGGTATACCTGTGGCGGATTCATTCTGATATATGGCAAAACCAATATAATATTGTAAAGTTAAAAATAAAATAAAATAAAAAAATAATAAAAAAATTTTTAACAAAAAATAATAATAAATTGAAAGACTGTGCAAAGCCTTGAACAAAGCAAAAGCTGAATTCTGAAACACAAAGAGAGAGATGGGAGGAGCCACCAACTTCAGGGCTCAAACAGGTGTGAGTGCTGGCAGCCATGCACCAGGATCTGTGATCACAAGTCTGAGAGCACCAGGGGAGGGGCTCCCGCAGGCCCAGGGTCCCCTTGTTGCCACCAACAAGGCATCCTCCTCCCTGTTTGTCCTTTGCCCACCACGCCTATGGGTAGGTCTCCTGGGAGTTCAGTGCACGTGCTCCAGCTGAGCATCTGACTCCAAAGACAGGACACACTTTCACATCAATGTCTTATGAGACCTCGTGTGTTAGAAAGATGAAACGCTTGCACTGGGCTGCTGATTGTCATATTGAGTTAAATTTGATCACACTAGTAAAAGGATTTGTATTTTTGTACCAGAAAATGGATACCTCCAGAATTAGAAAACAAAAAGATGACTGGAAATAAATTCAACCAACGCAGTCTGTCGAGTTCTAAGCAGGAAGGAGTCTGGGATGACTCCCTCGTGTCATGAGGATATGACATGAGGTAAGTGTTGGCACAGGCCGGGATGGGAGGGGCTGCTGACGCCTGCTAACCCCACAGGGTCACACTGGAATCATCAGCAGGCGGGTCCGCTGCCTTCCTGTCTGGCCCCTCCTGCTCGACACCTTATCTTTGACACATAATCCTGCAGGCTTCTCCCATTCAGGCCCTCAGCAGAGCCCACCCTGACCCAACTCAGCCTGGGTAAAAACCCCACAAGCAGGTGGATCCACGGCCAGTCACTCTGCCATCAGCCCAAGGACCCTCAGTGCCTAGGGTGGATTTTGAATCCCAGAACCCCCTTCGGAACTCGGGGAAGGTCATGGAGACTGGAATTTGTTCCCCACAAACATGAAATGAAAGACACCAAGAGGCATGCGTGCCCAGGAGCCCCACAGGGTCCTGCTCAGTTTCCGTGGGATTCAGAATCAGGATGGGTCAGCACGGGCTCAAGGTCAGTGTGGACACTGCTGGGAACAGGTCATGAGAGTCTGCTACTGGTCAGAAAAGCGAGGAGCAGGAACCAACAAGAACCTCTGCTTGTTGAAGGGTGACCAACGGTTCCCAGTCGGGACCTCAGTGGTTCCAGTCACTCCTCTCTCCCAGTTGGTTGCTGACACTGTGTCATGCTGGCAACTCCTTCCCCTCTGGTGGGATTGATTAGGGTTTTTATCCAGTAACCTTCTCCTGTGTTTACTGTGTACCACAAAGATGTGAATCTATTTACCAATCTCTTCAATTTCCACTCAATGCTGCAATCATCTTGGGAGGGGCAGGAAGCCTGGAATCCTGAGGGGAGCACAGTGAGATCCCAGCTGAGTCAACATCAAAAGTAACTTTAACAGAATAGTTTTTTGTTTTTTTTTTTTAAGACAACTGAAATAGAGAAGGTAGAATTTTTCATGGAACGGTGCATTTTCTCCACTTCGATAGCTGTATTGTGGGATTTTTGCCTGAATAATCTGGGTAATTGCTCCAGGCTGGGTGAGGAGGGGGCCTCCTGCTGGGTTCTCCAGGGGAGGGGATCTGATCTTGTCAACTGCAATAAAGAAACAGAGAATGAGTCTTCCGCCTTTCTTGCCTTAGACTTTCTGCAACCTGCCGTGTGGGAGTCAGAGTCTATCCAGACACACTGCTGGATGCCAGCCAGCATGAGAGTCAAGCATTTGGGTTCATGAGTTGAGACTGGCAGGTGAGAGGTGTGCTGAGGATGAGGCCACCCAGGAACGTGAACCCATGGCTCCCAGACGGGCCCAGAGAGTGAGTTCTGAGATTCCTTGTTGTTGTTCAGTCATTCAGTTGAGTCTGACTCTGTGACCCCATGGACTGCAGCACACCAGGCTTCCCTGTCCTTCACCATCTCCTGGAGCTTGCTCAAACTCATATCTATTGAGTTGGTGATGCCATCCAACCTTCTCATTCTCTGTATGTACCTTCAATCTTTCCCAGCATCAGGGTCTTTTCCAATGAGTTGGCTCTTTGCATCAGGTGACCAAAGTACTGGAGTTTCAGCTTCAGCATCAGTCTTTCCAATGAATATTCAGGACTCATTTCCTTGAGGATTGACTAGTTTGATCTCCTTGCAGTCCAAGGGACTCTCAAGTGTCTTCTCCAACACCACAGTTCAAAAGCATCAATTCTTCAGCATTCAGCATTCTTTAGGGTCCAATTCTCACATCTATGCGTGACTACTGGAAAAGCCATAGCTTTGACTATGTGGACCCTTGTCAGCAAAGTACTGTCTCTGCTTTTTAATATGCAGTCTAGGTTGGTCATAGCTTTTCTTCCAAGGAGCAAGCATCTTTTAATTTCAAGACTGCAGTCACCATCCACAGTGATTTTGGAGCCCAAGAAAATAAAATCTGTCACTGTTTCTATTATTTCCCCATCTAATTTGCCATGAAGTTATGGGACCAGATGCCATGATCTTAGTTTTTTGAATGTTGAGTTTTAAGCCAGCTTTTTCACTCTCCTCTTTCACCCTCATCAAGAGACTGTTTAGTTCCTTTTTGCTTTATGCCATAATGGTGGTATCATCTGCATATCTGAAGTTATTGATATTTCTCCCAGCAATCTTGATTCCAGCTTGTGCTTCATCCACTCCAGCATTTCACACGATGTACTCTGCATATAAGTTAAATAAGCACAGTGACAATATACAGCCTTGACATACTCCTTTCCCAATTTGGAACCAGTCCATTGTTCCATGTCCAGTTCTAACTGTTGCTTCTTGATCTGCATACAGGGTTTTCAGGAGGCAGATCAGGTAGTCTGGTATTCCCATCTCATTAAGAATTGTCCACAGTTTGTTGTGATCCACACAGTCAAAGGCTTTAGTGTAGTCAGTGAAGCAGAAGTAGATGTTTTTCTGGAATTCTCTTGCTTTTTCTGAGCTTTACATCACCACGTCTGCACCAGGCTCATGACTCTCGGGACCTCAGCCCATGCTGTGCATGTTGACCTGTCAGGTCTTAACCTCCCTGCCGTCCCATTGGCTAGGGCCCCGTGAGAAGCCTGACCTCCATGCTGCATCCTGGTTTCCATCAGGAGGAATTGAGGGGCCTTGGCTCAGGAGATCAGGGACCTCCGCTCCAGCCTGGGTCCCCATCATGCCCTCTCTGACCTGCGTCCAGATCAGTGGCCAGACCTTTGCCTCGCCTGGTATCCAAGTAGCTGGGCACCATCCACAGGAGCTGCGAATGCACACATCGCATGAGGCCCGTGTTTAGGTGCAGAGCCCTCAAGCCGCTCCTCTGGTACCCTCACCCACTCTTTCTTATTTCAGCTCCTTCCCTCTGTCGACTTAAAAAATAGTCACCACCTAAAAGTTGAGAGTTATGTTTTACTTGGTGGGAATTTTTAGGACTTCAAGCCTGGGAGACAGCATCTCAGGTAACCCAAGGAGCTAGGGGGAGGAGTCAGATTACATAGAAGTTTTGCAACAAAGCGCAGGTAGTCTGAACATCTAAAGTATTTTATGAATTAAAGAAAACTAGATATCTCACGTTAGGGAATTGAGCACTTTTCTATGTATTGGAAGATGCAAGAGTCTGGGCTCACTAAATCATTCCTTTCATATGCATCTCTGCTATCTGGGGCCAGTATCCTGCATTTTTCACCCCCTGAGTTCCTCAGTGCTCACCATAAGGAGGGGCTGCAGCCTGATGGATGCCCCTGTACTCTTCTTCCTGAGTGCCCTTGGGGCTCAGGAATTCACATATGAAAGGCCAGAATCACTAATAATGTGAAATCCTTGTTTACTGATATGGCAAGAAATACTCCATTTCTCACCTCTGCTCTTGACAGCCACCTCCAGCACACTTGCCTGCTGACTCATCTGGACATCTGTCTCTAACCTTGGCCCTTTCTTTCAGGGACACCCTTCTGGCACTTATCCCCAGCTCCAAAGCTCCTCCTCACCTTGGCCTGAAGGACTGTATGGCTGGGTCTGTTTTCTCTCTGCTTCCCCATTGGGAAAGAGCACAGCCTTCTTTTCAAAGATTTTATCCCTTGACCCACTCCTTAATGAGCCTAATAAGTGGTAATCCCATTTATTTTTTGCATCAAGACAATGAAGTCCACTGCCTTGGCTGGGAGTCCCACAGATTGACCACCATCATCCTCACTGATATCAAAGAAAATCTCTGGGGGTGGGAGCTGCTTCTGCTCCTTGATCCAAATAGGAATGTCTTTGGAGGTACTGACTGAGCTCCGTGTTCAGCAAGGGAACAAACTGTCATCTTAAATCTGATGGAGGCAGCAGAGATGAGAAGGTGCTTGATTCTCCAAGGAAGAGGGGAGGGGGCACGTGCCACTCAAGGGCCACTGAAGATGGCACTGAGATGTACACAGTCCACAGGTGTGAACTCTGAGACATCCATTCACAGAGCTTTCGAATGTGGAAATCCTCCTTGTTTCAGTCACAGATCACATCTGCAACAGTTAAAACCAGCTTGCTAAATTGGGTTCCCTACACTATCCATAACGTGTGCCCTGGCATATGAAATGAATCGCTTAAAGGCAAATCAATGAGCCAAATGAGGTCTCCAGGCTCGGGAATTAGGCTCACTGCCTCTGCCTCAAAATTTCAGATTGCAATTCAGCTAACATTTATTGAGCAACTATATTTGCCAGGCGATGAACTCAGTGCTTCCACATATGTTATTTTACAGACAGTTGTAAAAGCTCTGCCAGGGAGTAATATTATGGCCAGAGTAAAGATGAGGAGGGTAAGTGACGGCCTCAAGGTCATCCAGCTGTCTGTGACAGATCTGTGGTTGGAGCCAGGAGTTTTTCCATCATTCTCATTGTGCTTCCTGAGACTGGTTTAAAGGATGGAATATATGCTTCTTATTAAGGTCTATGGCTTTTGCTGATGCAACAGCTCTGGAGTAAAAAGTACCTAATGCCGTTCAGCTCCTTAGGCCAACCTGTCCATACTCACCGGGGAAACGTGTCCAGAAGGCAGACAGCGCCCCTAGTGGTGACACTGGGAGGCACCTAGCTCCTTGGGAAGAAGGAGCTTTGGAGACAGACCAGGGCACTAAACCAGAGCTCCTGGTGACTCAGTCTTTCTCAGCGTCAGTTTTCCCACATTGAGAATGAAGGTCTCATTCCCATCACCCCGGGGTTGTTGAAGGATAAAACTGTAAAAAGGGCATTTTTAACAGCAAAACTAGGAGGACATATCATCCTAGTAAATACAGTCTTTTGTAAGAACAAACAGCTGGCAAATTTAGATTAACATATTCCACACCACCACCCCCCAAAAAATTGGGCTTTCAATGCTTTTGAACACAGAAAAATGACAACATAGAATTTTGTTTTATTATATCACATGGAAATGTTTTTTCTTTTTAGGAATGTGTCAGCTTGAGGCTCTACATTTGAAACACAGGGAAAAAAGTAATGATAGAAAATATTTAATGAGTATTAACTAAAGACTGACAGGCTTAGAAATTTTCAAAATCTATTTCCTTAAATACAACCTGCGAAGTGAAAATATGAGCCATGGAGATGGGGAAACTGAGGCTCCTGCCTTCTCCTTGGAGGAGATGGAGGCTGCTGCATACGGTCTCCTGAGGGCTGCAGGAAGGGGCTTTCCCAGTTTACTCTCAGGGAAGCGTCTCTTGGAGCCCAGATCAGCCAACCCAGAACAGTCAGGAGTGTATCAGAAAAGTGTAACTCACCCACTGCTGCCACGGAGACTTCATTCCAGCCCCACAAGGATCTACAGAGGGCACCTAGGACCCACTGCTCTAAGTCAGTCCGTCCACAAAGCAAGAAACCCAACAGCACTCTCTGAGACCTTCAGAACAAGGTACGTCGAGGCCCAAGTCCCTCACAAGGGTGAAATATCACTCTGAGGTATCCTGAGGTAAAAGATAATATTTATTAAGGAAAACCTGATCTAATCTCTAGGAAAGGTACCACAATGGGCTTATTGATTTTTAAAAAGTTACATTTTAAAAAGAAAAATATCAATTTCACAAGCAATCTCCAGCCAGATTCTGGGCCCTTGGGATAGCTCACAGCAATTCTGGTTTAAAAGAAAAAGAAGAAAAATCTTGAAAGAAGAGGCTTTTCATACAGACATACAAGAAAGTAAATAAAATCAATGGAAAATACTAACAGAGAGTCATTCATCTTGTTAAGTGTTATAAAAATGCCAAAAAGTTCATCCTTATTCCTAGGTTCTGGGGCTTGGGACAGTCCCTTCTCAGAAAACTGACATCTATAAAGAGAAAAGCACAAATAAATTTAAAAAATGATGAACATCGATTATGAACTGAATGATCATGAAATGACAAAGATGTAACCACATTAATGCTGTGTATGTCTGTGCTCAGTCATGTCTGACCCTTGCAACTCCATGGATTGTAGCCCACCAGGTTCCTCTGTCCATAGAATTTTCCAGGCTGGAGCAGGTTGCCATTTCCTCCTCCAGGGATCTTCCCAACCCAGGGATGGAACCAGCATCTCCTGCATCTTTTGCATTGATAGGTGGATTCTTTACCACTGAGCCACCTGGTGCTATAGTCAGGGTCAAATTTTCTTGCAATCTCAGCCACTGGAGGCACAGGAAGAGTGACCTTTTTATAAAGAATCTTCTGGAAGAAACAGTGTCCTCACTGGGACTCAAGATTGTGTCCTGTGACTGAGACTGTCAATCAGTCAAAATATCTGGGTTCTGTATACCAGTTGGGGTCCCAGCAGGTAATAGGTGCCATGCTGCATCTGGGTGAGTGAGGAGAGTTTATAAAGGGTGGGGCAGGGTGTAAGGACACCATAAAGGAAAGGGGCTTTGATTTATACAAGACTTCAGGTTCTACCGTGGGTCATTATCCCATGTTTAAGATGAGAAAACTGAGGTTTGGAGTAACCAAGCAAATCTGCTTTCTGTCCCAACTCCTGATCTATGGCTCCAGAGCTCCAATTAAAATCAGAAGAGGAAGACTGACCCCAGTTCCCACGGGCTCTGTCATTCTGACCTCCCAAACTAATGAGCATTGGAATACTTCCTGCTATATCAATAAAGAAGGATGTCACAGTCATCAGTGATTGCAGTTCTCCAGTGTGAGCTGGTGAGCCATACGGACACCCAGGAAGGGAAAGAATACCTGCCATCTAGTAGCCATCAGACTGCAGCCACTCCCTGTGGAGCGCCCCAAGGAAGCTAGGGATGTGAAAAGCACAGGATACTGGCCCCCAGATAGCTGGAGTGCATGTGAAAGGAATGATTTCAGTGAGAATAGACTCCTGCATCTTTCCATACATAAAAAGAGCTAAATTCCTTGACATAAGATATCTGGTTTTCTTTAATTAACAGTAATCTTCTGATGCTCAGACTACCTGCCCTTTGTTGCAAAATGTCTGTATACCCTGACTCCTCCCCTCACTTCCTTTGAGTAGTTCTCTCAGAGCTACTTGAGATGCTGCCTCCCAGGCTTAAGCCCTAACAATTTTCAAATAAAACATAATTCTCAACTTTTAGGTTGTGAATATGTTTTTAAGTTGTCACTAAGTACAGTGGGGGCTTCCCTGGTGGCTCAGCTGGTAAAGAATCCACCTGCAATGCAGGAGACCTAGGTTCTATCCCTGGGTTGGGAAGAAGTACAGTGGAGGCTGGCTCAGTGTTCTCAAACTGCTGAATGGCAGAGCAGAACTCTTCCCCCCTCATCGTTCCACATCTTTCATGGACCACCTCAATCAGATGTGAACTAGAATTTCTGAGACAAGGGTAAAGGGGAGCACTTTCACATCTGTCCTTTGAGGAGTAAAGTGGCTTCCCTCTCTGACAGCACAATGTTCCATGGTCCCTTTCAACCCAGGAACGGAGCGGACAGGTCCCCAAGGAGCTGTGCCACCTCCATCCTTCTGCATTCCCAAGAATTTGCCAGGAGAGAAACAGGCCAACCCCAATGGGTGACCTGAGAAGTCCTGATGGGCAGGCTGAATAAGCGCAGATGGATGGGGCCGGGTTCCCCCAGAACCAGACCCTGAGACAAGAATTTGAGAGCAAGGAGTTTGCACAGGAGCTGATTACAGACAAAAGAGCAGGGAATCACACAGGGATGGAAAAGGAGGCAATGTGTTTTCCCCTTGTGAACAACCAGGCCTCCACCCTGCAGGGAACCTCTAGGAGACTGTGTAGAAGAAGGCTCTGAGTTGTCACACCTAAGGACAAAGAGCTGAGGATGTATCTGCCAATCCTTTCCAGTGGCTGGTTGAGGACTGGTTGAAGAGGGGTGGTAACTCCTGGGCAGTCCTGCCCTCTGGCTAAGCATCCTCCAATTAGAGAACACCTTTGGATGGAGCGATCAGGGACTTACAATGGAAGACATTGCCTTTATCACAAAAGAGAATGGTGACTTCCAGGGGATGAGACAGGGCTTCAGCTGTGTCTACTACCCCAACGTGTTCCATTCCAGCCTCATTAGTTCCAGGTCTGGGGAAGTGAAGAGAGAGGTACTATGAAGACCAAGGTAGAACTATCTGTCCCTTTGGCCAGGAAGTTCACCATCTCTGCACCCATTTCTCATTTGTTAAATAATAGTAAGAGAATTAGACATCCTATGAGGCTGGTGTGGGGTTCCATGAGTTAGTACATGTGAAAGCACTTAGAACACCATCTGGCACATGATAGTGTTCAATAAATTCAGCTCTGTCTGGCCCAAGGTTGAGAATATATCAGAAGCCCATCCCCACCCATGATGTCGAGCCTGGAATCACTCTTAACCCCTTGACCCTGGATCACAAGAATCCCTGGAGACTCCTGCCTTGCTGAGCTGGACAAATGTCAAGCCTTTGAAAGGGCCTCACCTACTGAACATCTCCTGATCACTTTCCCTCCCTTAACACCACTCTGGTGGGCAGTCTTCAGGATCAGCTTCCACCTTGCTGTCCTGCCAGAGTTTACACCTTGCCCCTGAGGCCAGAGCCTTGCCCTGCAGTCCTGCCCCCAGCCCAGCTGAGAGAACCCTGAGCTCTGCCAGCCCCTCCGCTGTGGGGTGGACCCTGAATCCTGCTCCAAGGAGATCACACCCATGGACATTCGGTATCATGAAATAGTGGCCATCTCATTTGTTTATATCACCCCACCCTAGTCCCACTTGCAGGGGATCCAAAAGGAGTCGATGAACAATAGATTAACTGAATTTAGTGCAAGAATGATTAACACAGATTCACTAGTTTTACACTTCGGCCCCAAACCTCGAGCACACAAGCAGGATGGGAGAGAGATCAGCAAAGATCTATGACTTGGCAAAAACAGGCCTGGATGGTGTAGAAAGCCCATGGTAAGAATGCTGGCTGACCCAGCCCTAAGCCAATCCTACGTCACCCAGCTCTGCTCACCTCATAGGGCCCAGGGTAGCTGGGGCAGGCTGTCAGGCGGAAATCATTCACAGCTCTCTGGACGTCAGCACTGAGCCTTGGGAAGCTGTCCTTCTTGCAGAGGTGAGACCTCAAGGGGTCCAGGTCTTGGGCACCAGTGACAGGCCCATGATATGCCTTCCTGGGCACCCACCCTAAGGAGCTGGGAGAGAGGGGCCCAGCAGGAGCCTCTGAGCACCAGCTTCCTCCTCTGATCCCATGACTAAAACCCCCAACTACACGAGGTCCACCTGGGCTTTATTTGTGATGCCTTGGGTCCCGTGAGTCATTTTGCAGCACTGGCCACTTCCTCCTGTGAGTGAGTCACACTTGACAAGGTCCAACTTTATTCCTGGCATATAAGTCACCTCTACTTCACCTCCCAAGTTATCACAGCCCTGAGCCTACCTGAGTTGGGCTTCCCTGGGGTTGATCCTCTCCTTAGGACTTGGGCCACCCAAAGCGGCTCTTCCCAGGACCACAGCAGCAGGGAGGCAGGAGGGCAAACGTGGGGCACTGTTACTGAGTACTGCTTCCGTTTTAGTGCTCCTTTTCCTACTCGTGAATACATGTCTGCTGATGCTAGTCTTCTCTGCAAATACATTCACATTTGCTGGAACATGATAATGGACTGAAATTAGCTGCAAAGTTGACTGTTGGGAAAATGAAAAGGGTGATGGATTGATTCTCCTAGGGGCACATGGCCAACCCATCCCACCTGCGTTTAGCATCTTTATTAAGGATCTGGTTGAAGGGATGTGAGCAATTGTGGTTCATCATCTTTTTTAAAACTTTAAAAAATTTTCACAAATAATACATGTTTATTATAGAAAAAGCAGACAGGTCAAGGGAAAATTAAGAAAAATTACTCTCCATCCCATTCTGAAATAATCACTCTTTTTAACATTTTTGTGTCAATTTTTTACATCTAGAAAACAGATATAAATAAATATCTAGCCAAAACTCTGGACCTAAGGGTTGTTTTTCTTTTTTTTAACCTGGATGGTTAAAGCTTTGGTGTAAACAATTTTGCCCTGAGAATGACAGAGACGAGCAATTACCTTAGGAATAGATTGTTTATTTTGAGAAAACTCTTTGAATGGACTTTTTGTTACAAACTGTTAAGAAAATACCTCCCTTCTGCAGCTCTAGGGGGATATTGAACAATTGTTCTAGGTGCTGTCATCCACTTGGAAGCCTTTAGGTAGGGTCCCCCCACCCAGCTCATGCATGCTGTTGGCCATGGCTGGGAAAAAACGATGATCCCAGGAAAGCAAGCAAGGCCAGGGCAGGGGAGCCCGAGAGAGGGAAAAGAAATTCCTGTCACTCACCAAGTCCTATGGCATCTGGGTCAGACCTCAGAGGCCCAGACATCTCTGAAGATTTCTGGTGAAGGGTTGGCCTCCAGCTCAGTAGAGATGGCAGCAAGGCAATGAGGGTCCCCAAGGTGAGCCCCTGCACTGGGCCTGGGATTGGAAACTCCAAAAGCAGTCCTTTCGAGTGGGATTTATCAGTTTTGCTCTAGGTGGTACTTTCCTTCGTTTGTCCTCAAATCTAGTGACAAGACAGTACTAGTATCCAAGTACCAACTGAAGATCCTCTTTGGTGTTTAAATTAGGATGGTGAAGAGGAGAGCCTTAAAGCTAACCTGGAGGTGCCCGTTCCAGCCGGCAGAAGGTCACCGGTTCTGGAGCATCATGGGCCACAGAGTCTGTATCCTGACATTTGCTTGGGAGTGGAAGCAGGACAATCAGAGCAGACAGTGCCCTGGAGGACTCTCAGAAATGACCAGACTACCCTCTGAGAGAGGCTTTGTCCCTACACTCAAGCAGCACCAAGATACAGAGCCTTTGTAATTTATGATACTTGTTGAAATATGTTCTCACAGGCTGGTGACATCTGAGATATCCTGGTTACAAATAGACATTTGACAAAAGTAGAAATGTGCTCCATCTGCTGTTTTGAAGTCTGCTTCCCCATCACCACCTCAATAATATATTGTGTGTCTCTTTCTGTATCAGTAGAGATGGACACTGTCACTTAAATAGATGAAACATGTTCCTCTTTACACAGTATAACATAATTTATTTATACATTCCCTTTTTGTGACTCAACTCGAAAGGAGAGTGGTTTTGTGGTAAGCGAGGTGGAGAAAGGTGAGCCACGGCCTTGAAGTGCAGTAATTTTGGGGCTCCTGGTCAATGCCCATTTGGCTTGGTCTCAGAGACACAATAAAGGACAGAAATGGTATGGACCTAACAGAAGCAGACAATATTAAGATATTAGGAAGTGGTGGCAAGAATACACAGAAGAACTGTACAAAAAAGATTTTCATGACTCAGATAACCACGATGGTGTAATCACTCACCTAGAGCCAGACGTCCTGGAATGCAAAGTCAAGTGGGCCTTAGGAAGCATCACTATGAACAAAGCTAGTGGAGGTGATGAAATTCCAGCTTGGGTATTTTAAATCCTAAAAGATGATGCTGTGAAAGTGCTACACTCAATATGTCAGCAAATTTGGAGAACCCAGCAGTGGCCACAGGACTGGAAAGGGTCAGTTTTCATTCCAATCCCAAAGGAAGGCAATGCCAAAGAATGCTCAAACTACCACATGGTTGTACTCATCTCACACACTAGCAAAATGCTCAAAATTCTCCAAGCCAGGCTTCAGCAGTATGAGAACTGTGAACTTCTAGATGTTCAATCTGGATTTAGAAAAGGCAGAGGAACCAGAGATCAAATTGCCAATATCTGATGGATCATCAAAAAAGCAAGAGAGTTCCAGAAAAACATCTAATTCTGTTTTATTGACTATGCCAAAGCCTTTGACTGTGTGGAGCACAACAAACTGTGGAAAATTCTTCAAGAGAGGGGAATAACCAGACCACCTGACCTGCCTCCTGAGAAATCTGTGTGCTGCTCAAGAAGCAACAGTTAGAACTGGACATGGAACAACAGACTGGCTCCAAACAGGAAAGGAGTACATCAAGGCTGTATTTTGTTACCCTGCTTATTTAACTTATATGCAGAGTACATCATGAGAAATGCCAGGCTGGATGAAGCGCAAGCTGGAATTAAGATTGCAGGGAGAAATATCAATAACCTCAGATATGCAGATGACACCACCCTTATGGTAGAAAGCAAAGAGGAACGTAAGAGCCTCTTGATGAAAGTGAAAGAGGAGAGTGAAAAAGTTGACTTAAAACTCAACATTCAGAAAACTAAGATCATGGCATCCAGTCCCATCAATTCATGGCAAATAGATGGGGAAACAATGGAAACAGTGAGAGACTTTATTTTAGGGGGTTCCAAAATCATCCAACCAGTCTATTCTGAAGATCAGCCCTAGGATTTCTTTGGAAGGAATGATGCTAAAGCTGAAACTCCAGTACTTTGGCCACCTCATGCGAAGAGTTGACTCATTGGAAAAGACTCTGATGCTGGGAGGGATTGGGGGCAAGAGGAGAAGGGGACGACAGAGGATGAGATGGCTGGATGGCATCACTGACTTGATGGACGTGAGTCTCAGTGAACTCCGGGAGTTGGTGATGGACAGGGAGGCCTGCGTGCTGCGATTCATGGGGTCACAAAGAGTCAGACACAACTAAGCGACTGAACTGAACTGAACTGAACTGAAAATCACTGCAGATGGTGACTGCAGCCATGAAATTAAAAGACACTTGCTTCTTGGAAGGAAAGTAATGACCAACTTGGGCAGCATATTAAAAAGCAGAGGCATTACCTTGCCAACAAAGATCTGTCTAGTCAAAGCTATGGTTTTTCCTGTGGTCATGTATGGATGTGAGAGTTGGACTATAAACAAAGCTGAGCACTGAAGAATTGATGCTTTTGAACTGTGGTGTTGGAGAAGACTCTTGAGAGTCCCTTGGACTGCAAAGAGATCCAACCAGTCCATCCTAAAGGAAATTAGTCCTAAATATTCATTGGGAGTACTGATGCCAAAGCTGAAACCCCAATACTTTGGCCACCTGATGCAAAGAACTGACTCATTTGAAAAGCCCCTGATGCTGGGAAAGATTGAAGGCGGGAGGAGAAGGGGACGACAGAGGATGAGATGGTTGGATGGCATTACCGACTCGATGGACATGAGTTTGAGTAAACTATGGGAGTTCGTGATGGACTGGGAAGTCTGGCGTGCTGCAGTCCATGGGGTCTCACAGGGTTGGACGTGACTGTGTGACTGAACTGAACTGAACAGCGTTATGCCCGGGTACTCAGGTCCCCACTTGCAGCCATGCCCCTTCCCTACTCTGATTCTGACCTGCTGGTCTATGGCTAGGTAGTGTGCCAGACTCTGTCCAGTTTCTTCTTACGGGGGGAGGTCAGCACATGCCAGCTGCACCTACATCCCTGACTGTTTGCCAATTTTAAGGATATCATCTCTTCTGCTCATGGAATACTCCATACTTCCTACAAAGCAAGCTTCAGAACTTCTCCTGTTCTCCTGGTTCTCTCTCTCTCTTTCTCTGTCTCTTTCCATGTTTCTCCACCCTATCCTTACATCCTACCCACCTCCAATATACACACATTCTCCCTTGTTTTAGTTTAATGAGGAAAATGTGGTGTATCATGGTATCTCTTTCAACAACATGCATGTTGAATTCTTTCAGCTGAAGATAGTGACTTGACCACCAAGTGTATCTCCTCTACTTCCCCTGGCTCCACTAAAATAAGAATAAGGAGGCTTTTTTTTTCTTCAAGGACAAAGAAAACAGGGAGGAAAACAGTCACAGACAAGAATTTTCAACAGTTTTCAGAAGATGCAAAGCAGAAGGGGAAGTATGGTAAGTATTTTATCAAGGAGGAGAAAATTCCAGAATGGATACTGACGAGATCAGGGAGAAGAAACACTTTCTAAGCTTCAGAGCCCCTTGAGGGTTCAGAACCAGAAGGCACTAGATTCTGTGGCATGCAGGAATGCAGTCAGGACTGCAGAGATTCAAGTCGATAAACTGGGTGACCAAGCTCTCTAGTGGATTGTGTAGACTGTCCACCTCCCTCTGTCTTAGAAGAACACTGTCGTCTTAGAGTGTGAACCCCTCTTCTACATAGTATGTGCTTAGGGGAAGACCCCAGATCAAGCAAATATATAACAATTCATGTGGACTCTAGACTAGGGGCTCATGGCCCAAGTTGACCCAATCAGGTAGAAGAAAAATACAAGAAGAGGGATTTTCTCTCTTTCCTCAGCTGAAGATGGATCTGGAAGTGTATGTGACCTGGTGCTCTTCAAATTTTCATGTGCATGTGACTCTCTTGGGAGGCAGCCCTTATTAAATGCAGATTCTGATCAGTAGGTCTGGGATAGGGCTTGGGATTCTGCATTTATGACAAGCTTTTAGGTGATACTGATGCTGCTGGTCCAAGGACCACACTTTGAGTAGTAAAGGTGTAGCTTCATTCCAATTGGCACAATTTTGTGGTTGTGAAGAGAACCAGTTCATTTGAATTATATGATGAAAAGAGCAGAGCAAAGAGTCTCTGAACTCTTTATGAACCAAAGAGTTGGGTTCATATTGTTGCTTCAGTTTAGTTCAGTTCAGTTCTGTCGCTCAGTCGTGTCCGACTCTTTGTGACCCCATGAGTCGCAGCACACCAGGCCTCCCTGTCCATACCCAACTCCCAGAGTTCACCCAAACTCATGTCCATCGAGTCGGTGATGCCATCCAGCCATCTCACCCTCTGTCGTCCCCTTCTCTTCTTGCCCCCAACCCCTCCCAGCATCAGGGTCTTTTCCAATGAGTCAACTCATTGGAAAAAGGTGGCCAAAGTATTGGAGTTTCAGCTTCAGCATCAGTCCTTCCAAAGAACACCCAGGACTGATCTCCTTTAGGATGAACTGGTTGGATCCTCTTGCAGTCCAAGGGACTCTCAATCAAGAGTCTTCTCCAACACCACGGTTCAAAAGCATCAACTTAAACCACTAAAATTCAAGGCTCTGTCAATTACAGCTATACCCTGGAGTGCACAAGGATTATCCTTTGGAGAAGGAAAATGGTAGAGGATCAGGATTCAGGACCATCAAGTATAGGAGAAGCTGGGAGCCAAGTAGAAGACCAGAAATAGGAATTAACTGCATAAGAATGAGGCATGAAGAAATTTTCAAGGTGGTGGAAATATAAAAATTCACTTAATCTAAAATTCTTTTACATTTTACTATGCATAAATTATACCTCTAATAGAAAATAGTTTTAAAAGCTGCCTATGGAAAGGTGATAGTCCCTGGCTCCCTCCCATGCCCAATGTTCAACTTTTTAGAAGCCAGGATTATGCCAGCCAGGCAAGAGATTGATAAGTTCTTTTCTGGATGAACAGAATGGTCCCAAAGAAAAGATGTCACACATTGTTACTACTTGAAAACCTTCAAATGAAATAGTCCATTTGGTATCTGATCACCCTAAAGCAAAACCTACCAACCCAGCCTCCTATATAGGAATTTCAATCATCTACTAGTGACTACTTCATGAATGGGCAACTAAAGATCACTAGATATTGAGAAAAAAACTCCAACATAACATAGAAAGAATAAAATAAACAAAATAAAATACTGACATCAAAACAGGAAAAACAAGAACAAAAAATAAATGAGTAAAGGATAACACAGGACTAAGAAGAAAACCTGAAAATAACATTGAATGAGTTCACTCAAAGTTGTAAGAGAAGATAATGCTTCCATTAGCAAAGAATGCTTCATCAGAAAATAAGAAAACAAGGACTATTAGACAATAAGAATAAGAGAGAAAAAATAAAACAATAGAATAAAAGATTTGGAGGATGAAGATAATGAAATCTCCTAGAAAGCAGACAGAACGCTAGAGGTGGAAAATATGGAAGAAAATCCCACAGTCTTAGATAACCCACTGAGAAATCCAAAGTCTGACAAATAGGAAAAAAATAACAGAGCAGAAAAGAGAGGAAGAAAAAGTCAAAGAACAGATTTAAGGATACTTTCTGGAATAAGACTTCATCTTCTAATTCAGAACTTATATAAGCTTTCAGAACATCAGGGATAAAGAAGAGATCTTAAAAGATTCCAAGGAGAAAAATAATATTATGTGCAAAAGAAAAATAATCAGAATGGCATTTAACTTCCCAGGAACAGAACTGGAAGCTAGATGACAACGAAGCAATGAGTGCTATGACATTTTGAAATAAAATCTTATTTTCAGCCTTGAAATTATATTCAGCCAAAATGGAAATTGTACGGGGATAAAATTAAAATATTTTCAAACAGAAGGACTCAGAAAAAATGACTTCTATGTATTCTTCTTTCAAAAGCTACTAGAAGATGTGCTCCAGCAAAACCAGAGAGTAATCCAAGAGAGAGGATGACAAAGGACCAGGAAGCAGTGGATCCACTTCAAGCTGGGGCAAGAAAGTCCCTGCAAAGAGCTGTTCAGGAAGTCTATAGGTTAACCAGAAAAATCAGAAGTGAGAGGAAAGAGTTCTTCACACTGGAAGTCTCCAGGAGCAAAAAAAGGGGGGGAAATGATAAAATATAAGATATGATGGAATTCTGTGAAACTAATGTCAGAATAATGATAGATCTACTTGATTCAAGAAAAACTTTAAAGACATGTATGTAGAAAAATATGCAAGTGAAATAACTAGGCATGTATTAATTCTAAGGAAAAACAAAAACTGTTCAAGAAGGGAAAAACAATTATATTTGAAGTATATTTTAATATATTAAAATATATTAAATGTAAATTAATATAAAATTAATTGTAATTTTATTAATTATATTTTATAAATAATATAAAAATATTTTGTATTAAATATAAAATATATTTTAATATATTAAAGTATATTTTTACTTCAATATAGTTACATATTGAAGTACAAATGAGAATAGGACTAAATGGGATGATGGGGTGAGGTGGAGCCAGATGGGGTGAGGTGGAGCCAGATGGGGAGGGCTGTTGTAAGAAAGCTACATTTTCCCATTTCACAAATCAAGAAATAGAGTGTAGACATATATGTAGAGGTACAGAATTAAAGTCAATACCAAAAAAAGAAAAACCTAAAATAGTTTAAAATTATCTCCTTTAGAGAGATTGTGGGGTAGGTCAAGGGACTGCTCTTATTCTTTATAAGCCTTTTGTTATTATTTGATTGTTTTTAACCATATACATATATTATTAACTTTCTTAGAAATTAAGATAAGTATTTTTAAATGAATGAATGAATGGGAAGATTACCAGGTTATGCTCATGGAGATTTGGGTTCTGTTTCAGCTCCCTTGCTAATCACCAACTGGTCATCAGCAGGGCACTAGATCTCTCTAGGGTTAAGTTCAAGGTAAAACTCTCTAAGCTTTCCTGTCTCAATGACCTACAGGCCCATGGGAGTCTTGTCTGGATTCTACCCCCAGCCCTATCAGTGGGTCACCTTAAACAAATGACCTCACTTCCTCCTCTCTCTGCCCCTGCTTCTGCAAAACAGAGGTGGTGATACCATCTTTAAACAAGGCATCAAGGGATCACATGTGGAGTGTGCCCACCCTGGGGTCTTTTAGGTGCTCATTGGATATCAATGGCTTGAACCACATGGACTGGAGGGAAGTCAGATCAAAACAGGGTGGACAGGGTCAGGTTTCAGAAAGCTGAGATGCCAAGACAGCCAGAGGTCAAGCATCTACTGGTTATGACATAGTGGAGGGTTCTTGGGCATTATGACAGTGACCATGCCCCAGAACCCTCCACTAATTGTCTAGGGCAGAGGAGGGGCCTGATGGCAAGGCATTTCCTTGGGCTGGACATACGTAAGCCCATTGTAGCTGTTATATGGACCCCAAAACTGCCTAAACTCGGAGGAAATTTTCAGCTCCCCCTTCATTTTCATAATCAGCATTTGCTTAACAAGAGCAGAAAGATTTTTCTTTCTGAAACTTTCAGAAACAGTGGGCTCTGGAATCCCGTTCTGCTCAGGCAAGGCACTCTTTTCAAGCTGTCAGTAGGGGAAAGATGACAAGGCTTTAATGAAGTCAAGTCATCATTTTTTCATGGCACAGGGCTGCACGCTAGCTGCTGGGCTGGGGAGGGAACACAGGGGTGGTTTTTCACCTCGCTCTCCTCTCTGATTCCCCCACCCCACTACATCCTGTCCCCAACCCTCTGGAGCTGCTTCACACAAACAAACCCAGTGCTGCAGGGTTCCCTGAGGCCACTGGCTGGACCGCTAAAGAGGGTACCAAGGTCTGATGCCATTAATCACCCAGACATGCACTTGCAGATTCTTGGCTCAGCTGGGAGCTCCCTCTCCTCCCTGCCCCCAAGAGAATGAATCTGTCGATTTTCTCCTTGTGATTCAAACTGTTGCTAATATTAACATGGCTTAAATCATCAAGACTCCCAGAAGTCAGATTTTTGCTGGTTTTCCTACAAATGAGCCACCAAATTTAGCCAGAAATGCTATTTAAATAAAGACTACGCATCCACTTGGAAAAATATATTTCAAGGTCTAGTTAATATCTGATCCCCTGAACTCCTCCCACAGTCTGTATAATTCAAAAGCCCCAGTGAAAGGAGATACTCATCTGCTGATAGGAACTCACATCCTTGAAAGGAGGGAAAAAAGTCTCCTTTCACTCAGAGGATTGCTTTGGATACAGCTGTGAACATCTTTGGAAAATCTGCCCTTTGTGCACCATGAGATGGGGGTGGGAAGAGAAGAAAATGCACAGGATTGGGTTATGACCCCAGTCTTCCTAGGAGAACCAATGATGTCCCAATTGGTGGTCTAGGCCAGTTGTCGGTAAACTTCTGCATGGATCAGCATCATCTGGAGGGCGTGTTAAACCACAGATTGCTGGGCTGCTGCTCCAAAGTGTCTGATCCAGTAAGTGTGGGTGGGGCCTGAGGATTTAGATTTGTTAACAAATTGCCGAGTGATGCTGAGGAGCAGCACCCTGGACCTTCCTGAATGGTCACACCCAGGAGTTCCCACTGAGGGGACTCTGTTGCCAGCCTGGTACCTGCCCACCCTCTCCCTGCCTACTTGTTTGCAGCAGACTCTTCTGAGTTGGTCTTGAGCATAGCTAGGAACCCATGAGAAACCTCA
Organism: Bos indicus; assembly: GCF_029378745.1. Taxonomy (NCBI): domain Eukaryota; kingdom Metazoa; phylum Chordata; class Mammalia; order Artiodactyla; family Bovidae; genus Bos; species Bos indicus. Next base: position 111,539,325 of record NC_091762.1, on the reverse strand, counting down.
GCTTCTGCCCCTTCCTTGCAGGCTAAGCTTGCTGCTGAACTTGGCTGGGTACTCGGGGAGTCTGGTGGGGTGAGAAAAGCCCCGTGCATCTGCCTTGCCAAGTGAGTCACAGCCTCCCCAGCCCCTGCAGAGGGAATTTGGTCCAAGCACCTGGGTTTAGCCTTGGTTTGATGATCAGCGCTGGTTTCCTTGCCACTGGAGCCGTTTCCAGCCCCACAAACGTGGCTGAGACCCTGACACCTCACCCAGCCCTTGCCTGCTCGTTCCCTTACCAAGTGCTTGGATCTGGCATCTGACCTTCTTCACCCTTCAGGCAGGGGCCGGGTAATGCCCCCTCTGAATGAGGAGCTCTGTGCCTGTCTGACTTGAAGGCTACAGTCACACGTATGCCCACCCCATCTCATGATGGACTCTCCCAGGGAATAACACCTTTATCACTAGCTCAATCATAACTGAGATGCCACTGAGATTTTTATATTTGGCACCTCTTTAAGGCATAGCAAACTCCAGATCAGCACTTCTACGCATGGCCTCGCTCTGCCTGCCTGCCCCTCCAACTACCTCTGCTTCCCCACGGCTGAGCTCCTACCAGGTGTACCCGAGAACCTAATTCCCACGCACTTCTCCCCAACCCCTTGCAACATCTTGATTATGACACCCATAACTGCTCCTCCTCCCTCCCTTCTAGTGAATTCTCTTGTGACAGTGGCCATTCCCCAGGACCCTCCACTAAGTGGCCTCAGTCACGACTCCATGATTTTAGTCCAGCCTTGCAGAAGCTGCCCTATTCCTTCCTACCTTTGCCATGGGTGATGTTGAGTTGCAGCTGCAAATCATAGAGATTTGTGGTGAAGAACGTGAGCTCAAGAGATAAGACTTGAGTTTGATTTCCTGCTACTTGTGGCTCTGTGCCCTTGTGCAAGCCAGTTGTCCCTCTGAGCCATGGTTTCCTCATCCATAAATAGAGATCATAATAGCACCTACTTCATAGGATGGATGAGGATTAAATGAGCTAAGGTATATAAGGTACTTCATTTGCTTCCCATTGCTACTATAACTAATTACCCCAAAATTAGTGCCTTACAACAACAGAAATCCATTCTCTTATAGTCCCGGAGGCCAGAAGCCTGAAGCAAGTCTCTCAAAGCTGAGTCAAGGGGGTCATTGAAGCTGGTTCTTTCTGGGAGCTACAGAGGATAATCTAGCCCTTTCCTCTTGTCGCTTCTGGCGGTTGTTACCATTCCTTGGCTTGTGGCCACATCACTCCAGTCTCTGCTCGTCACACTTCCTTCCCTTCTGTGAAAAACCTCTCTCTGCTTTCCTAAACTTGTGACTACACTTAGGGCTCACCCGGACAATCCAAGATAATCTCCCCATTTCAAGATTCATAATTTTGTCACATCTGCAAAGTCGCTTTTCCACATAAGTTGACATTCACAGGTCCCAGGGATTAGGACCTGGATATCTTAGAACGGTGTGTCAGCCTGCACAGGTGCTCAACACAGAGCCTGGCAAACAGAAGCACCATAAATTACTGCTACTATACTTATTACTATTGTTATTCAGGACAACGGGTCTCCCTGGTGACTCAGTAGTAAAGAATATGCCTGCAACACAGCAGATGCAGCTTCGATCCCTGGGTCAAAAAGGTCCCCTGGAGAAAGAAATGGCAACCCATTCCAGTATTCTTGCCTGGGAAACTCCATGGACAGAGGAGCCTGGCGGGCTACAGCCCCTGGGGTCACAAAAGAGTCAGACACGACTACTTAGTGAGTAAACAACTTTCATGACAATGTTTGTTTGTCCCCTTATTCTGCCCAGATATGATTCCTATGATTGCTACTCAGTCAGCATAGGGTTGGGCTTCCGTAGGTCCAAAGAGCACAATTATGTAAGGCTTGAATTAATACTTAGAAGGTTCAGCCATTTATACATCTATACAATCCTTCCTTCCCTGTGTGCACTTCTAGCAGGAGGTAGGGATTCTCAGTGGGGTGCAATACAAGTCTCTCCAGGTGAACTTTTAACTAGCAATTTATCAGAGCAAGATGATGTTCTAATGAGTCCCCTGGGCTCTCTGGATGCAACCCTAAGCATGGCTTCCTCTGGCTATTACATCTGAGATGCCTTTCAAGAATGTAGCTGAGCTCTGCTCTCCTTCCAACTGGCAAGAGCTGAGCAAGACCCCCAAGGCTCTCACCTGAGGGGACAGCTATGAATAAAAGATTGCTGTCCTCACGTATGTCCACGTCTGTCCACAGAGCATGTCCACAGGCTGTGTCTTATTGGCTCGAACTTTGTCCAAGGTACTCTTGGCACCCTCACTGCCTTGTTTCTCTTTGGAACCTGGACACCAATGGGAGTGAGTTTCAAGGGCAATGACCAGTGCAAAACGTGTGCAGAGCCACAGCGTGGGTGAACCATGCGCATGTGAGAAGTGGCCGATTCTGAACCAGAGTCAGTTTATGAAAACAGATGCAGGAGCCACAGAGCCACCAAGGCCAATGAGAAGAAATCACTGGAGAGGGAGAGATACCAAGAGGTGCACCAATCAAGACCAGGAGCCAGTGGCAGTCCCTGGAAAAAGAGCCAAGACAGACTGGATTGGGACACAGGGAGAGGGGCCATGGTCCTCTGACTTTCTGGGCCTTTCCTGACATGTCAGTTTTTGCTCCTAAGAGTTTAAAGATTATGAATGTGTCACACTGAGCATTGTTTCAGAGTGCCAGGACTCTTCTCATTGAGAAGTCTTGCCCAGGTGGTTCCCTGAGGTTGGAGGTGACAAATGGTCATTTGTGCCAACATAAACATCCCCTCAGTGGCTCTGCTGTTAATGCTCCTGAAGGAGGCTTCCTTCCTGAACTACTAGCCTCCTGTATTCCACAGGGTCTTGTCTTAGTCAACCTGAGCTGCTATAACAAATGCCACAGACTGAGTGACTTAAATGATAATTAGTTATTTCTTACAGTCCTGCAGGCTGAGAGTCCAAGATCAGGGTGCCAGCATGTTAGGGTTCTGGTGAGTGCCCTCCTCCTGTCTGCAGACTACTCATTTCTGGTTGTGGGAAATATCGTCCCTCTAGGGCCATCTTCTTATGTGGGCACTAACCCCATTCACAAGGGGTGCATCCTCGTGACCTAATTACCTCCCAAAGGCCCCGCCTCCAGATACCATCACATTGGGAATTAAGACTTCAACATATGAACAGGATGGAGGTGCACAAACATTCAGTCCATAGCAGTCTCTTCTTGGTGTGGAGCCCCTTTTACCCATCAGATGCTCTCAATGCTAAAATGGGGCCTCCAGGAGGCTCACCAGCTCTCACTGTCTGAGACTCAGGACCACATGAGCTCCAACTCAGGTCCATCATCTTGGTTGAGCTTGAAGGGAACCTCAAGCTGTGATAGTTGTCAGGGAAATTTCAATTGGGTCCCTTAGCCCTACTCAACTTCCTACAGTGGGTTCTCTATGTCTCATTCATGCTGTTGAATTCTTACCAGCTCCATTCCCCCTTAGCCTATTTCCCCAAGCCCATACCTCCAACAGATTATCTCACCTCCATCTTCAAGGCAACACCAAGGCCACGAGATAGGAGCACCCCACCTCTGCCCCCATCTTCACACTATGCTCTCCTTTTGAAAATAAAGGGCAGTGAGTGAATCATGGGTCAGTGTTGGGCTCTGGGTTCTGTCCATCAAAGTCAAGAGCAGGCTCTGCCTCTTACTAGCTATGTGACCTTAGGTGATTCAAGTCATTGAAAAATGGGGTAGCAGTAGTATCCTTCACCTTATGGGGCAATTGAGCAGTGCATGAGCAGTTAGCACGCATAGAACAGAGTCTAGCACAGCGTGTGTACTGAAAAATGTAAGCCACGACGATCACTTTTAGGTAAGAAGCACAACACATAAACAAGCGTAAAGCAGTGTTGGGAATGCAAACTCTGAAGTTACTGGCTGTGTCACTTTTTAGCTCTGGGGCCTTGAGGAGAGTCACTTAACCTCCTTGACATTTGATTTTTTCACTTGGAAAATGAGGACATGACAGGGCCCGTCTGAGGCAGGAAAGGGCACAGTCTGTGTGAAGTTCCCAGCGTGGTGTCTGGGGCCCAGTGAGTTCTCCATAAATAGCGCTTTTTATTAGCAGGGAAGGCCTGCCTTCCCTTCCCCTCTGCAGAGCGGGCCTTGAGCACGTGCACCCTGGGTCCCATCCCCCACCACGAGGAAGCTCATGCCTTGATCACCCCCAGCCCCACCCATGTATCTTCCCTGTCCCCTGGATGCTGCCCCTCAGTCTCTAGACAGGCTCCAGTCTCCCCAAACAAAGAAAATCTTCTTTAAATTTATTTGTTAAAACATCACCTTCCTCTCCTCCTCCTTCCACTAAGGAACTTCTGGAAAGGGTGCTCTACCCTTGACCTTGAGGCTTCCCTGGTGGCTCTGGTGATCAAGAATGCACCTGTCAATGCAGGAGACATAGGAGCCGAGCGTTTGATCCCTGAGTTGGGAAGATCCCCTGGAGGTAAGCATGGCAACCCACTCCGGTATTCTTGTCTGGAGAATACTGGACAGAGGAGCCAAGTATTGGACAAAGAGCTGGACGCAACTGAAGCAACTTAACATGCACACACTCCCTTGACCACGGGCTTCTGTGCTGACAGTGGGTGATTGCAGGCTTTCACTGTTTGCTACCAGATGTCATATCTCTCAGGGAGATCTCAGGATAAGGAAACACTTGAGAGTTTGTGAGCTCCCTGGAGACATCTTCTTTCTGTTTGCTTATTTCGGTGGTTTAACATCCCATATTTTCCCCATAAATGGAGGTAGCAATTTAACACTGGTAGTTAAGGCCACTTTGCTGCATGACTGAAATCAGCTCTAAGGTTGGGTCAACTTTCTAAGCCTCTTTTGGAAGCCTTCCTGAAAGTCAACCAGGCCATGAATGGGATTTCAGGATGGGGGGGGGTTGTGGGAGGTGAAAGAGAAGTGAACTGACTCGAGACAGAAAAAAAAAATGACCAGGGAAAGGCAAACTCTGCAAATGGGCCACACTTAAACCAGGAATAGAATGGAGGGGCAAACAGTAGTCATAGTTTTTCCCAAACTTCTGAGAATAAAAACACATAAAACCTCTAAGACCTGAAGCTTCAACAGAGATGATGAGTAGCAGATAAAGAAAGCCCTTTTCAGGGTTGGGACTGGGAGGGTGAGAGCAAAGATGGAGAAGCACCTGTTTGTATCCCTCGGAAGAAAATCTTGATGAGGAGAGGAGCTCCATACTGGGCTAGCAGAGACCCCCACACCAGGTGGGCACTGGTCAGGAGGCTCCATCTGTAAACTCCCATGAGTGACACCAACATCTTTGTGAGATTATCCCCTCTGGCCCCTGCCAGGCAGGATGCTATGTTGCTTGAGGTACCATGACACGCTGACAGGGGATGAGGAGGGACCTGGAGCCCTGGGAACACTGTTTCATGTGTACACAGCTGAGAGTTGCTTCCCTATCCAGCCCAACCTCCCATCACAGACCCAGGGAACCCACTACCTTCAAAGATGCCTGGAGGACAGGACATAACTGAGATTTCTCATCACACTCCATGCAACAGCCCCTTGTGCAACACTCCAGGTGGGCTGGTAGACTTGCCCCCATTCCCCTGGCTTACAGACACCCACACTCACCTCTTTGAATGGTCTGAGCCTGCTTGCCTTCATACTGGGAGCTCCAGATGTTTCTCATTCATCTTTGATTGCTTCATAGGGCCCAACACATAGTAGATTCTTAAAACCAGTGGAAACTGGCTGATTTTATTTTGGGGGGCTCAAAAATCACTGCAGGTGGTGACTGCAGCCATGAAATTAAGACGCTTGCTCCTTGGAAGGAAAGTTATGACCAACCTCAGATCAGATCAGTCGCTCAGTTGTGTCCAACTCTTTGTGACCCCATGAATCACAGCACGCCAGGCCTCCCTGTCCAACACCAACACCCGGAGTTCACTGAGACTCACGTCCATCGAGTAGGTGATGCCATTCAGCCATCTCATCGTCTGTCTTCCCCTTTTCCTCTTGCCCCCAATCCCTCCCAGTATCAGAGTCTTTTCCAATGAGTCAACTCTTCTCATGAGGTGGCCAAAGTATTGGAGTTTAGCTTTAGCATCATTCCTTCCAAAGAAATCCCAGGGATGATCTCCTTCAGAATGAACCGGTTGGATCTCCTTGCAGTCCAAGGGACTCTCAAGAGTCTTCTCCAACACCACAGTTCAAAAGCATCAATTCTTCGGCGCTCAGCCTGCTTCACAGTTCAACTCTCACATCCATACGTGACCACTGGAAAAACCATAGCCTTGACTAGACAGATCTTTGTTGGCAAAGTAATGTCTCTGCTTTTGAATATGCTATCTAGGTTGGTCATAACTTTCCTTCCAAGGAGTAAGCGTCTTTTAATCTCATGGCTGCAGTTACCATCTGCAGTGATTTTGGAGCCCCAAAAATAAAGTCTGACACTGTTTCCACTGTTTCCCCATCTATTTCCCATGAAGTGATGGGACCAGATGCCATGATCTTTGTTTTCTGAATGTTGAGCTTTAAGCCAACTTTTTCACTCTCCTCTTTCACTTTCATCAAGAGGCTTTTGAGTTCCTCTTCACTTTCTGCCATAAGGGTGGTGTCATCTGCATATCTGAGGTTATTGATATTTCTCCAGGCAATCTTGATTCCAGCTTGTGCTTCTTCCAGTCCAGTGTTTCTCATGATGTACTCTGCATAGAAGTTAAATAAACAGGGTGACAATATACAGCCTTGATGTACTCCTTTTCCTATTTGGAACCAGTCTGTTGTTCCATGTCCAGTTCTAACTGTTGCTTCCTGACCTGCATACAAATTTCTCAAGAGGCAGGTCAGGTGGTCTGGTATTCCCATCTCTTTCAGAACTTTCCACAGTTTATTGTGATCCACACAGTCAAAGGCTTTGGCATAGTCAATAAAGCAGATATAGATGTTTTTCTGGAACTCTCTTGCTTTTTCCATGATCCAGTGGATGTTGGCAATTTGATCTCTGGTTCCTCTGCCTTTTCTAAAACCAGCTTGAACATCAGGATGTTCACGGTTCACATATTGCTGAACCCTGGCTTGGAGAATTTTGAGCATGACTTTACTAGTGTGTGAGATGAGTGCAATTGTGCAGTAGTTTGGCATTGCCTTTCTTTGGCATTGCCTTTCTTTGGGATTGGAATGAAAACTGACCTTTTCCAGTCCTGTGGCCACTGCTGAGTTTTCCAAATTTGCTGGCATATTGAGTGCAGCACTTTCATAGCATCATCTTTCAGGATTTGGAATAGCTCAACTGGAATTCCATCACCTCCACTAGCTTTGTTCATAGTGATGCTGTCTAAGGCCCACTGGACTTCATATTCCAGGATGTCTGGCTCTAGGTCAGTGATCACACCATCGTGATTATCTGGGTCGTGAAGATCTTTTCTGTACAGTTCTTCTGTGTATTCTTGCCATCTCTTCTTAATACCTTCTGCTTCTGTTAGGTCCATACTATTTCTGTCCTTTATTCAGCCCATCTTTGCATGAAATGTTCCTTTGGTATCTCTGATTTTCTTGAAGAGATCTCTAGTCTTTCCCATTCTGTTGTTTTCCTCTATGTCTTTGCATTGATTGCTGAAGAAGGCTTTCTTATCTCTTCTTGCTATTCTTTGGAACTCTGCATTCAGATGTTTATATCTTTCCTTTTCTCCTTTGCTTTTCGCTTCTCTTCTTTTCCCAGGTATTTGTAAGGCCTCCCCAGACAGCCATTTTGCTTTTTTGCATTTCTTTTTCTTGGGGATGCTCTTGATCCCTGTCTCCTGTACGTCACGAACCTCATTCCATAGTTCATCAGGCACTCTATCAGATCTAGGCCCTTAAATCTATTTCTCACTTCTACTGTATAATCATAAGGAATTTGATTTAGGTCATACCTGAATGGTCTAGTGGTTTTCCCTACTTTCTTCAATTTAAGCCTGAATTTGGCAATAAGGAGTTCATGGTCTGAGCCACAGTCAGCTCCTGGTCTTGTTTTTGCTGACTGTATAGAGCTTCTCCATCTTTGGCTGCAAAGAATATAATCAATCTGATTTCGGTGTTGACCATCTGGTGACGTCCATGTATAGAGTCTTCTCTGGTGTTGTTGGAAGAGGATGTTTGTTATGACCAGTGCATTTTCTTGGCAAAACTCTATGACCAACCTAGACAGCATATTAAAATGCAGAGACATTACTTTGTCAACAAAAGTCCGTATAGTCAAGGCTATGGTTTTTCCAATAGTCATGTATGGATGTGAGAGTTGGACTATAAAGAAAGCTAAGCACTGAAGAATTGATGCTTTTGAACTGTGATGTTGGATAAGACTCTTGAGAGTCCCTTGGACTGCAAGGAGATCCAACCAGTCCATCCTAAAGGAAATCAGTCCTGAATATTTATTGGAAGGACTGATGCTGTCACTGAAACTCCAATACTTTGGCCACCTAATGTGAAGAGCTGACTCATTTGAAAAGACCCTGATGCTGGGAAAGATTGAGGGCAGGAGGAGAAGGGGATGACAGAGGATAAGATGCTTGGATGGCATCACCGACTCAATGGACATGAGCTTGGGTAAACTCCGAGAGTTGGTGCTGAACAGGGATGCCTGGTGTGCTGTGGTTCATGGGGTCTCAAAGAGTCAGACATGACTGAGTGACTGAACTGAACTGAGTGAATGAATGAATATACAGTTCTTTGCCCATAATCTGTGTATATGATATAATAGCAAACACTGATGGAGTACTTACTGTGCATTAGGTCTTCTTTGTAGCATTTTATGTATATTGACTCACTTTCTTCTCACAGAAACCCTAAGAACAGCCACCATTATTGTCCCTGTTTTATAGATGTGGAAACCAGTCCCCAGAGAGGTGTATTATCTTCTCCTAGAAATGTAATGACAGCTAGAAAAAGGCAGAGGCAGGATTTGAACCCTAGCACCTGACACCAGAAGGTGAGCTGATAACTAACACATTAACTGCTCTTTAAAATATTTAAAGCAAGTTTTCTCACTGGGCTTGCCAAAAGCACCTGTGAGCAGATTAGTTGACTACATTAGATGTTGGCAGATCGGATTCTTGTCTGAAATGGCTAATGCTGCAGAGAGGTCTGGTCCAAAGCTGCTGTGAGGAGGAGGGGAAGTGGATGGCGAGGATGGTTTATGGTCCCAGGATGCTAGAGGGCCAAGGGAGTGGGCAGCAGGCTTGCCCCAGACTGAGCAGAAGCAGGAAGGATATCAGACCCTCCCAGGCTCAGAGGGAGGCTCAGGAAGGAGACTAAAGATGAAAAGGGGATGTCCTGAGCTATGTAGGCTCCATACCTAGGTGGGCTGATGCCTCAATGAGTCACTGACTAAAGGGGAGTGGCTGGACCTCCACTCCCCTGGACTGCAAATAGGGGAGGAGGCTAGTATCTTGGGTGCCCAACTTGGCAGGCAGAGGGTGACAGTCAGTCCCAATGCCGAGACCTGCAGGAATATGGCAGACTTGGGCTGGAAGTGTTTATGTCTGATAGATCCAACGTGCTGCCAAGAGGGCAGGGGCAATGTGGTTCCAGAGGGCTCAGCCAGCAGCTGGAATAATGGAGGAGAGGGTTCAGTCCCTGAAAGAGGGAGCTGGGAGGAACCAGGCAGGGTGAAGATCCTAAAAATGCAGGCAGGGATTCAAGGCAAGCCCCAGTCCATGCAGGGGACTGGCAGACGTTCCGGAAACTGAGGCAGGCATGAAGTCATACAGAAAAGGCTTGGCTGAAGGAATCGTGTAGAATGGATAAAGAGAGGAGCTGCAGTTCAGCATCCATGGGGACTCCAGACCATCCACTGCTTCCCCCTCCAGACAACCCCACTGGGAGCAGCAGAGCTCACCCTGGATTCCACTGCAGGTGGAACCACAGCCTGGTTAAGTCAGGAGAATGAATCTGTGTGTTTCTGCAGCTGAGCAGGCCTGGGGCCAGCACAGGCAGGCAGGAGGGCAGGGAGTATCTCATTCATTCACTCACCCACACTCTCATCCATCCATCCATCCAACCATCCAACATTTACCGAAATATAAATGTCAGGCGCTCTGCTGGGTGCTATGGAAATTAAGATTTTTAAGATCCATTCAGTGCCATCATGGAGCCCCTGAGCAGCAGACTCCTGACGCTGAGTTAAATTGACAACATGCCGTAAGCTTGAGGGCATTTATTGATGAGTGATGGGGAGAGGCAGACAGCGGTGGTCATGATGGTGTGTGTAACCAATAGGAGAGAGTTTAGCAAGCCGTCTGCATGGTTATTCAATACAAGTTGTATACAGATCAGGCTGATGGCTGCTTTCTAAAATAAGCCACAAGTCAGGCCCCCTTACCTGCTACACCTGTGAATGAGTTCAGTGACATAGCTCAATAAGCCATTTCTTTTTACACAGGGAATATCCGATGAGCCTTGCCCAGACTCAGCCAGACTCCCATGACCCAGATTGCAGCTGACCAAAGGACAACATACGAACCCCTTAGTTTGGAGGGACTTGTGTTGGGGGTGAGGGTGATAAATGCTAATCCCAAAGCCCCTATCCACTGTACCCAGGTTCTGCCCAGGGGTTCCTGTCCACTGAGCTCAGCTGGGAACATCAAGGGTGAGTTGAAGCCTGCCTGCTCCCCCACCGGAAGCCCCTCCTCAAACCCATATTGCCAGCCAAAATTCACATGCATTTTTTTTTTTTTTAATTTACCAGCTGTTGTCTCTCTCCATCTTGAACTTCAACTCCTTGAGAGCAGCCCCCTGCTCTGTCTTGTTCATTGCTATGTCATTAGGACTTAGAACAGTTCCAGTAACATAAAAGTTATTTACTATATTTTTGTTAAATGTATGTTACGTATGTATGCATGTATACATGAATGAATGAAAGACTATTTTGAGGCCTTGCTTGGCTTGGATTCCAGCCCCAGCTCAACTACCTAGTGATTCTACATTATGTTTCCTTGGGTCAGTTACCTAACCTCAGTTTCCCTGCCTGTAAAAGGGGGAAGTTCTAGTGCCTTCTGTATAGTCATTGGAAGGATTTGGGAAGACAAGTCCTGTAGAGCATTCAGTACTGTGTCTGGCTTATAACAGGGGTCAGTAAAAGGAGCTTGATCATGAGCATCATTTTAGTTGAAGTTACTAAGTGCTTTCCTCTTGGGCCCTGGATCCCCTGGTGACAGGATAAAAAAATCATCAAGTTGGCTCAAGAATGGGAGGAGAAGCAGCCTAGAACAGGGCCCTGGACCAGCAGCTTCAGCATCACCTGGGAACTTATCAGCAATGCACATTCCCAGGCCCATCCCAAATCTACCAAACCAGAAACTCTGGAGGTAGAATCCAGAAATCTGTATTTTAATAAGCCTTCAAGGTGATTCTGATGCACACAAATTTGAGCATTCTGGACCTAGAGCAAGGAGCAGATGGAGAAGGCCAGATTCCCAGTTGGAATGCCAATCGCTTGCTCTGATGCATAGAGAAAGGCAGAGAAGGAATGTGGGCAGCTCTAGGCCCAATGCCAGCAAAGCTCCCCATTTTGCAGCCACCAGCATGGCCTTGCCCTCTCTGTGGCTGGAGGAGAAGTCTGGCTTCCATCCATTGCAAGAAAAGTGCCACTGGCTGCGGGAAGAGCAGTGTTTGCTCAAACACTGTCACTGGGGCTGCTCCCTGCTCAGCATCCCGTGCACCTGTACTGCCCAAGGCCAGGGAGGCAGGGGCATACGGCGAGAGGCAGAGCAGAAGCAAAGGCAGAATGCCATGGGACCAGGTTTTCCTGAGCATCTGTGTGCGGGGACACCAGGGCAGGGGTGGAGAGACCTCCGTTTGAAGGTGGTGAGAAAGCCCTCATGGTCCAGCAGAGGAGTTACAAGGGTTGGAAAAGCAGCAGCCACAGGCAATTTGCAACCACCTGCTTAATAAACAGCCCTCAGCTGCTTCCAGAACCTCCAGAATGTTTATGGGAGAGAAATTTGGAACTGTACCTGGGAACAAATGATGTCAGAAAGGAGTCTGTTGGCAGATAGACTGGGACATGGGAACCACTAAGGCCCCCCTTGGAGGCAAAAGAATACGTGAGACTTTTTTGGGAGGTGGGGCACCTGCTTGTAAATGCCCAGTGGGGGTTAAGAAATGCTCTTCTAGGGACTTCCCTTATGGTCCAGTGGTTAAGAAACCACCTTGTAATGCAGGGGAGGTGGGTTCGATCCCTGGTGGGAGAACTAAGATTTCACATGCCGCTGAGCAGCTAAGCCTGTGCGCCACAACTATTGAGCCCTGGTGCCACAACTACTGAAGCCCAAGTGCCCTGAATCCCTCAGGCCACAACAAAAGATCCCACATGATGCAACGAAGCTCTTCTACACACTGCAACTAAGACTTGTGGCTTATTTGACGCAGCCAAAGAAATATTTTTTTAAAAAAGAAGTGCTCTTCTAAACATTCCACCTTCACTCAGGAGAGCAAATGTACCATGTCACTTATGTCCCTATTTTTGTACCTTTGAACATGTCTCTGTTTTCTATCAGTGGGAATGTTGGGTACTGGGACTAGGGAAAGCTGATTTTTGAAACCAACTGAGAAATAACACAGAAGGTGGCAATCAGAATGTCAGCTCTACAAAGTCAAGTGAAGAATGCAGCTTTAGATCTGTAACCAAATGGGTTTGCATTCCTTCACTGTTGCATTAGACATATATCCAATTGGCCCTGATCATAACAGACAGCTTTCTAGAGGGGCAAAGTCAACCCTAGGAGGCTATCCAGTCCCAGAGAACTGGCAAGGTTTCCCTTCTGAAGGCAGGCAAGTCAGACGGGAAACCTCTAGAAGGGGCTGAGTTGAGCATGTTCAGCTCTTCTCCCAAGCTCACCAATCTGAAAAAATCCCTTCTCCTCTGGGGAGAAATAGGTGAGGGGAAGGACAAAAGCAAGAAGAGCTCCTTCCACACTCTTCCCTCCTGGATGGTGCAACAGAAATGTCCTCCTCTCCGTGGAAACAAGAATCATAGGATATAAATATTCCTCCCTAACATCTGGGCATTTACCCGAGCATTTTAGTCTTTCTCTCTGAATATCTGTGAAGTTTGTCTGTGAATGTGGCTACATCTATGGGAGTGTATTTGTATCAAAACAGGCTGTGTGCCTCCGTGTATCTGTCTGATTCTTTGTGTGGTGAAGCCACTCACCCCCTCAACTCTCAGCTGCTCCACCTGCCTCCCTAATGGCTCCCCATGTGTGCTTCTCATGGATCCCAAGCAATCTCGCAGATGTTCCCAGTAGTCACTGTGCTCCGAGAATATGCTGTCCCAAGTGGTCATGACCATCTTCTAATCACCTCAGATTAGTCATCATTCCTGTCAGTAACACAACAAAATGGCAATGAGATTGCTCTTCGCCCAGATGGACTTGTATGGATGATGCTTATCTCAGGCACCTGGTTCATGAGCTCCTGAAGCGAATGAGAGAAGGCAGGGAGAAACCAGAGTTCCATCCATCAACCCACAGGGTGTTGCAAACCCCGGGGACAGAGTCAGCCACGTGTTGGTTCTCCTGTGTGTCTGGCCCCTAGCTAAGTTTGGGTGCAGGAATTAGTCCTTATACCCAAAGCAGAGTCCCCTGAAGGGCTGGCCCTGGCTCTCCCAGTCTAGCATCTCCCAGATGCTAGACCCTCTGTATCTTTAGGGGGTTATTATTCTGTCAAGGTTCCCATGGAAACCTGACTCCTCTTCTTTGATAGCTCCTTCTAGGAACCCCCAGGAGCTAGCTTTTCCAAATAGTGATACTTTCAGAGCACTGACTCTGGAGTCAGAACAATGGTGGAGACCCTACTATACTACATATTAACTGTGTAGTTCTGGGCAATTTGCCACTCTCTGAGCCTCATTCTTTTCATCTGTAAAATGGAGGTATTAATAATAAAGATAGTTAATGTCTATTGAAGGCTCACTAGGCAGTAGGTACTGTTCTAAGAATTGTACATGTATTATACTAGCTACCTATTTCTATCTAACAAATTACTCTAAAACTTAGTCTGAATTTGGCAATAAGGAGTTCATGATCTGAGCCACAGTCAGCTCTAGTCTTGTTTTTGTTGACTGTATAGAGCTTCTCCATCTCTGGCTGCAAAGAATATAATCAATCTGGTTTTGGTGTTGACCATCTGGTGATATCCATGTGTAAAGTCTTCTCCTGTGTTATTGGAAGAGGGTGTTTGCTATGACCAGTGCGTTCTCTTGGCAAAACTCTATTAGCCTTTGCCCTGCTTCATTCCGTATTCCAAGGCCAACTTGCCTGTTACCCCAGGTATTTCTTGACTTCCTACTTTTGCATTCCAGTCCCCTATAATGAAAAGGACATCTTTTTGGGGTGTTAGTTCTAAAAGGTCTTGTAGGTCTTCATAGAACCGTTCAACTTCAGCTTCTTCAGCGTTACTGATTGGGGCATAGACTTGGATTACTGTGATATTGAATGGTTTGCCTTGAAAACGAACAGAGATCATTCTGTTGTTTTTGAGATTGTATCCAAGTACTGCATTTTGGGCTGTTTTGTTGACCATGATGGCTATTCCATTTCTTCTAAGGGATTCCTGACCACAGTTGTAGATATAATCGTCATCTGAGTTAAATTCACCCATTCCAGTCCATTTTAGTTCGCTGGTTCCTAGAATTGACATTCACTCTTGCCATCTCCTGTTTGACCACTTCCAATGTACCTTGATTCGTGGACCTAACATTCCAGTTTCCTATGCAATATTGCTCTTTACAGCATTAGAACTTGCTTCTATCACCAGTCACATCCGCAACTGGGTATTATTTTTGCTTTGGCTCCATCCCTTCATTCTTTCTGGAGTTATTTCTCTACTGATCTCCAGTAGCATATTGGGCACCTACCGACCTGGGGAGTTCCTCTTCAGTATCCTATCATTTTGCCTTTTCATACTGTTCATGAACTCCTTACTGCCAAATTCAGACTGAAATTGAAGAAAGTAAGGAAAACTACTAGACCATTCATGTATGACCTAAATCAAATTCCTTATGATTATACAGTGGAAGTGAGAAATAGATTTAAGGGACTAGATCTGATAGATAGAGTGCCGATTGAACTATGGACGGAGGTTCGTGACATTGTACGGGAGACAGGGATCAAGACCGTCCCCATGGAAAAGAAATACAAAAAAGCAAAATGGCTGTCTGGGGAGGCCTTACAAATAGCTGTGAAAAGAGAAGCGAAAAGCAAAGGAGAAAAGGAAAGATATAAACATCTGAATGCAGAGTTCCACAGAATAGTAAGAAGAGATAAGAAAGCCTCCCTCAGTGATCAATGCAAAGACATAGAGGAAAACAACAGAATGGGAAAGACTAGGGATCTCTTCAAGAAAATTAGAGATACCAAGGGAACATTTCATGCAAAGATGGGCTGAATTAAGGACAGAAATAGTATGGACCTAACAGAAGCAGAAGATATTAAGAAGAGGTGGCAAGAATACACAGATCAGATCAGATCAGATCAGGCTCTCAGTCTTGTCTGACTCTTTGCGACCCCATGAATCACAGCACGCCAGGCCTCCCTGTCCATCACCAACTCCCGGAGTTCACTTAGACTCACATCCATAGAGTTAGTGATGCCATCCAGCCATCTCATCCTCTGTCATCCCCTTCTCCTCTTGCCCCCAATCCCTTCCAGCATCAGAGTCTTTTCCAAAGAGTCAACTCTTCGCATGAGGTGGCCAAAGTACTGGAGTTTCAGCTTTAGCATCATTCCTTCCAAAGAAATCCCGGGGCTGATCTCCTTCAGAATGGACTGGTTGGATCTCCTTGCAGTCCAAGGGACTTTCAAGAGTCTTCTCCAACATCACAGTTCAAAAGCATCAATTCTTCAGCACTCAGCCTTCTTCATGTCCAACTCTCACATCCATACATGCCACAGGAAAAACCATAGCCTTGACTAGATGAACCTTTGTTGGCAAAGTAATGTCTCTGCTTTTGAATATGCTATCTAGGTTGGTCATAACTTTCCTTCCAAGGAGTAAGCGTCTTTTAATTTCATGGCTGCAGTCACCATCTGTAGTGATTTTGGAGCCCAGAAAAATAAAGTCTGACGCTGTTTCCACTGTTTCCCCATCTATTTCCCATGAAGTGATGGGACCAGATGCCATGATCTTTGTTTTCTGAATGTTGAGCTTTAAGCCAACTTTTTCACTCTCCTCTTTCACCTTCATCAAGAAGCTTTTGAGTTCCTCTTCACTTTCTGCCATAAGGGTGGTGTCATCTGCATATCTGAGGTTATTGATATTTCTCCTGACAATCTTGATTCCAGCTTGTGCTTCTTCCAGTCCAGCATTTCTCATGATGTACTCTGCATAGAAGTTAAATAAACAGGGTGACAATATACAGCCTTGACGAACTCCTTTTCCTATTTGGAACCAGTCTGTTGTTCCATGTCCAGTTCTAACTGTTGCTTCCTGACCTGCATACAAATTTCTCAAGAGGCAGGTCAGGTGGTCTGGTATTCCCATCTCTTTCAGAACTTTCCACAGTTTATTGTGATCCACACAGTCAAAGGCTTTGGCATAGTCAATAAAGCAGATATAGATGTTTTTCTGGAACTCTCTTGCTTTTTCTATGATCCAGCAGATGTTGGCAATTTGATCTCTGGTTCCTCTGCCTTTTCTAAAACCAGCTTGAACATCAGGAAGTTCACGGTTCACATATTGCTGAAGCCTGGCTTGGAGAATTTTGAGCATTACTTTACTAGTGTGTGAGATGAGTGCAATTGTGCAGTAGTTTGTCTGGCTCTAGGTCAGTGATCACACCATCGTGATTATCTGGGTAGTGAAGATCTTTTTTGTACAGTTCTTCTGTGTATTCTTGCCATCTCTTCTTAATATCGTCTGCTTCTGTTAGGTCCATATCATTTCTGTCCTTTATCAAGCCCATCTTTGCATGAAATGTTCCTTTGGTTTCTCTAATTTTCTTGAAGAGATCCCTAGTCTTTCCCATTCTGTTCTTTTCCTCTATTTCTTTGCATTGATCGCTGAAGAAGGCTTTCTTATCTCTTCTTGCTATTCTTTGGAACTCTGCATTCAGATGTTTATATCTTTCCTTTTCTCCTTTGCTTTTCGCTTCTCTTCTTTTCCCAGGTATTTGTAAGGCCTCCCCAGACAGCCATGTACAAAAAACATCTTCATGACCCAGATAATCACAATGGTGTGATCACTGACCTAGAGCCAGACATCCTGGAATGTGAAGTCCAGTGGGCCTTAGAAAGCATCACTACGAATAAAGCTAGTGGAGGTGATGGAATTCCAGTTAGGCTATTCCAAATCCTGAAAGATGATGCTGTGAAAGTGCTGCACTCAATATGCCAGCAAATTTGGAAAACTCAGCAGTGGCCACAGGACTGGAAAAGGTCAGTTTTCATTCCAATCCCAAAGAAAGGCAATGCCAAAGAATGCTCAAACTACCACACAATTGCACTCATCTCACACACTAGTAAAGTGTAATGCTCCAAATTCTCCAAGCCAGGCTTCAGCAATATGTGAACCGTGAACTTCCAGATGTTCAAGCTGGTTTTAGAAAAGGCAGAGGAACCAGAGATCAAATTGCCAACATCTGCTGGATATTAGAAAAAGCAAGAGAGTTCCAGAAAAACATCTATATCTGCTTTATTGACTATGCCAAAGCCTTTGACTGTGTGGATCACAATAAACTATGGAAAATTCTGAAAGAGATGGGAATACCAGACCACCTGACCTGCCTCTTGAGAAATTTGTATGCAGGTCAGGAAGCAACAGTTAGAACTGGACATGGAACAACAGACTGGTTCCAAATAGGAAAAGGAGTTCGTCAAGGCTGTATATTGTCACCCTGTTTATTTAACTTCTATGCAGAGTACATCATGAGAAATGCTGGACTGGAAGAAACACAAGCTGGAATCAAGATTGTCAGGAGAAATATCAATAACCTCAGATATGCAGATGACACCACCCTTATGGCAGAAAGTGAAGAGGAACTCAAAAGCCTCTTGATGAAAGTGAAAGAAGAGAGTGAAAAAGTTGGCTTAAAGCTCAACATTCAGAAAACAAAGATCATGGCATCTGGTCCCATCACTTCATGGGAAACAGATGGGGAAACAGTGGAAACAGCGTCAGACTTTATTTTTCCAGGTTCCAAAATCACTACAGATGGTGATTGCAGCCATAAAATTAAAAGACGCTTATTCCTTGGAAGGAAAGTTATGACCAACCTAGAGAGCATATTCAAAAGCAGAGACATTACTTTGCCAACAAAGGTTCGTCTAGTCAAGGCTATGGTTTTTCCAGTGATCATGTATGGATGTGAGAGTTGGACTGTGAAGAAGGCTGAGCACCGAAGAATTGATGCTTTTGAACTGTGGTGTTGGAGAAGACTCTTGAAAGTCCCTTGGACTGCAAGGAGATCCAACCAGTCCATTCTGAAGGAGATCAGCCCTGGGATTTCTTTGGAAGGAATGATGCTAAAGCTGAAACTCCAGTACTTTGGCCACCTCATGCGAAGAGTTGACTCTTTGGAAAAGACTCTGATGCTGGAAGGGATTGGGGGCAGGAGGAGAAGGGGACGACAGAGGATAAGACGGCTGGATGGCATCACTGACTCGATGGACGTGAGTTTGAGTGAACTCTGGGAGTTGGTGTTGGAGAGGGAGGTCTGGCATGCTGCAATTCATAGGGTCGCAAAGAGTGGGACACAACTGAACGACTGAACTGAACTGAACTGAAAACTTAGTGGCTTAAAACCACAATATTTATTATCTCATAGTCTCTGCAGCTTAGGAATAGGAGCATAAATTAGCTGGTCTTCACCTTAAGGTATCACAGAGGCCACAACTACGGTGTCAGGCAGGGCTGCAGTGTCAGATGGGTTTTCAGAGGTGTCATCTCTATTGGTGGAGGATCTGCTTCCAAGCTGACTCAGGTGGCTGTTAGCAGGATATCGTTTCTCAGGGGCTGTCTGAGGACCTCGTTCTTACTGGCTATCCTTCCCAAGTGAGCTTCATTGTGCTGCTCACATGTGCAATTGGCTTCCATCAGAACAAGCAAAAAAGTGAGAGAAGGTAAGCAAGATGGAAGTCACGGTCTCTTGGACCCTAATCTCAGAGTGACACCCTATCAGTTTTGCCCTATTCTCTAATTAGAAGCAAGTCACTAGTCCAGCCCACATCTAAGAGGCTGCTCACCATGTGCAATGTCACTCTACCTTCACAGCAACACTATGTGGAGGTACCATCGATACCCTCCTTTATCACCAGGCTACAGATGAGGAGACACAGAGACTTCCCCAAGGCCATACAACTGTCATATGAAGAAGCCTGGAAGCTGCCTCCAGAGTCTGTGCTCTTAACCACTAAACCTGAGGTTGTTGGCAGGATCAAATGTGCTCCTATAAATAATGACACCATGGTCCTTGGGAATACAAGCTCCTTTCTCCAGTGTCTCCCTCCAGTTCTACCTCACTCAGTGTCTTGTCCTGGAGGAAAGAGTGTAAGCTCCCAGGCAAGTGCAGCTTTTCCTAGGCTGGGGGAGTTTACTCTCAGACTAGCCACACCCTCTCTCGTTTCCGATTGGTCACCATGTTTTATTTCTAACTTCTGATTGGCTGCAGGACAAACAGCGCACCCAAGATGAGAGATGGATGTGTAAGAGAGCGGCTGGTTTTGCACTATGAATATAAGTCTCCTGGTACAAGTTCCATCAAAGGAGGTGGTGAGCACATGCAGATAAACTCACCCAAACACAGGTGACTTTGTTCTGTTGGAAATTGGTGACGGCTGGGGTTAGCATTTGGGATGGAGATAAGATGTTGCCCATCTGGACTTAGCAGCAAAAGAGCTGTTCCAGGCCTGCTAGAAATAGCCTGATGGTCCATCTGTAGCAAATGGCATAGAGAGGCCTGTGCCTTCTGACTCAAGGATGGCCCCGTCCATGTAGTACCAGTCCCACTTTATGGGTCATTAGAGCCAATCTTCCTTCCTCCCCACCTCCTGCTGATCCAAGCAACAGAAGCAGCTTCCCTCTCAGAGGAAGTGGGGAACAAGAGAGATAACACCACCTTTCCTTTCACTCTTGACTCCCTCCTTCATGTGGGTGGAGGAGAGATTGGCATGACTTTAAAGATAGCAAGAAGCCTATACCCATTGATCCATGTTTCTCTAATATGTAAGCTCTAGATGTGGCCTCTCTCCTGGCCATAATTCCCCATTCATCTAGCTTAATGTTGGCTAGGAAGACCCAGAATTGCCCTCAGGTGGGCTCCAGAGTTCAAATATAGAGGAAGGTGTCAAGTAAACCAGTTTCAGGGCCAAGCTGTCCTCAAATTCAGTTCTGCCAGTTATAAAGTCAATATTTCCATCCCAGTCAAACTTCCATGTATAATTCTAAGTTGATCCAAAACTTTCAGGAGAGAGATATGTGATTAATTATGGCTCTTAAGAACTCCAACACTAAGAGGCTATAAAGGACTTGCTAAATCACCCATCTTTCACACAGCAGAGCCAGGATTCATGGCTATGTCTACCAAGCTGCCCAGGTGCTTCTCATTTTACTATATCCTCCCTTCAGGGCTCTTCTAAGGAACATAAGGCACCCAGAGATGTCAAAGGAAAGTTTAGTTCTTCAAGACTCAGCTCCATTATTATTGCCTCTGATAGACACAAAAGACACAATTCCTAAGAGTCTGGAGGTACCTAACCCAGTGCCTAAATCAGGAATATGACCACAAACCCTCTCTGCTATTACATGTGGTTCCTCAAACACTGGCTCTCTTCCTCTCAACCTCCATGGGAGAAATGCACTTTCCCACTCCACAGATCTTGGGCTTTGTCATGAAACTTGTTTTGCTCAATGGAACACGGGAGGATGTAACTGTGTATGATTCAAAGTTGAAGCCTTAAGATGGTCCTATCCTAAAGAACTTGCCCAAGGTAGCTCCTGGCACCAGAAGAAGAGACATGAGGCTAATCTGAAGTAGATCTAACAGCAGAGCTCAGCATACATTGGCCAAACACCAGCTGACATGAAGAAATGAGATGCTGCAGGTTATAATGCTTATTGTTATTTGCCATTGAGGGTTTTTTCTGGGGTAGGGGGAGAGTTGTTATGCAGCATGATTGTGACAATAGCTAACTGATACACTCCCCAAGATGATCATAGAAAAGTTACTGATGCCTAAGTGGTCGTGGGAGACTTCAGAAGGATAAGACTGCCCTGAGTCCCAAATGCTGGGATAGACTTAGAGGTTAGGAGCTTTGAAAGTGGATTTCTGTTAGTCATATGTGTGGGTGTGTCAGTGACAGCATGTTGTAGCACACACACGCAAACACAAATGTGCTAAAGAGTACTGCACACACATCTCCAGGACAGCGTGGAGTGCAGTCCCAGAGAAATCCCCTTTTGCAAGTCTCAAGCATTGAATTCTGTTTAAGCCTAGGCCATTTTTTTTTTCCTGTTTTTCACCCAACAATTAATCCTTTGTATTATTATTAATTATTGGTTTATCTTGAGTGAAATGTGGATGTGAATATTATCTGTAGCTTGAGACATAATTGTGGGATGAAAAATTCAAACACCGGAAGAAAACATTGCTATCAGCACACCTTGCTGGAAAGGGACCCGGCACCCACGTGCCACCCAGCACACAATGCTTCCTCTGGTGTGCTCTCCTCCAGTGAGCTTATCACCTTGGCCACTCGATTGAGGTTATTTGCACAGTTTAGGAAATCACTGCAAGCTGGCTAAGTGGCTCTTCTGTCACTGAGCTTGACTGGCATAGTCGTTCAACCACAGGGCAAGAAGAAACACAGAGGGGGAATTCTACTGAAGCTTCCCCCACGTGTCTAGTGGAACAGTTTACTGTTCCATAGAATGTTTAGAAACGTTACCTTTTTAAAAATGCTCGATAGTCAAATACACATGGGAAACACTGGGTTTAAGAAAGTCAAACACTCATTTCTTCTGCAGAAATTAGCTCTCAGTAGTTAGCTAGCTCTCAGTAGTTAACTAGCTAATGCATGAATCTTCAAGATGGAAAAGGGCATCCAGCTTCTTGAACTGTTTGATAGTGGAATTCTCCACCCCGTGCTTTTTTTTCAGATATATTATAAGTGTAGCATTTCCTGGAACGCAATTTTTAAAAAATTTATCACTAACATCCATTGATTCCATCGTGGACCTGCTTTTATTTTTAGAAAGTTCTCACAATGAGTTAATGTCCACTGGCTCATGTTTCCTCCCATTTATTAAATATCTGTGAAAACAAACAAACAACTGAACCAAAAACAAACAGGCAAAAAGATTCTTCCTTCTACCCACACCAACTCTCAAGCATTCAAATGCAAGGATTCTGCTGCTCCAATCATATTTTCTCTATTTAAATTTCTAGTCTATAGTTTGTGTTATCATTGGCAGAGTAAATGAGAAAAATGGGGCAGAAAAATGCATTCCTTTGACTCCATCATGTATTGAGTTGTTTGATATCCAACGAATTACTTAACTTCTCTGAGGCCTCAGTTTCTTCATCTGTAAAGTGGGGACGAGAGGAGGTACATGTTATGGGCCTGGCTGAGAAGCTGGCACCTAGAGGCTCCTATAAAGCAGTACTATTACTACTGTTACTCTGGAAACCTATCTTCCTGTCCCTGCCCCTCAATGTCACCCACATGATTTCCAAGAAGAGTCCCCTCTCCTCAGATCCTTGCTAAATTGAGTTCACATCAACACTTACTGGCACCTACTATGTGTCAGGCCCTGTCTGAGGTTCTGGGAACACAGTGCTGGATGAGATACGGTAATTATCCTTAAAGCTCTCCCAGTCAGGTAGAGGATACAGAGAGGAAACTGCAACTCAGAGTTCTTGGGAAAACTGGGCCCAGGCTTGCCATTGTCTCAGGTTTGGAGGAACAGAGGAGCCCAAGCTTGCAAGGACAATTCAGGATCATAGATACCTATGCACTGAGACACTTTCATTGTCCCTCTGCAGCCAGTGTTTTGTCTGGAAAGGATGTGACTCAAGCACCCTCCAGCGTTTGTAACACCCTGTGTGCTATGGCCCTGGAGGCTGAGCTGCCCGGGAGGGCACAAGCTCAGGAATCTGTGTTTCCAGCCACTTCAAGAACAGGAAGTAGAAATAGATGCCAAGGACTTAATATGGAGATCCTCTCATTTCCCTTCCAGGCGCTTATCCTGGGTAATGTTGAAAGCACAATATCTTGTTCAAGAGCAAGAGGACACTTTTAAGCTGGGTCAAAACATTGCCCCCTGCTTTCTCCTTAAATAGAAATGCACAGAATTTGTTTTTCCTGGATCATACTTGCTTGGCTCTGAAGGGCTGCCTCCTTACACCAGAACCACCATATTTTCTCAAGTGTTATTCTTCCCTTGACCTGGCCCCGAAGATAGAAGCCAACGTGATCCTGCACATTCAGCAGGTTATTTTTCAGAGGACACCAAGAGCCTGCTCCCAATCGCTCATCTTCCCCAGGAAATTCAAGTCACACAGCAGAAGTGAAGTTCAGTGTCCGATATCTGAAAGAGCTTTGCCAATGTCAAGGGCAGGAAACACATTAAGGTGCATCTGGCGGAGATCACACGGTTATTCAATAAATGTTTATTGAGCAGCTACTCTGTGCCTGGCACTGGGCTCTGTCCCAGGGACAATGACAGCAGCAGCAGGAGGAGCTAACTCTTGTGCATGCTAACCACATGCCTGGTACTCATTGATCCTTCCATCCTCACCGCAGCCCTTGAGGCAGAGACTATTCTTTCTTGATTTTTATGCATAAAGAAACAGAGGCATAGAGAAGTAAAATCACTCACCCAGATTCACCCATCTAATAAGTGGCAGAGCCAGGATGGGGCCCCTGCAGTCTGACTCCGAAGCTGGTGCACTTAACCACTGCCCTCTACCATCTCTCAGTATGACTGAGACAGACTGTGCTCCTAAATTGCCCACAGGCTCATAGTAGGGACAATCAAGTACATAGGCGAACAGAGGGGATCACTGCTGCTTGGAAGGCGCTGTGGGAGTCCACAGGAGGGTACCATCTAGTTGTTGCTGTCCAGTCTCTAAACCATCTCTGACTCTTTGCAACCCCATGAACTGCAGCACTCCAAGCGTCCCTGTGCTTCATTATCTCCTGGAGTTTGCTCAGATTCGTGTCCATTGAGTTGGTGATGCTATCTAACCATCTCATCTTCTGCTGTCCCCTTCTCCTTTTGCCTTCTTGGATCCCCTTCATGGATCACAACCTCATCGTTGACAAAGGGACTTGCATAACTCAATGAAGCTATGAGATGAGGCTTGCTGTGCAGGGCCACCAAAGACAGACAGGTCATAGTGGAGAGTTCTGACAAAATGTGGTCCATTGGAGGAAGGAATGGCAAACCACTCCAGTATTCTTGCCGCGAGAACCCCGTGAACCCCATGAACTCTCATAGCGTGTGCCAGAAACTAGCGTGTCCAATCCTTCCCTCTGAGTTTGTCCGGTTCAGTGCTGAGCAAGAGTTAAGGTCCGCTCCAGCACCCAGGGATCTTGCTAAAATGCAGATTTTGATTTTGTAAGTCTGGAGTGGAGCCTGAGAACCCGCATTTCTGAAAGCTCCCATTTCTAATAGCCACTTATGTAAGGCTCTAGACAAGGGCGGCAAACTCTTTTGTTTTTGTTTTTGCCTCTAGAATATTATAATGAGGACATCTGGCCTCTCCCTTCCCGATGCCAAGCCTAGATGATAGCATCTGAGACAATGATTCATGGCTGCTGTTACACCTGCCATCTATCCTGCTGCACCAGGCATGATGTTGCATGCATGCATGCTAAGTCGCTTCAGTCGTGTCCGACTCTATGCAACCCCATAGACGTTAGCCCACCAGGCTTCCCCGTCCCTGGGATTCTCCAGGCAAGAACACTGGAGTGGGTTGCCATTTCCTTCTCCAATGCATGAAAGTGAAAAGTGAAAGTGAAGTCGCTCAGTCATGTCTGACTCTTAGTGACCCCATGGACTGCAGCCTACCAGGCTCCTCTGTCCATGGGATTTTTCCAGGCAAGAGTACTGGAGTGGCGTGCCATTGCCTTCTCCGAGGCATGATGTTAGGAGATGACTAACTTGGCTAAACTCAGAGTTTGCTAGACACCAGCCTCTATGCTAAGTGCTTCGCAGACATTTAACCCCACAAGGACCCTAGGAGAGAGGTACAGCTCTTTTCAACCCCATTTTACAGATGAGCAAACCGAAACCTTAGAGAGTAAGTGACCTGATGACTTTCCCAAGGTCACACCACTGATAAATGGCAGGAGGTGGGGGAACTCTGCCAGTTTTTGAAGCACCAATGCACCAGGCCTTTCTGGCAACTTGCCGCCTTGGCCTCATTTTATCTCCCATTTTTCTAATAAAGAACCTCAGGGTCAGAAAGTTTAAGTTGTTTGGGCAAGGCCACTCAGCTAGTGAGGGGGAGAGCCAGGATTCAGGCCAAATGGGCCTGACCCCAAGTTCATCCTTTTAATGGCTCTGCAGAAAAATAAGAATTTGAATTTCTGCTCACACCCCAGTTCTCAGCTGTAACAAGTTAAGGATCCTTTTATAACCACAAAATAAAGTTCACAGACCTATGGAGGATTTAGGTCACAATATGAACCCCAAGCTCCCAAAGCAGGGTATGTCCCTTTCGATCTCTCTCTTGTCCATTTCAAAGACCTGAACGAGATTTCGTTATGTCTGATCAAAATGTGTCTGTTTTCCTTCATCCATCCTAGGAAAGAGAACAGGAGTCATTTTAGAAACATCATCCAGGGAAGAAAATTGGGGGAACTGAGTCCCCACTGAGGCCATGATAGCCTGAGACTCAGGGACCTAGGAAGCGGGTAAATGCTGTGCCTGTCCTTCAGACCCCACCCCACTCCCCAGGCCCATGGCCAGCTTCCCAACCTAGCAGCTCTACAGGCCTCTCCTCTCTTTAGCCCCCTGAGATGAAAAGATGCTTCTTATCTGCTGCCCTTCCTCCTCTTCACCTCTGCCCCCTTGCTGTCTGAAGCCAGCCCCTCCAAACTCACCACCAGGCTTCTTGCCATCAGCACTCCTATCGCAGTACTGATTGCTAATAAAAGCAGTTCAATTGTTGGTTAGGAATTAAAAAAAAAAAAGAAAAAACACTCAAGCTGACCAGCCAGTATATCAGGCCATGTTTCAAGAATGTCATCTGGAAGCCAAGGGAATAGGAAAAATTGCTGTCAGCTCAGATCCACTCCCAACCACCCACCCCACCTCCGCAAACCAGTATCTATCACTTCTTTTCAAAACCCTTTCTCCTCCCAGTGCCAGCCCCCTGTGCCTGCCTCGACACCTGGACCCCACGCCCACCTCAGCATCCTAGGCAGGTTATACCTGTCACCATCACTCAGCACCACAAGGAAGTATGTGTGCTTATCCACAGTGAGATCCTACAGGGCCTGAGGTGGGGGTGGGGTGGGGAGGAGGAATCTAGAACCACGGGCGTTGAGGGTGTGCGGAGATGGGGAAGAGGAGAAAACACAACATTTCAGGGCACAGCAATGTCTAGCCATGGTTCACTGTGTCCAGGAGCATTGGGCAGGGGTCTGGTGACACCCACACAGGCACCCCCATCAGGGGGCTCAGTCCCTGTGTAGCAATCATATGGCACAGTTCAGGTTCAGGGTCTCAGGTCAGGCCCAGCCCCTGTCCTCTCAGAGCCTGGAGAACTGGGAAAACCCCTGGAAACTTATTTTGTAGGGGCACCAAGCTGAAGCCTACTTAGACATGATAGTGATGGAGGACCATGTTACCTATGGTGGAGAACGTGGGGTCTCCAGAGCAAGCGCTGTGACTCTGGAACATTTCAAGGACTCTGGATGAACACTGTGAGTCAAACTAGAAAGTGACTTAAGAGCAATAAAAGTGATCACTATCCCCCTACCCTAGCCCCTCACCCAGGGAGTGAGGAGGAGCTGAGCCTTCTTAAATATTTTGTGCTTCAGTTTGGACTGGCCTGGACCCTTTGGGAGAGGTGGGGATCACACCCTCAGGTGAGGGGACCAGTGGGCTCGGCTGTTGGCGGCGAGGACAGAGGCAGAGGCAGACACACAGAGAAGGAAAAAGACCTCCCCCCTTTGAAATCGATCTTTCCTACTTGGTTTACAAGATGCGTATCATTTCCTCGTGGATTCACTGCCGTCCATTTGAGTAAAACGGTGCCATCAGTGTTTTCCAGATCATTCCTTCAGAGATTTTGTGATGTACCTGGTGATAAATAATATTCATTACTATTATAAACATTTTCTATTATAAACATTACTATTATAAAAATTTTCTCTGATTAGACCAATTTGGGTCACATATCCATTTTTGAATGACTATCTTAAAGAATGGGATATGCAGATGTAAATGAGATCATGGTATTAGTTTCAGCCAACCAG
Source organism: Bos indicus (assembly GCF_029378745.1). Taxonomy (NCBI): domain Eukaryota; kingdom Metazoa; phylum Chordata; class Mammalia; order Artiodactyla; family Bovidae; genus Bos; species Bos indicus. Next base: position 111,511,817 of record NC_091762.1, on the reverse strand, counting down.
ATCCCATCCTCCAGCTGGGAGTTTGTCCACCCCAAATGGACAAATGGGAGAGGTGGGGTCCTTTTAAGAAGAAGGGAGGAAGACATAGATGCTGGGGAGGCAGCCAGAAAGGCCGGATATTAAGGGCCAACCATGTGCCAAGGATTGTGTGCTTTATGTGAGCTCTCATTGGATTATTAGCTTTAAAACGGCCTGTAGAGATGATTTGGCCCAGAGATTCTCACGAAGTCAGCACTCCACTTCAGGAAGACATGCAAGAACCCCTCCGGGGCAGTGAGTGATTTGCATATCTAACAAAAAGGGGCAGTGGGTTTTTAAAGACTGAGAAACACAGCCCTCCTGCATCATGGTGTTGTTGTTTAGTCTCTAAGTCGTGTCTGACTCTGCAACCCCATGGACTGCAGCATGCCAGGCTTCCCTGTTCTTCACTATCTGCAAGAGTTTGCTCAAACTCAACCGGTTATCTCATTCTCTGTCGCCCCCTTCTCCTCCTGCCCTCAGTCTTTTCCAGCATCAGTGTCTTTTCTAATGAGTTGGCTCTTTGCATCAAGTGGCCAAAATATCTGGAGCTTCAGATTCAGCATCAGTCCTTCTAATGAATATTCAGGGTTGACACTGACTGGTTTGATCTCCTTACAATCCAAGGGACTCTCAAGAGTCTTCTCCAGCACCACAGTTTGAAAGCATCAATTCTTCAGCCCTCAGCCTTCTTTCTTTTATGGACTTCCCTGTGTCTCAGATGGTAAAGAACCTGCCTGTAATGTTGGAGACCCAGGTTCGATCTCTGGTTCAGGAGGATCCCTTGGAGAAGAAGAAGGCTACCCACTCCAGTATTCTTGCCCTGAGAATTCCATGGGCAGAAGAGCCTGGCAGGCTACAGTCTACAGGGTCTCAAAGAGTTGGACATGACTGAGTGACTGACACTTTCACTTTCATCCTTCTTTATGGTCCAAGAAATAACCTCCCAAAGATTTGACCCATCAATCTGGCATAGTGTCAAAGCATTTGCGCCTCTGAGAACAAACTTGATATTGAAGAATTCTATTTGTTACTTACCACCATCTAACTGCTATGAACTGAAGGCTTGAATCTCCCCAAAATTTGTATGTTGAAGCCTAATCCCCAGTGTGATGGTATTCAGAAGTGGGCCTTTGGGAAGTGATTAGGTCATGAGGGTGGAGCCCTCACGAATGGAAGAGATACCTGAGAGAGATGATCCCTCTCCACCACATGAGAATAAATGAGAAGACAGGCAGCCTGAACACCAGGAAGTGAGTCCCCACCAGACACTGAATCTGCTGATGCCTTCTTCCTTGGACTTCTAACCTCCAGAACTGAGAGAAATAAATGCATATTATTTAAGCCACCCAGGCTATGGTTATAGCAGCCTGAACTGACTTAGACACGGATCTTGGGCTATTTAATTTGCTGAAGTCTCGGGATTCTCATGTTAAAGTGGAGATGATGACGGATTCTCTCTCCGTAGGTTGCTGTGTTATTAAATGAGTAATGCTCTGTTATTAATGTCACCTCGAACAAAGGAAGCACTCAACAATGGGTAGACCTCTGACTATTATTACGTGACTATTGAAGATTAGTGTCACATGTGCCACTGGGAAGAAAGAATAGAAAGCCATCAACACAGCCCAATGCCCTCATTTTATTGATGAGAAAACTCCAGCCCGAGTTGGAGAACAGTCTATCTAAGTCCCCACAATGAATGGGTAGTTGAGCCAGAACAAGAGTATATATTAGCTCAAGATATGCTTTTGATGTTCAGTCCAGGGCTCATCCCTCCCATCGAATTGTGTCTGATCACCTTCATCCATATTCTCCCCACCGAGAGCCCAGCATTGTATCTGACACATAACAGAGGTCTACTGCCCTTTGCCAAATACCTGTACATTAGAGGTAGGGAGACAGGTTTTATGACTCACAAAGACCCTTCCAGGAAACGCACTTCCAAGAATTCAGCATCCACATCTGACCACCTCTTGCCCACTCTCTTCAGCCAGGTTCTCTTTTCAACTATCATTAATTGCTTTGGGCAGGAGTAAAACTGCTGAAACAACAGCAGACAAGAACTGGTTCTCTGTGCTAGTTAAATGATTTCAATTGGGTGATTCTATTACTAAGCGATGAGACTCTCAAAATGATCACCCCTCTGTAGGCATCTTACTAGTTGGGCTTTCAGGCACATGGCAAATGTGCCTTAAAAGATGTCTGCAACTGCCCTAACCTCTCAGCTACATATACGTGTGCTCACACACACATGTAAACACACACACACACCCTACAGGTTTCCTGCATGTTTCTGTTTCCTTTCAAGATGATTCTCACTGCCTGATAGACAACCCTTCTAGCCTGATGCACCACCATCAGTCCTACTTGATGCTTAGTTACGTGAGTCTCGGCCAAACTGATTATAATGGACACCTCCAGGCACCACTTTAGATCTTCCTGGCCTTGCTTGTCTCTGATTCCAGCCCCTGCTGCTGCAATCAGCTGGTACAGGCTTTGGCCAGCTTTATGCAGGTACATAATGGCAGATCAGACCACACCGTGCACCTCTCACCTGCCTCCCTTGAGCTTCTCTAGGAACGTTGGCCTGGGATACCGTGGGGAACATGCTCAGCACCAGTCACATGCACAAGCTTGAGATGCAGGGAAGTTAATACCCCTTGAGGCAAACTTTTGACCAATGGGTGTCAGAAATCATAAATAAATGTCTCCCTCCCACCCCTCAGAACACTGTCTGGCCACATTTCAGAGGGCTTTATGTATGGTTTTCTGGGATAAGCAGCCAGTTGCTCATGGCAGTAGCCAAGATAATGCCTCCTTTCCTACCCTGCTCCTCTCCCTTAGACTTCATTGTCCTTCACTTCTGCTCTCCGGGATCATATTCCCCATCAAGTACTTGTACATGAGTCTTTGTCTTGGGTTCTGCCTTCAAGGGTCCCAGGCTAAGGTGGTGGTCTCCCACAGTGGCCTGGAAGATGGACCCTCAGGTCGGGATGTTAGGGCTGGATCACTCATCAGTCACAAGGCAATAAGGACCCTCATGCTGGTGGTAAGTGGACTACTCATATGGAATATCACTTAGCCATAAAAAGGAACAAAGTACTGCCATTTGCAGAGACATGGTTAGACCTAGAGACTGTCCTACAGAGCACAGGAAGTCAGGAAGAGAAAAACAAATGTCATATACTAATGCATATATGTGGAATCTAGAAGAATGGTACATATGAACCTATTTGCAAAGCAGATATAAAGACAGACACAGAGAACAAACCTATGGAAGCCAGTGGAAGGGTGGGATGAATTGGGAGGTCGAGACTGACATATAAACACTATGTAGAAAATAGATAACTAGTGAGAACCTGCTGCATGGCCCAGGGATCTCTACCCACTGCTCTGTGATGGCCTGAATGGAAAGAAAATCTAAAAGAGAAGGGATATATGTATACATAGAACTGATTCACTTTTCTGTATAGTAGAAACTAATGCAACATTGTAAAGCAACTCTAATAAAAATTTTAAAAGAAAAATAATAGAATAAACATACAGAAGCAAGAAAGGAATAATACAAATAGGAAAATTAATCAAGAAAGAAATCTGTAGAGATGATTAATGATCAAAACTTCATTTCTTTGAAGAGATAAAGCACAAATATCTGATAAAGTTGATCAACCAAATAAGAGACTATAAATTAAATTTTAACTTGCCCAAAGAGAATTAACTATAACTATAGAAATAATAGAGATTTTTAAATAACAAAAACAATAAATTATACAACAATAGCAAAAATTCTAAATGAAAAAAATATTTTCAGGAAAAAATTGGACTGAAAAGAAATAGAATGCCTGGATAATGCATTAACCATGAAAGAGATTTCTAATCATTCACCAGGACTCCAGTCTAAGTAAAAGTTATGATCAGGTTCTTAATTTTAATTAAACAAATACACTCTAGCTATTATGCTCTGAAAATGGTTTATTGCTGTTGTTCAGTCACTCAGTCGTGTCCAACTCTTTGCGACAGGCTCCTCTGTCCATGGGATTTCCCAGGCAATAATACTGGAGTGGGGTGCCACCTCCTTCTCCAAAATGGTTTATTAAGAAGTCACAAAATTGTTGGAAAGACTGAAGTAACAGACTGTGGCTGAGCTTTTGAAAATGGTCTCTGAAACTCAGCAGAACTGAGCAACCAGAAGAACTGCGGCCACTAGTACGCTCAGGAATTCGCTACCAGCACTGTTGGCTTCAGTCTAACACCGCCACTGCCAAAATCTATACCATAAAAACAAACGTACAAAATTACAATTCTAAGATAAAATAAGGACTGGGGATGCAATGTACAAAATGAGAAACATAATTAACACGGCTGTATGTTATATATGAAAATTGTTAACAGAATAAATCCGAAGACTTCTCATCACAAGGAAAGGAATTTTTTCAATTTCTTTAATTTTGTATCTATGTGATATGATGGGTGTTCACTAAACTTATGTGGTAATCATTTCATGATGTATTTAAGCTGAATCATTATGCTGTAAAACTTAAACTTACACAAATTGTATGTCAATTACTCCTCCAGTAAAGCTGAGAGGAAGGAAGGAAGGAAGAAAATACTGATATACATAAATCCATATACCAAGTTCTAACTCTGGAAAAACCAGACAGGGTCACTGACTCCTCTGGGATAGAGAATGATGAAAGAGAACTTTTTTCCTCTTCTGTGACCTTGTTTCTTTGATTTGGGGAGAGAAACAAAGGAATCCTGGAGTTGGGAGATCCAATACCACTAGAAGATTCAGAGTGACCAGCTCACTCTAACAGAGAGAAAGAATTTAGATAAAGGCAACTCTTTTTAGGAAGGAGGAAGCAACTTTTCCTTTGGAGGTTCCATGAGAGGTGGAGATAGTTACAAACAACAATACACATCAGCCGGTTTGTTTGATCCGCAAGCAATCATCTCTATGGTGCGATTTTAGGGGCCAGAAGTTTCCCTTTTCTACTGGTGTCTGAAGGGCTTCCCTCGTGGCTCAGATGGTAAAGAATTCACCTGCAATGCAGGAGATGTGGCTTTGACCCCCGGGTTGGGAAGATCCGCTGGAGAAGGGAGTGGCAACCCCCTCCAGTATTCTTGCCTGAGAAATTCCATGGACAGAGGGGCCTGGCAGGTTATGGTCCTTGGGGTCACAGAGGCAGACACGACTTGGCAGCTAAGCATGCACACACACACTGGTGCCTGGAATGCCCCATATAGTAGTTCTCTCGCGTAGATTAAGCACTGCCCCTTTTGAAATGCACACCTCTCTAAAGCAGACATCACCAACTCAAATGCCTGATGGGTTCAGGCAAGTAACTCAAGAGTGCTGGGTTGACCTGGAGCCTGCATGCCCCAGCTACAGGAAGCAACAGCTTGACAGCCCCAGCTGATGCTGCCCTAGAGGAATATGGGTCCAGTTGCCTGCTCTTCTGACTTTTCAAAAAAAATTGAAAATCCAGACATTTCCACGGAACTCCAAATGTTTGAAGTTAGCAGCTAATTAAAAATGTTGGAAACATTATGAAAGCAAAGAAGAAGCATCCGTGGGCCCAGGGTACATCTCTCTGTTTTGAAGGATTTGATCTCAGATATTTCCAAACTCTCCTTTCAATCACCCCTGTCAAGTTCTACATGGTTTATTCAAAAGTATTGATAGAGTACTTTCTACAAATCAGAAACAAAAGTCAAACACCAGGTCTCTGCCTTCTATAGTAGTCAGAGTAGCACACAGACAAGTTAAGAAACGATTGTAAAACAGTGTGATTAGAGCTATGCTATAAAAAGGACAAGTACTGTGGCAGAACCTGCCACCAGTGCAAGAAATGTAAGAGACGCAGGTTCGATTCCTGGGTTGGGAAAATGCCCTGGAGAAGGAAATGGCAACCTACTCCAGTATTCTTGCCTGGAAAATCCCTTGGACAGAGAAGCCTGGTGGGCTAGAGTCCATGGGGTTGCAGAGTCGGACACGACTGAAGTGACTTAGCACACGAAGAGGAGAGGTACCCAAGCCAGTCTGGGGAAATCAGGGAAGGTTTTCTGAGGTAGTTAATAGGAACTGAGATTTGATGAATGGAATATGTTTGACTTGGGCCAGCAAAGCTGATCATCCTTCACCATGCTGCCAAATGCAACTCTCTAAAATATAAACATGTTCACATCACCCTCATATGTTATTCTCCTTAATGTGTCCCATTCCTATAGAAGTCTCCAAATTTCATGATCAACACCCCATCAATAAAAAGTTATTGGGGATGCAGTTCCACTATAAATACATTTATTCATTTATATACAAGTTAGGTACTTGTAGTATGTTAATGTATTATGGAAATTTTGCACAAGAAGAAAATTTTCAAGGATGAAATATGTGAAGTGGAAAACTATAAAATATATTTTACATGTAAAAATCTTGGACCACAAAATAGAACAATTAGAGCAATGTAATTGTTCATTGTAAATGCTTTGTTGCTTTTTAAAATCTTTGTTTAGCACTTTTTAATATACTCATTTAAGTTGAAAATATGTTTATTTTGTATGTGGTTTTAGTGACTTGACAAATTGAAAGACAAGCACCCTATAGATGTGGCAATCAAAACAGAAGAAGTATATTATTGGCTGCTGCACTTTCTACATATCCGCTTCATTTTCCAGTCTCACCTACAATTATACAGAGGCTCTCTTAGGCATTTGGCTGGGAGATTTCCATATTCCACATAGAAATCAGTTGCTTCTGCAAACAAATCAGAAGGTGTGGCATTTTTACATTTTGAACAAGTGTGTTCATAACCCTCTAGAATTCTTTATCTGGAAGATTTTTTTAACATTTTAGAAAATTCTAAGTTTTTATAAAATGCAGATATGACAGTTTTTTGTTAGTGACACACTGCCAAAATTTTAGGCAATAATATCACATAATGGTGGAAACACTTCAAACATCCACTTTTACATGTACTTTCTTTTGTGGAAACCTTCTTCGAAAAACAGTTCTTTTCTCACTCATTGTTAAAAATGTCGCTTTTGTCTTAAAAGGGCGGATTACAGATGTTTACTTTTTGAACATATCTAATAGCAACTGCTACCTGTCATCACTGAAAAGGTCAGCAAATTTGGAAAACTTGTTTCTTCATAAAAGAAAATAATATCTCTCATTGTTAAATTCAATGAGCCAGCAGGAGACCCTCTGGGTGGCACAAGATTGCACTCTTCCTCCTTACAGAATACTGAAAGATTCTACCACTTAAGATATTATACTCTGCCAGCCCACGTCAACTGCTCTATGGTTCATCAAGCTGAAAGTGATAAGGGGGCTGCCTTTGCAGCCTTCAGCATGGAGAAACTCCCACTCCTTCCTCAGGAGACCTCATGCACCCCAGGAGCCAAACAATTATTTGATGAGTGGATAAGGGAGAAAAATTATGTCACTCCATTTATTAAACTCTAGTGAAGCTTAGTTTCTTTGTCAGTTTCAAAATGAGACATAAAACAAAGCACAGCATGGTTCTGCTATTTTCTTCACACTCTCCAGGGAACATCTGGTGCTTTGGAGACAACTAGCCTACAAGTATGTGGTCCTAACTGTTAGTGACCTTCCTTACTTCCCTACTCAGTGCTCCCTCCATGATAATAATAACTAACATAATGAATGCTGGCTGTGGGCCAGGCACTAATCCATATCCTTCATGTGGATTAATTCATTCCCTCTCTACTGCCATTCTATGGGATAAATCCTATCAATGTTGAGGCATAAACGGTTGAACAAGAACCCCAGGTTCCACAGTTAGTAAGTAGCTGAGACAGGATCCAAATCCAGGCAGTTAAGGTTAGGGTGTGGAGTTTATACAGCACTGGTTTGTGATAGCTCCTGTAATACAGAGATATGCAGAACTGTATGCATCTGCTGTGATCTATGATTCTTCCAGGATTTTGCATGTACTATTTGTTTTGCCAGGACCAGTCTTGCAAAGTTTAAAGCTAATGGCAGAATCTCCAACAGCCTTCTCTGATCCTGCAGAGAGCAGCAGTTACTGCCTCTCTTCACTTGTGATGGCTGCCTTACAACGATGGTCCTTCCTCTGGGAACTCCTCCAGTATAAAGGGGACAAACCCTGAGTCAAACTAGATCAATCAGATTTCTTCTCCTGGGATTTGAAATTTTAATGGAGTGATGTGGGGATTGGAGGAGGGAAGAGTCATTGGAAGAGAATACAGATGTTGCAGCTCTCTAAAAAGAAGGTTTGTTTTTTTTTTTAGATTTTTTTTTTTACATGGACTATTTTAAGTCTTTATTGACTGTGTTATAAAATTTGCTTCTGTTTTATGTTTGGGCTTTTTGGTTGCAAGGCATGTGGGATCTAAGCTCCCAACCAGGGACTGATCCTGCACCCCCTGCATTGGAAGGCAAAGTCTTAACCACTGGACCACCGGGGAAACTCCCTTTGTTGAGTTCCCCAGAGCCATTCTGCCCTATGAGCTTGATGATCAAGTTCCTCCTTGATTTCCAAAACATACCCCAGTATCTTTCACTGACTCCATCCAGCATCTGTTTCATTTCTTTCCATGAATAAAGCCACCTTCGTGAACCCACTGAGCTCTCACAGTGTCTTCCCACACCTCCATCAGTGCATGCGTTTACCCACACTGTGGTCTTGTTTATATGCAGGTCTGACTGTCCTGGGCAGCCTGCCATTGTCTTGGGGGTACAGGCAGCTCCCCTGTCTCTGGACTTCTGGTGGCCAGACTGCATGTGACCCAAAGCAATGTCAGCAAACACTTGCCTAGTGAATATGCAGATGAGTGAGTTTCCCCAGGATGAGGCAGGCACCTTCAGGTGCTGCCCTGGTTGTGATCCATTCTCTGTCTGCTGGTATTCACAGCCAGAGTCTTGAAAATTCTATCTCCGGAAAGAAAATCCAGGTTGGAATCATTAAAAGTATTAAAAAATGACCTTTACTGGCTAAAAGCATAATCCATTAATAATGTACCTTGTACTAGAGAGATAATGGGAGTCTCCCACTGGGGAATTCAAGAGGGACAGGAATTTAGGATCGATACTCCTTCTTTACAATTGCTTTATTCCCTGAGCTGCAAACAGCAGGGTACACATTGCCCTCCCACGGCTGAGGCTGGGAGGAGGCACTCCAGAATGAGAGAAGGACTCCAGTCAGCAAGGAAGCCCCGTCTGGGCATTTGACTCACCATTTTCTTTAGGACAGTCCTGCAGGGACTTGGGCTCACCCCACTTTGCTCTGACCAGGAGTCAGGAATTGTCTGCCTCTGCCCATGGGCAGTGCAGACAGTTACTGACAGCAGCAAAGGTCGTGAGTGGAAGTGGGCATGGAGTGACTCTAGAATTTGGGTTGTGTCTCTTTGAACGAGGCTCAGCTGGAACCCATGCCTCAGACACAGCTGAGTCCCCAACACACCCAAGGACGGAAGGAGGCTGCGTCATTCTGATTCATGGAGTCACTGAGTCCCCAAGTTGGAAAGACCTTAAAGGTCATCTTATGCTTGAGCACCTTTCGTGACAGGAGATTTACTGCTTCCTGAGGCAGCCCACTCCATCCACTCCATCTTGGAGAGCTCTGACAGTTGGAACGGACTTCCTTACCCTGAGCCCAAAGTGCGCTCTTCTTTCCGTCAGGGCCCCACTCTAATCAGAGCCTCAGGGGTAGTGTTGGGGGCAGTTCACACCAGGTGCAGTCCGTGGAGGGAACAGTAAAACAAAACAAACAAAAAACAGTAAAAACAACAAAATCCAGTAATAAACAGTAAAAAAAAAATAATAAAACCGACTAAGAGTTGGTCTGCATTTTATTATCACCATTCACCAGCAAGTCTAAACAATGTAAGTGGTAAAATACGCCCCTTTGACAAAGTCTTTATGGGTCAGGTTCTAAACAATTGTTATGCTACAGTTGAGCTTTAATAATAATAATATATATGCAATAAGCTTCCATTTAGCACATTTTTATTACACATACTTTAATGAACATTGTGTTCTACATGGCACTAATTTGGAGAAGCTCTGATTATACAAATGGCCCCCAATGCAAATGAGTTTGGCTCCATGTGTTTATTTCAGGAGTAAATTCTTAGGATTTGAACTCATCCCAGCCTTCTTCAAGCACATTTCCTGTCTCCAAGCCCTGAGGCACCTCATATCCCTGTATTTAAATGGTAAATTTTTAGAAATAAGCATGGAAATGGAAAAGAAAAAAAAATAACATTACTTCAATTCTAACATTCTATATGACCACTTGAAGTTTTATTTGCATTTAAAATTTAAAACAGTGAAAAAGAGTGAAAATTGCAAGGTGCAATAATTTTTGTTTGGTGAGTATAATTTTTACATCATCTGTATTGCGTTTGAATAACATCTTTAAAATTGAGATTCATCTTTTTCTTTTAATTGTTAATTGTCTTTGAACTAAATAATTAATCAGGAAGATAAAACCATAATGTTATTATTTGTTACTGCAACATGCTGTAGATATGTGTTTTCCCTTTCTCAAATACTATGCCATCATCATAAAAAATATTCATCTATTACTTTTCTCCTTTTTTATTCTATTATATTTGTTGTAAATATTTCTTACTGGTATGGTTATATATATGAAGTTTATATTGAGCCAAGGCAGAAAATTAGGTACATGTTACAGCAAAGCCCATCGTCATGGAGGTTCAGCATGGAGAGAAGTACCTCCTTCATTCCAGAAGCTGTACTAATGCTACTTCTCAACACAATAGTTTCATGGGCAGCCTCAGCAGACAGAATGGTCCCAGGAGGATGCTCACCTGAGACATGGGATCCAGCCTGTGAGATCTAGAATCCATCAGGTCTGCAAGGGGAGGAGAGAGCCAACACTGAAATGAAAGAAGGGTTCTTCTGTGCTATCCCAGTGAAGGGACCAAAACCCCAAGCCCCAGGAAGAGGGCCATGCATAAATCTTCAACTGCAGACAAGTTCAGTATCAAAGAGCATGGATGCAGAGGAGCAGAACCTGGGGAAAGTCAGAGGTGACCAGAGACCAGAAGCAGACCCCTGCCTCTACAGAAAATCTATGAGTTAAAGGAGGTCTGGGGAAAAGTTGGGAAACCCTGGAAGAACAGACCAACCCCGTTGAGTCTGGAACAGAACAACAGTTTGGCTTCCACCCTGGGGTCAGAGGACTAGGCTGATGGACTCCAGGTGCTCATGCCAGCTTCCTCCACCCAGTCCCTTTGGGAAGGCTCAGAGAGATGCAGTCAGATGCCCCCACGGGTCCTTAGGCCCTTGACTCCATTATAACCTCATTTCTAAACCAAGATAGCTGAAAGCGTCTTCTCAGGGCCACTTAGGCTAGAGGACAGAGAGCTTTGGGCAGTCTGCTAGGTGGATCCTTCTCCCATTTTCCTTGATGTGAGGTAGGTAGAGTCTGGAGCTGGTGGATCCATTCCAAGCAGCTGGATAGACTCAGGTCTGAATCAGCTTGTTCTCTCATCCTGGCCTTGGGTTGACCTCCAATCCTACCTTTGTCTTTTGACTCTGAATCTTTTTTTATCTTAAGCATGAGCATTTGACCTCAGTGCAAGACCTGACATGAACTTTTGTTCAAAGCCACTTCTTTAAGCCTAGCCATGGATCCAGGCTGTGGAGGCATTTAAGGTCCCAAATAAGTCATGTTCATGCAGTCAGTGGGGCACTGAGAAACAGCTGCATTCACCAGCTTCAGGCAATGCCAAAATGTGGGCAGATGCTATCTTTTCAGCAGACCTGCACCCCGTGGCCAGGAACAGAGAACAAGTTCTATCCTCCAGGGAAAGAAAGAGAGCAGATAGAGAGCCAGATAGGGCCCCTGAACCCACTCTGGAACTCAGAGGCTGATTGGAGCCCAGCCTTCAACAGGCTTAGGGCACTAGCCAAGTCTCCAGATGGAAGCCGGGGATGAGGAGAGGCAGTTCATGGGTAGGCAGTAACTTGGTGGTTCAGAGATAACCAACCCCACTACCTCTATACCCAAGGTCTAGGACCATGAGACTAGGTTCGACTCACGCTAGTAGAGACTAGGCTTTTAATGTGCAGACTTGGGCAGGGTCTTGGGGAACTGAGGCTGGGGGTGAGCACTCCTGGGGATTCTAAACGAGCAAGGAGAGGAAGAAATTGAGAGGTGCATGAACGCTCCCAAGCACCACTCCGTTCAGGACACCGACATCCCCTCTACAGAGTCTGGCATAGCGCACCAGCCGAACTTGGACTTCCCAGCCCTGACATTGCACCTTTCTGGCAACGTCCCTGCCATTTCCTTTGATTAAATGTGGAGAGATGAGAGCACGATGATAAACACTGATTAACTGTAGCTCCAGCAGGGGAGATACGCTTCTCTTTCCTATCTCACTCTTCCTCCGTCCCTTCCTCTCTTCTCTCTCTCTCTCTCTAAGAAGCACTGCTCTTCATCCTAACCTATGGAACAGTGGGTTAATTGGCTTATAGAGCTACTGAATATGGAACAGAGCCTTAATGGAGATTTAATCAAAGGAGACAGTTGTGTCGAGTGAGGTGTAAAAGCCATTGAAGATGAATGGAGACGGATACAATTTTCCCCCCAGAGTTATTCAGAGCAATTTTAATAAAGTGCAAGTTTAACTATGGAATAGATTGTGTGACTGTCATTTTGCTGTAGGGCACGGCAGGGCAGGTGAGAAAAGGACTTAGAAAGTCACTTAAAGAAGGTGGAGCTTCCCTCTGCCTCAGACAATAGGCATTAGGCCAAAGTTCAATGCTCCCCTCTGAGCCTACCTGTTGTGCAATGGCCCATCTATGGGCCTCATTTCAATGATGTTTTCTGCATCCACTGTGGCTAGTGGCCTGTGACCCGGTGTTTAGAGCAGAAGATCTAGGTCATGGCTATGTTTTGAAGCCCATGCGTGAAAAAGTGTTAGTCACTCTCAGTCATCTCTGACTCTTTCCAATCCCATGTGCGGTAGCCCGCTAGTTCCTCTGTCCATGCGATTCTCCAGGCAAGGATATTGGAGTAGGTGGCCATTTACTTCTCCAGGGAGTCTTCCTGGCCCAGGAATTGAACCCAGGTCTTCTGCCTTGTAGGTGAATTCTTTACCATCTGCCAGGGAAGCCCAAGGATCCAACAATTTATTAGACACCTCAAACTGGGTCTCTGCATCTTCCTCTGCATCCTTCAGTTCCCAGCTTAACTGTCACTGTTTAGGAAGGCTTCCCTGGGCCCCTCAGATGCTCTTTCCTACATTTCTCTAATGACTTATAAACCATGAAATCCCATACTGGGGTTGGGGGGAATTTCTATCTACCATCCCCCCAGACTGGGAGCTTCCTGAATAAATGTGTATGTATCTGAAGTCCATTACTGGGATAATCTTAGACAAGCTATTGTGTACATTGCTTCTTTACTCAGCAATATGGTGTGGGCATCTCTCTCTATCAATTCATGTTGCTTTATAACGAGCTCTTTAATGGTTGCCATGCATTCCTTTGTATAGATGTCACATAAATTATTTAACAAATCCCGTATCTTTTTCTGCTATCAGTAACATCATTGAAAGGAGCATTCTCTTACATGTATGTGTTTGAAAATTTGCCCAGTGAACTCCCTGATAAATTCCTAGAAAGAATATTGTTGAGGTCCAAGCTCCAACACATATTTTCAAGCTGCCCTCCAAAAACGGTAGAGTTGTGTTAATATTCCCTTCCACAAATGTTGTCTAAAAGTATCTGTTTCCCTACACCCTTTCTGAGCATTGTCAATCATGTTCATTTTTGCCAATCTGATGAGTAAAACTTGATGTCCTTGTTAAATCTGACAATTTAATAGTCCAAGAAAGGCCCTATCTGAGGAGATGAGATGACTATCCATCTTGGCGGGGCCATGAGGAGTTCTAAAAGCCCGTAGGGATGTGAGGGTTGGGGGGGAGCTGAGACTTTTCTTGGAGAAACCACCCAAGACAAGACAGTTGGTTCCCTTAAGGAAGAGGCTATCAGCCCTAATCCAGGAGACATAGATGTCGTCTGGCTCATGTAATATCACCCAAGTGGTCTGGGTTGATTTCCTAGGTGGCAACATTTTCTAACATACGACCAGAATCTAAGTTATTGATCTGAAAGGGCCATCTGAGTAAGTGTGGAGGCTCACAGAAGTATCGCACAGATCAGAGAGATGGTGGATATAGAATGTGTAAGACACAGCCATAAGGGCTTGAACAGCCAGTTCCAAGGTAAAATCAGGAACCAGGGAGCTGGACAGGGGACAGTTAGATTCAAGGTGCAGGATAGTGAAGCTGTAGTCTGATGCTATGCTGGGCACCCAGAGAGCTTAATACCCTGTGCAATGGGCTCACAGTTGTAAGAGCAGCACGATTTAAAGCCCTACTGACTACTGAGTAAAGGTCGCCTGAATGCCTTCTAGGCTGAGTCCTCACTGACTCAAAAGCTAAGGAAGTGGGGGAGGAGAAGCAGGTCTGGACTCTACTCTTGGAAACTGGATTTACTAAGTGAAGAGCAAGGAACTCTAACTTCCCCCAAAATATGCGGATCACTCCTCCTAGTCGAGTCCTTCTCTAGTCCGGAGGTGGGAATTGAGGGCGGGTACAACGGTGCTCTCTGCACAAATCAAAGATAAGGAATCCAGATTCTGAAGCGAATGAAGTTGAGCTAATGTTATTCCCACATGGATTGTCACGAAGTCCAGGCTGTGTTCCCCAGATTATCAACGATCAGAGAAACCTTAGTGAAAACCGACAAGGGTACCAGAGTGGAGCAGTATTTGGCCTGCCGCAACCAGGTCAGCCCCAGGGGCTCAAACCAAGCTTGTTGATGCTTCATGTTGAATCCAGAAAGTGATTCCAAAACCACATCCATGAATCAGATCAAATTAAGCCCGAGCATTTCTTACATATAAGAAGTGAATGTGGGGTTTGGGAATTGAAATCAAAAGGTCAGGAGCTGAGTAAACAAAGGTGCAGAACAAGAAGCAAGAAATAATTGGTGAGTTGACAACAGTGGGTTAAGAATGTTCGCTTTCAACAAGACCAGGATGACCAGGGCACCCTGTTAAAGGTCCCATGGGGCGTGAGGGTGTGGGCGGGCCTAAGTCAAAGACTCAGGCTCAGTGAGAAGTTCCTGTTGTTGTTCAGTCGCTAAGTCTTGTGTGACCCTTTGTGATCTTCTGAACTACAGCACACCAGGTTCCTGTGTCCTCCATTATCTCCCAGAATTTGCTCAAATTCATGTTCATTGAGTCGATGGTGCCATTTAACCATCTCATTCTCTCCTGCTCCCTTCTCCTTTGGATTTCAATCTTTCCCAGCATCAGAGTCTTTTCCAATGAGTAGGCTCATTGCATCAGCTGGCCAAAGTATTGGAGCTTCAGCATCAGTCCTTCCAATGAATATTTAGGGTTGATTTCTTTTAGGACTAACTGGTCAGAAGTTTGCTGTCATGCGTATCATCAGTTGCTGGGGCTACAAGTGGATGGTCAACTCTTGATATAACAGAAGGGGATGAAGAGCTTCCCTGGCTGAAGTACCTCCTGCAGCGTGACCAGCTCTCCCCTTCTGCGGCAGATGTCAAAGCCAACTTGGGCCTGCTGGGATGGCAATGTTGTCACCTGTCCTGGGAAAGAGGAGTGAGATACTTCCCAGAAAATTTTTCATCTCACTACCTTTGTGTGCAGACATGAACAAAATAACCACAATCTTTCCCAGAAAAGAGTGGAATCTCAAAGACCTGCCTTCCAAAAGGCAGCTGATCTACCTGGAAAGCAGAGGCTGGGGCTTCTGAATGGAAGAGAAACAAAAAGACACCCTCTATTGCAGGAAATCTACCTTACTTCCCACCTGGGTTCACACTCCACTTGAAAAGAGGCTGAATCCCACAGATTCTGTATCTTACTCTTGCCCAGCCCCCTCCCCCACAACTTCTTTATTTTATGTCAAAATTGATAATGAATCCAGATCATTCCCCAAATTTTCTTTCAGTCCAATAAACTAGACATGGCTTAGCATCCATAGACACATAGCTTTCAACCCCACCACTGCCCTGGCCAATCATTGGCTACCAACTAAGCTGACAGACAGATTGTACAATGGTTAAGAGCATGGATATTTTCAGCTGAGCTGCCTGGGTTCAAATCCTAGCTCTGCCACAAATGTGGCTACAGACAAGCCACCTGTCTAGCTTCTTTCCTGTATTTCCATTTGCTTAAATTCTATCATCTTTTAAACAGTACCTTACATGCAGTAAATGTCACACAACTGTTAGCATTAGCTATTACTATAGTTCCCTAACATCCTCTGGCCAAGGACTAAGACCCAGATTGGGTAACTAGAAAAAAGCAGGAGACATTTGGGTATATCTAAGTTATCTATTTTGATGAAAAATAATTTATTCACTTTTCTGTACTGATAATGGTAGTGCCTGTGATCTGCTGAATGCCTACCATCTGCCAAGGGCTGTGTAATCCCATTTAACCCCCATAACAACCATTCGAAATCCATGTTATTATCCCCATTTGACAGATGTAGAAACTGAGGCTCCGAGAGGTTAACCAGCTGGCCTGAGGTCACACAGCAGTAAGGCAAGAAATTCAGGTTTCAATTCATGTCTGGCTGACTCTGAACTGGCACCTCCTTTTTTCTTTCAGGTAATAGTTCAATATAATACGAGGAAGGTACAAGCTAAAAGCTAACTCAGTCTGAGATTGTTTCAACATTGTAGTAGCTTCTATTCTTTATTTTTTTTTAAGATTTTTTGATATAGACCATTTTAACAGTCTTTATTGAATTTGTTACAATGTTGTTTCTGTTCTATGTTTTGGTTTCTTGGCCCCAAGGCATGTGGTATCTAAGCTCCCCCACCAGGAATTGAACGCACCCCCTCTGTTTTGGAAGGGAAGTCTTAACCACTGGACCACCAGGAAGTCTCTATTCTTTGTTTATGATTGTCTGTTTCCTCTCTGTCCTTGTCTAGCTTCCCGGTAGGCAGGCCTACTTCTTTGACTTTAGACTGAGTCATGTGACTTTCTTTGCCCACTAATGTTCCAGCAGATCTGACTTATCCCACATTGGAGCAGAACCTTTCCATGGGCTTGCGGGTTCACCTCTTCCTCCCTTGAGCTTCTGTCCTGGGCCATGAGAGCATCATGCTGCAGGTGGGGGCTACCCCTTCAGGCAAGGTCCCAGAGTAAGAGAAGACCCATGGGACTGAGAGTTTCACAGGTGGTGCAGTGGTAAGTGAAGAACTGG
The DNA here is from genome assembly GCF_029378745.1 of Bos indicus. Lineage (NCBI taxonomy): Eukaryota > Metazoa > Chordata > Mammalia > Artiodactyla > Bovidae > Bos > Bos indicus. Next base: position 111,494,519 of record NC_091762.1, on the reverse strand, counting down.
CCTGCCAGTGCAGGAGACACAAGAAATGTGGCTTCAGTCCCTGGGTCGAGAAGATCCCCTGGAGTGGGCAATATTCTTGCCTGGAAAATTCCATGGACAGAAGAGCCTGGTGGGCTACAGTCCATGGGGTCACAAAGAGTGGGACACGACTGAGCATCTGTGCACACACATGGAGCTGAGTCAAGCCCGGTGGAGTCCCAAAGCATCCAGCATAGGCTCTGGTGACCAGCGGCACTCATACAATGTGAGCGGGGAGTGAATGTTTGCTCGTATAAGCCACTGAAATTTGGCAAGAGGGAGTGAAGGCTGTTGCCACAGCAAGAACTGGCTAATTCAGACAGTCCCCAGGCAGGAAGATAGACCAAGCAAGCTCCATTCTGATGGAATAGGCAAAGGAGAGGAAATTCCAAGCTCCCTGCTTTGCAAAATATTAATCCACTTGGTTATAAAGAGGGGCTTTATACAAGCCAGTTGCATTTTTGCCTGTAACTGGTGATTTAAATATGTTCTCCAAATTAAGATCAAAATAAGGAAGCCACAGAGGACTCAGGGACATAAGGGAGGAAGGAGAAAGTGACCAAGGTCTTTTGAATTTCCTGTAGGAAAAGACAGTGGTGGCTCCAACAGATGCAGAGAACAAGCCCTGGAGGAAAGTGGGTCCACAGAAAGGGCTTTCCTGCAGGGAGGTTGGAGGAGGAGCCAGAAGAGCCTGCACAGCCCTGTGGCTACCACAGTGTCCTAGAAGCTTATGGGGGAAACAGGACTCTCCATGTGACATGTACGGAGTGAAGCTCCTGGTTACCCAGCAAGACTGGGAACAAGCATTGATCTAAATTCTGGCTGGGATCTCTTTCAGCAAAACAAAGTGTTGAGCAAAGAAAGCTTTTGATCACAACTTGGTCCTTAGCTGGGGGCTAGCCCAAGTCAGGTTTATGGAGATTTCTGTGCACAGTTGGGTGCCGGGGGGTAATGTTTTGTTTTCTGTTTTTGTTTTGTTTTGTTTTGTTTTGCTGTATTGTACCTGAATGTGTTCAGTAGACTGGAGGGTGGGGTTGTGGTGTTAGTGAAGGTGACCACTGCCCAGTCCCACTCTCAAGCCTGCCCTTGAGCTCTTGATAACCCTTCATGTTCCTGCCCTCGGCCTTTCTAGGGACAGCTGATTGGGGCCTTTGAGGATGCAGGGGGGTTCCAGGGTCTCTGTGAGGAGGAGACAAAGGAGATCTTGGAGCCACTCCATCAAGCCTCTCTTGTTGGTCCTAGGCCAGCCGAGAGCCAGGAAAAGGCTGCAACAAGGCTGAGGGGTTCCCATGGCAACAGCAGGCAGCTCTGCTCTTTAGGCTTCGAGTTGGTGGAGGAGGAGGTGGAGAAGGAGTAGGAGATGAAAGAGGTGATGAAAGAATAGGAAGGGGGCAGGGAGAGATCATGGGGGGACAAGGAGGGGAGAGGGGACAGAAGAGAAGAGAAAGGACAAGTCAGAGGAGGTTACGAAGGGGAGGAGGGGAGGAAAAGGAATGGGAGAGGAAGAAGAGGAGGCATCCGGAGAGGAAGAGAAGGAAGGAAGGGGTGGGAGGACGAGGAGGCAGAATGAATGAAAGAAAGACCAGGACTGCTGCCACAGCATTCCCTGCTTCATGCCCTGGAGCCACGGCTGCCTGCCACCTCAGACACCAGGAACACCCCCCCTCCCCCCCGCCAACACACACACACACACACACACACACACACCCTGCTCATCTCATAGGACATGGTGTCAATGGACAGAACACAGCTACAAAGGCCTGGACCTGAGCCCAGTTCTTCACTCCGAAAGTTGTGAGGTGGGACAGTGAGAGGTTTCCAGAACAAGTTTCAGCATCACAAAGGCCCTGCCTTTGGCCACTTGAGGGCAAATTATTTACTAATTTCTCTAAATTTCAGTCTTCACGTCTTAAAAAATAATTGGAAATAATGGCTGCCTTGCAAACTTGTGAAAACTAAGTAACAGCCTCAAGATGGTGCCTGGCACATGGTAGGCATTTAATAAATAAGTTTTTATTATTTTTGTGGGTGACTCAGTCGTCATTCAACATCTCTGCACCCTCATTTCCTCATCCATAAACTAGAGATCATACCCACCTCAGAGGGCTTTTTTTAATGTATTACTGTACTGTAAAGACAGGGATCAAGACCATTCCCACGGAAAAGAAATGCAAAACAGCAAAATGGCTGTCTGGGGAGGCCTTACAAATAGCTGTAAAAAGAAGAGAAGCAAAAAGCAAAGGAGAAAAGGAAAGATATAAGCATCTGAATGCAGAGCTCCAAAGAATAGCAAGAAGAGATAAGAAAGCCTTCCTCAATGATCAATACAAAGAAATAAAGGAAAACAACAGAATGGGAAAGACTAGAGAACTCTTCAAGAAAATTAGAGATACGAAGGGAACATTTCATGCAAAATGGGCTCAATAAAGGACAGAAATGGTTTGGACCTAACAGAAGCAGAAGATATTAAGAAGAGGTAGCAAGAATCACAGAAGAACTCTACAAAAAAGACCTTCGTGACGCAGATAATCACGATGGTGTGATCACTCACCTAGAGCCAGACATCCTGGAATGTGAAGTCAAGTGGGCCTTTGAAAGCATCACTATGAACAAAGCTAGTGGAGGTAATGGAATTCCAGTTGAGCTATTTCAAATCCTGAAAGATGATGCTGTGAAAGTGCTGCACTCAATATGTCAGCAATTTGGAAAACTCAGCAGTGGCCACAGGACTGGAAAAGGTCAGTTTTCATCCCAATCCCAAAAAAAGGCAATGCCAGAGAATGCTCAAACTACCGCACAATTGCACTTATCTCACACGCTAGTAAAATAATGCTCAAAATTCTCCAAGCCAGGCTTCAGCAATACGTGAACCGTGAACTTCCAGATGTTCAAGCTGGATTTAGAAAAGGCAGAGGAACCAGAGATCAAATTGCCAACATCTGCTGGATCATGGAAAAAGCAAGAGAGTTCCAGAAAAGCATCTATTTCTGCTTTATTGACTATGCCAAAGCCTTTGACTGTTTGGATCACAATAAACTGTGGAAAATTTTGAAAGAGATGGGAATACCAGACCACCTGACCTGCCTCTTGAGAAATCTATATGCAGGTCAGGAAGCAACAGTTAGAACTGAACATGGAACAACAGACTGGTTCCAAACAGGAAAAGGAGTACATCAAGGCTGTATTGTCACCCTGCTTATTTAACTTATATGCAGAGTACATCATAAGAAACGCTGGACTGGAAGAAATACAAGCTGGAATCAAGATTGCTGGGAGAAATATCAATAACCTCAGATATGCAGATGACACCACCCTTATGGCAGAAAGTGAAGAGGAACTCAAAAGCCTCTTGATGAAAGTGAAAGAGGAGAGTGAAAAAGTTGGCTTAAAGCTCAACATTCAGAAAACGAAGATCATGGCATCTGGTCCCATCACTTCATGGGAAATAGATGGGGAAACAGTGGAAACAGTGTCAGACTTTACTTTTTGGGGCTCCAAAATGACTGCAGATGGTGACTGCAGCCATGAAATTAAAAGACGCTTACTCCTTGGAAGGAAAGTTATGACCAACCTAGAAGCATATTCAAAAGCAGAGACATTACTTTGCCAACAAAGGTCCATCTAGTCAAGGCTATGGTTTTTCCAGTGGTCATGTATGGATGCGAGAGTTGGACTGTCAAGAAAGCTGAGCGCCGAAGAATTGATGCTTTTGAACTGTGGTGTTGGAGAAGACTCTTGAGAGTCCCTTGGACTGCAAGGAGATCCAACCAGTCCATTCTAAAGGAGATCAGTCCTGGGTTTTCATTGGAAGGACTGATGTGAAAGCTGAAACTCCAGTACTTTGGCCACCTCATGCGAAGAGTTGACTCATTGGAAAAGACTCTGATGCTGGGAGGGATTGGGGGCAAGAGGAGAAGGGGACGACAGAGGATGAGATGGCTGGATGGCATCACCTACTCGATGGACGTGAGTCTCAGTGAACTCTGGGAGTTGATGTTGGACAGGGAGGCCTGGGGTGCTGGGATTCATGGGGTCACAAAGAGTCAGACACTACTGAGTGACTGAACTGAACTGAACTGTAAAGGCTCAATGAATGCTAGTTATTAAAATTATCTTCTTAATAACAAGAGTAAGCATTATATAATCCCCAGGCCTTTTTTCATAGCACCATCTCCATTTTCACTTCATCTAACACTTGAAATGACTGTGTTCAGTAGACAGGGCAGTATCATGTCCCTTACTGTACCTGCTGTTTCTCTGTAAGCCCTGTGCAAAGTGCCTTACAGCTATCACCTCATCGAATTCTAAAAACAGCCCTTCAACGTATCATCCTCATTTTACAGTTGAGAAAACCAAGGCACCAAAGGGTAAAGGAATTTACCTGCCACTTGCTAGTCATTGTCAGAACTTGGACTTAAATGCAGAATAGCAGGTGGAAGTAACACAACTAATTTGAAACAACCTATTTAACCCAGCGTGTTTGCCCCAAACCAACTTCTAATTTGTGCTGTGACTGTACAGAACAGAGTAGAGGTAAGAAATGTTAGATCTGAGACTTAAGGCATCTCATCCACGTGAGAAAATTCCTAGGACATACCTGGCAGGACCTGGTCACTGGGAGGCTCCGTGGGACCTCCAACAGCTTGCTCCAGAGCCTGGAGTAGAGTGAGATTCTCCAAAGAGCAGGCAGTGAAGTTACCAAACAAGGCCAGACCAGAGGTCTCCTGGCCCTCAGAGGGCCTCACCCAGGACCACAGAAGGAAGAAGCAGGGATTCTTCCCCTCATTTGATTTTTAAGAGGGGGCAGATGAAGGGTATTTCACTTCCATTCTGATAAAATTTTAAATATCTTTGTGTTTGTTTCAAGAGATGTGTGTGTGTGTGTGTAAGAGAGAGGAGAGAGGAGAGGAGGAGAGGAGAAAGAGAAAGGAAAGAAGAGCAGGATAAACAGAAGTAGAGACACAAATAAACCACAGAAAGAAACAGAAAGACAGATGTCAAAGGACATGACAAGAGAGAAACATGATGCCGGAGGAAGAGGAGCAGAAAAGGGGTGGTGGGCAGATAAACAGACTGTGACAGAAAAGCACCCAAAAGAGATAAGCAGGGAGCAGACAAACAGGTAAAAAGGCAGACACTAAAGGAAAGAGAGTAAGTCAGAGAAGAAATCTGCCTTTCCTTCTTGTCAAAAGAGAAGCACGTGTGCTCCACAACATACACGTGACATGCAGTTATGAAAATACACTGCTTTTCAAAAGCTAGGAGGAAAGAAACCTCTCTCTCTCCCTCCCTCCCTCCTCTCCTCCTTCCTCCTCTTCTCTCTCTCCCTCTCTCTTTCTCTCTCTCTGTCTCTAGGTCTCGCTTTGTGTGTATCTCTCTGCCTCTCTCTCCTTTTCTCTCACTTATCTAACTCCTCTTAGGGAGGGAGGGCTGAATCAGCTCTCCACATCCCAAAAAGGCTACACTCAGCTAGAATTTGTGACAAAGGTGTTTTAAATCAGAGCTAAAATTTGGCAGCACAAATGTTCTAGAACTCCTCATATCATTGTGAAAAATAAAGAAACCTTAATTTCATATTCTGGGAATTAGGATCATCCCGTCTCATCTCTCAAAGAAATAGGTTTTTTTATTGTCACAAATCATCCCTATAGTCACTAACTCTTTAAAATATTGGTGTATTTTGACTCTGATGGTCCTGCTTCTGGTAGGGCCCCAGTGTCTGCCCAATAGGCCTTACTTACGTGCCTAGTAGGGGCAGAACCAGTGCCCTGGGTAAATAGTAAGTCTTGCCTTGGCTATAAGCTATGTATTAATAATTGTATTGTACACAAGAGTTGGATCAATATCCCAGTGCTTCCAGATAATTCACACCAAGGTGATGTTGCTGTGGCCCTCAACTGTCCCCAAGGTCAGCCTGAGTGGTGAGCTTTCTCAGAGTACAGTGGAGCTTGGACTCAGGGCACCTTTATATCTGTCCATCTGTCTTGATGCCTTTGGTCAACAGTAAAAGCAGGCATACTCTGAAGCCTTGGCATAAGCTCTGAAACTGTGCCAAGTTCTGCCAGGGCTAATGAAACCATGAGAGATGGAGAGGGGACAGAGTTTGTGGAAGTAGCTTTTCTCTGCCTTGACACTTCAGAGAGCTTTCTCTCAGTAGCGGTCACAGAAGGAGTCCCACCCACCGTGGTGCAGATAGTCCCTTTATGCATGACTTCCTATCCCCTTCTGCCTAAGGATGTTCTCTGGAGTCTAGAAAGTGAGTGCTTGAGAGGTGACGTTCCAGAAGTGACCTTCAAACAATACGGCAGTTAGTCAATAAATAATCCAACTTCTTCAGCCCTCATTTGGAAAATTCTGTTATGTTCCACTGAGCTTAAGCTATTTACACTGGTAACCCACTCAAGGTAACTCACCTTTCACTGGTTTTACTCTCTCCATCGTTTCACTCTCCCAACTCCTTCACTGTTTTATTAATAATTCAGATCAACGACCAAATACATATGTTGTGTCTAAATCCTTGTTTTGGAGAGGTTCAAACTAAGACACCCTTGCACTGGCTAATTTAGCCCTCACGACAACCGCCTAGAGGCAAGTATCATTGCTCACAGCACTAGAATCCATTCCTCTTTGCCAAAGACTATGCTAGGCGCTAGGAGTACATGGTCCCTGCCCTCATGGAATGCATATTCTAGAGTGAAAGAAAATGCTAAACAAATAATCACAATAAATATAAGGTTATGGCTGTGGCAAGTGCTACAGGTGAGAAGTACCTGGGCTCTGAGAATGTAAAATAGGCATATAGTCATCCTTGAAGAAGCGACATTTCATTTGAGATCAGAAGGAGGAGTAGAACCTAACTATGGAAGATGGGAAGGAAAAACAGTTAGAGCAATAAGAACAACTTGAATAAATGATGAAGCTGAGGCAAACAGAAATTGAGGTCACACACATATGAACTGGTTGGCAGAGGGTTTGATTTCAGACCTATCTGACTCCAGCGTTAGAGTCAACAGTTGGAATGGAGTTGGATGTAGGAGCCAGGGGTGACTTGTTACTCTCATTATTTATATTATGAAAGGATTAACTACAAGCTTCCTTTACATAGAAAACTCCCATAGGGCATTTAACAATTAGCGCAATCACAAAAGAGAGAATTATAAATGTATGTAAATATATGTGTTGGGTATAAAGGGGAAGTGTCTGAAAGTGTACAAAGTGGATGTTCTGAAATCAATGAGATTAGGGATCTTCCCAAGCTAATTTCATAGCACCTAGCAGCACGGTAGCAGCAGCCACTGCAGGAAGACCTGGAGAGGGGAGTAGGGTTTTCCTAAGTGACTGACAGATGGGAAGGAAATGATCTCTATGTGTCCAGGGTCATAGGCCTCCTTCCCGTTTCAAAGCAGAAACCCAAAGAGTGTCATACCAAGGAAAAACAGCACTCTAGAATGAGGGAGGTCATTCTTATTTCTGGTTAGTATGGAAATGTATGTAAAAGATCTATAGCTCCATGGTAACAAGGAAACAAATGAACAAAAAATAAACTATGAAACTATCAAAGAGCAGTACATGCAAAGAAGTCTTGATGCACTGAATTCCAGAGAGGAATGAGCCTTTCACAGGTAAGCAAGAAAGTAATGGTGGTTTCCATACCTGAAGGCATGGACCTTGTCTTTATCTAAGTGGATAGAGAATCAAGTCTTCCAGAGACAGAATTTTCAGGGATGACTAAAAGTCAGCCAAGGGTGATAAAGCAGAAAATATTGGAATCTAGGGAGAGACCCATAAACATAAGGATAAATTACTTGGTCCCACTTGGGAATTTTGCTAAGTAATCAGCACAAGAAACACAGCTGGAAAGTAGAGAAGCCTTTGTAGTCTTGTGGTTCTTAAACTTTGAAGACTTGTTGGAGTTTAATCAGAAAGTGATTCAAATTTATTTGAACTTGAATCCCAGCTACCTCTCCAGTGAAATTCTGAAATATCAAATAGATCAGCCCCTTGGGAGATCAAGGAGACAAATGAAAGGCATATATACATGGTCAAAATTTGAAACACTCTATGGCTGACTCATGTTGAGGTTTAAAGCAATTATCCTTCAATTAACAAATTAACAAAATTTTGAAAAGTGAACTCAATCTAATTAAAGTTGTATCCCAGCCCAAGCTCAATGCCATTCGTGGTGAAATCAGAATTTTATTGACAGAGGAGAAAAACTCGCACACTCTGCAATATATACATATATACACTTGCACATATACATACATATAAAAATTGTATTTCAATATCTCAGTTTTTGTGTGTAATATTTGGCACAAAATTTTGAAAATTACAAGACATAAAAAAGGAGGAAAATATGACAAATAATCAAGAGAAAAACTGTCAATAGAAGCAGACTCATGGAAGACCAGTATGTTGGAATTGGTAATCATGGAGTTTAAATAACTGTTATAAAGTTAAAGAATTTTCAGGGAATAAAATAAACATAGTGCATGAAGGAAAGCAGAAAATCAAAAAGAAATTTGAAATTCTAGAATTTTAAAAAGAACCCAATAGAAAGTATAGACCTGAGAGTTTATTTATTTGAAATTAAAAGTTAATCTTATGGGTTTAACAGCAGATGGGGTAAAAAGGAAGAAAGAAATAGTAAATTTAGCATCAGGTCAGTATTAAAAAAAATACCACCAACTAGCGAACATAACAAAAAAGAAGCAAAGTCATAGTTATAGAGAACAAACTAACGTTTACCAGTGGGAAGAGGAAAAGCAGGTATAAGCAATATAGGGGGAGAGGATAAAAAGGTACAAACTGTCGTGTATAAAATAAGCTATAAGAACAGATACTACACTTGATCTTAGCCAACATGCCAAAAAGTAATTAGCCTCCAATTAAAATAAATATATTAATTTCAAATATATATACATGTAGCTAATATTCTATAATAACTACAAATAGATATATCCTTTAAAATTGTGAATCTTTATATTGTAATCTGTAACAATAGTATTATACATCAACTATATTCCAATCTTTTCAAAAATGTTTTAGAGATATAAAATCAAATCCGTAGAAATTACCCAAATGGAAACAGAGAGAGAAAAAGAATGAATTGAACATCAGTCACCCATGGACTAATATAAAATGATCCAACATACATATAAACAGAGCCCCAGAAGCATAAGTGAGAAGAGATAAAATAAATATGTAAATACACAATAACTAAATTTTCTTTCAGATTTATTTTAAAGAAGTCAGTCCAAAGATCCAAAAATCTCAACAAACTCCAAATAGAAGAACTATTTTAAAAAGCGCATATGTATACCTAAATATATCACAAACCAAAAAGAAAAGAAAAATCATTAGAGCAGCCAGGGAAAAGACACACATACACACACACATTTATGCATGCACTCACAGGACTTCCACACAGCCAGACTGAAATATTTTGAAATTGCTTATCCGCACCTGCCTCCCCAAGCTCGCCAGGCCTTCAAATATGCTACCTTCTGTGTTTACCGTACCAAAATCTTAAAAATCTGACACACTTCTAAACTTCCTGCAAAACTCAGTCACAGGGTCGTACTACAATAGAGGTATGTCGTTATTTGGGCTGACTAGGTCACTGACGGAGAAGGCAATGGCACCCCACTCCAGTACTCTTGCCTGGAAAATCCCATGGGCGGAGGAGCCTGGTAGGCTGCAGTCCATGGGGTCACAAAGAGTCGGACACGACTGAGCGACTTCACTTTCCCTTTTCACTTTCATGCATTGGGGAAGGAAATGGCAACCCACTCCAGTGTTCTTGCCTGGAGAATCCCAGGGACGGGGGAGCCTGGTGGGCTGCCGTCGATGGGGTCACACAGAGTCGGACACAACTGAAGCTACTTAGCAGTAGCAGCAGGTCACTGAACATCTTTTTTTTTTTTTATTTGAAGAGTTATTCATCTTCCAAATCCCCTAATAGAAACTGTATTTTTCTCAGCCTTCCTTGCAGCTAGGACACAAGTATATGACATTGGTTTCACCTGTCAGATTCACCTTCACTAAGCGTTGAGTAAGAAACTTGTGACTTGTAGAACAGGGTACTGTGGAATCTAGCGTCAGCAGTAACATCTGGTTTCCAAAGAGATCAACAGCAAGGAGTCTCATGGTCGCATCTAATGCCTTGCATCAGCAGAGTTGGTCTTGGGCTGCCCGGTCCATGCCCAGACAGGCCACCATGATGTCACCACTGAACTAGTTCTGCAGTATGATTTTGAGTGTTGCTCTTGAATGCAGTCACCCCTGGAAGCTCTCCAAGCTTTCTAACATCCTCTCTTGAATTTCTTTTATGTTTAACTGGCAAGGATTGGTTTTTGTTGTTTGCAATGAGGAGCTCTGACTGACACACCTGGCCTACCCTGAAATCCCCAAAACTTCTTTTTTTTGTTATCTCCCACCAGCCACGCCATCTATACTCACACAAGCAGAAAAGCGGCTCCCAGTTCTTAGCTCCCATAACACCCTGTGCTGTACCACCTCTAGTGACCTCATCCACTCTTTACTACCTGGCTCTGATTCATTAGAAAAGGTTTTTCTCAGCCTGTACTAAAGAAAGGAAACCAGAGGCTCTAAATAGTTGAGAGATTTGTCCAAGGTCATCTTGCTAACATGTGACGGTGCTGGAACAAATTAAACTAATGGTTAAAATTGGGGCATGCCTACATATCAGGTACTGTGATCAGTGTTTTGCATAATGCAGCGAATACTCACCACAACTCTGTGAAATGGGTTTTACACTACTTCCTCTTTCTCATTTATTTATTTGGATGCCCCAGGTCTTATTTGTGGCTCACAGGATCTTTTGTTGTGGCATGCGGGATCTAGTTCCCTGACTGGGTAACAAACTCTATTTTTTCAGCTGATGACAATAGTAATCATAATAACTCAAGAGAAGTTACATCATTTTCAATGGCACACAACCAGGAGCACTGAAGTCAGGATCTAAACTGAGGGAGTCTTAACTCCAAGCTCATGCTCTTAACAATTGTCTCTGTGTGCCTCAGGCTCTCTGACTTAGCATCACACTATTGCCCCAGGGACGGGGGAGCCTGGTGGGCTGCCGTCTATGGGGTCGCACAGAGTCGGACGTGACTGAAGCGACTTAGCAGCAGCAGCAGCGTTGCCTCTGTTAATTTTGCAAAAAGACTAAAGTACCTACTTACTTTCATAATGTTAACTTTACTCAGTGCCTGTTGGATCATCCCATGCCTTTTGCTAAAAGCTGATTAGGATCATGCTTTTTTAGTTTTCCAATGGACAGGAGATACTTGCTCCCAATCATCACAATCCATTAGCAATCAAAGACCTCCTCTTTCAAAAAGATCAGAACTAGTACCCAGAATGGAACCCACAACCATCAGACAAACTGCTTGCTTCATGGAACTGGACTCTGCAACACATGGTATTTATTCATTATTTGATTTCCTTAATTTATTAATTCATTCATTAAATATTCATGAAGAACCCATCATGTGCCAGACACGGTGTGGCATTTCTAGGTCTGTATAATCTATTAGACACTATCAGAGCAGTTTCCAAGACCCATGAGCTTTTCACGCATTCGTGGAAATATTTGAGAGCTGAAAATAATTAATATCATCTCAATAATACAAAGATTGCAAAATTAAATCAACAAGCATCTACTTGAAAGTCTAAAAAGTATAGCCTTATGTCAACCTGTCAACTGCCTTTCAACACAACTCTTACATGGTCATTAAAAAATTATATTTAATGTGGCAGTGGCATAATATATTTGATTTTAAACAAAACAGACCTCTAAAACTAACAGTATCTTAAACCTATGAAGGTCAGGAAACAACTCCGAGGTGCTAGGAAACAAAGATGGGTAAGACTTAATTTCTGGCTTCAAGGGAGACTAACCTTATGTTTTGTTTGTTTACTTGTCTATTTTTGTGTTCTAATCATGAGTTCCCTGAAGGCAAGAATTTTGTCCTCTGTTTTCTTGTTAAACTTTATATTCACTGAACCTACAGCAGGGCTACATTTAGAATAGTATCTAACATGTTGGCTAGACAAATACAATCAAGTTAGTGCTGTGATCTATACTCTAAATGTTAAACAACCCACAAAGACATAGAAGTCATTTTCTTACATCCTCTTGCAAGTCCACAGAAACACACACACACACAAATGCCCACTAACTTCCATGGGTGGAAGGAAAGGACAAAACCAATATTAGTAAGTGGCTACAAAGCACCAGCTATCCAGCCACTGTACTAGGTACTTTTATGCATCAAATATGCAGCATGTAAATATTCCCCTGAAGTGGGCATTGCAGATTAGGAATTTGCAAGCAGTTTTTCTTGAACTGCCTATGCTTTTCCCAACTTCTGTTTGTGATCCCTTTTACATATCCTCTTGCATGCCAAGTACAAGACGCATGGTCATAAAGGAGAGTGAGAATTTCAGGCAGATTATAAAACAAGCAGGCGGTAGTCACCAGAAGAGGGGCTAAATTTCTTGAAATTCAATCTGCTGCTCACATAAATGAAATGTTTATCTCTTCCACACTTATCATCAGTTCATTCGGATTCCTGGACCAATCTTTCACTTCAGGGAGCTTTAATGGCTTTCATTTATGCGAGCTCAAGCCTGCCACTTCTGAACTGGCTGTCCACCACCAGGCACCCTTAGCCTTCCTCATTCTTACGGAGCCGAAATATTTCCATGGTCCAGAGAAATCACACTGTGGGGAGCTGCATTCCTCTCGTGTCAGCATTCCACGGACTGAAAGTGATTATTTCAGAGGGATGGACTTAAAGCTGCTTAATGCCCAGGAGAAGATAAAGAGGAATGTGAAGGTCTTGGGAACATGGGAAAAGGGTCTATAAGGCCTGAGTCCATCTGCACCATTCCAGATTTGACCCACATAACACCACAGAATTAGTTCAAGAAATATAGTTTTAAGAAACAGTTGCTTAGCATTACATAAATATGAATTTAAGTGTACTACTGAGGGCTTTTGCTTCCTTGACTTGAAGGTTAATTTTTTAAATTTAGCACTCATTGGCACTAATTATGATGCCAGGCACTGTGTTAAGGAGATTTCTGTTCCTTATCTCGACTGAGCCCATCAACATGCCTATGCAGGAGGTAGGAATATCCCCATTTACTAATTAGAAGACTAAGGCTCAGGAAAGTAAGGTGACTTGCCCAAAGTCACACATCTTGTAAATTAATGGATGGGAACCCAGTTGACTTGCTTTTAACACTTAAGAAATATTATTGAGCCCCCTTGTAGGGCCAGCGGGAACAACAGACAAGTAAACTCGTATGTCCCAGAGAGTGTGTGTAACTCCTGTAGAGGAGATGTAAAGAGGGTTCTGAGGCAGAACGAGGGGCAATTGGAGGGAAGGGACAGAGGGCTTCACAGAGGAGGGAGCAGCTGATCTGGACTTAATGCTGGGGCTTGAGTTTTCCAATCGCAGGAAAAGGAAATGGCATTAAAGGGAGAGGGCAGACAACGTGCAGTCAGTCTGAACATGGGGAAAGGAACTGGAATGTTTGGAGAAGGGATGAGGTTGGGCATGAAGATGGCTTAGATCCAAGGTAAGTGAGGAAGTCTCATAGGCAGGAGGCGGGAGAGCTAAACAGAGGAGTAGTTTGATTACTTCTATTAAAAAGGGATTCACTCACAGCTTCCTTTGAAGAGAGAGCCTCCCCAAGGAATGCTAAATCATGGTGATTTAGCATAAGGAGAGGTGGTAGGGGAGGGGACGGTGGCTGGTAGAGGGGAGACGAAAGAGGAAGGACCAGTAAGGAAGCCAGAGTCCAGGTGACTAATGGTAAGTCCTGAACTAAGGCGCTAAGGTAGCTACCGTGGAGACAGAGGATGGGAAAGCTTTGGGAAGTGGTACTTAAATGGCAGTGTATTTTTTTTTTAATTGCCTGGGAAACGATCTAAAATTACAGATTCTGAGACCACCCCCAAGACAATAGAACTCCCTTTATCTGGAGTAGGACCCTGAAACCTGCATTTTAACAAGAATCCCAGGAGATTCTGATGCAAGAATGTGAGGATGTGAGCTACTTGTAGCAAGCGTGGTGATGGATTGGGTATGAGGGTGATGGAAAGGGAAGAGTCGTGTTTATGTCACCCTTTCCTGACATCGTTCCCCACTTCTCCTGACCACTGCCTGATTGTCTTCTGGTAAGTGCCGTTTCCCCACTCTCTACCCCTGTGGTTTGCGTAGAGCCCCGTGTGACCAGGCCTGTGCTAATCAGTTCCTCACTCCTTACTCATTCAGGGATTGGCAGGTGACCCAATCAGAGCCAATTCCGCATCTGCTGGGAAAAAAAAGCGAGTAATATTCGTCAGTGGCCTTGAACCTGGCAGGGAAGATGCTGCAGCTGCATCACCCAGGTAGAGCCTGAGAACAATGCCAAGAGAAGGCAGATGCGAGAAACGGAGAAAAACAAAATTCTATTGTCGTTGTTTGGGTCCTGAATTCGGCCATGTCTAAAGCCACTATAGTGAAAGTGAGTGAAAGTGAAGTCGCTCAGTCGTGTCTGACTCTTTGCGACCCGTGGACTGTAGCCCACCAAGCTCCTCCGTCCAAGCCCCTATACGCCTAAACTTTTCATTGCACACACCTATCACCTATCTGCTGTTGTTGTGTTCCACTTACACCATACTGTGTTCGGTTTTCTATCACGAACAAAAGAAAAACACTGCTGCTCACTTTAAGAAAATCTGATATATAAAAACCTTACCTTACAAATCAGATAAATGAAGAGCTGATTACTTCTATTAAAAAGGGATTCACTCACAGCTTCTTTTGAAGAGAGAGCCTCCCCAAGGTATGAAGCGTAGAATTTGATTTATTAAATTTGATTTACACATGACCTTTTCAGGAGGACAATCTTAAATGCAAAGTAAGAGCTGCTCTACCAGGATAATTGCTCTCAAAGCCACTCCAGTGTGACTTTCAGGGGCCAGTGAGGGTGGTTCCCCCAAGCACTGGCTTTCTGCCTTACCTTTGGGGTCCAAACTGGATTTCACAGCTCCATGGTTCCCACAGCTGTAAAATCAAACCCACCTACATCAGGACCCAATCTAACAGTCACACAAGTCTGATCTGACGTACAAGTTGTTCCCAAGTATAACCTGATGGTATTTGTATTGTTCTTCTTAGACTCCCAGTAGAAAAACTCAAAACATGGTTCCTTAATGTATTAATTAATATATTCATTATTCTTTATCAGCAGCACAGATGGAGAGGCTTCCTGTTAAGGCATGTGTTTCTCATATTGACAGTGAATGCACCACTGGGGTTTCTAATTCTATAAGCAGATGATCCCCTGCCGTCAAGGAGAAAAGAAATTCTGCACAGCCCCAGCTCAGTGTTTAGAGCAAAGTTAAAGATGTTTTCGGCATCTACAGGGGCCACTCCTTAAGTCAGGGATTGGCCTCACTCTTCTCTGCACACTCACTGCCCAGCACACGGTAGGAATCATTGCATGGCTCTGCAGTGGATGATTCAAGGATTAGATCACTATCAGGAGACATCTGAAAAGGAGACAGAGTCAGTTTCTAACAGGGGGAATATCATTCCTCTCTGAAAACTCCTTTGTTCTGAAACTCAGAGTGTTAAGATGAACAGCCCATCCCTCACCTGGGTTAGAAGTGACCTCCCTGAGTCTGCAGCATAAAACTCCCTTCCAGATCCAGAAGTGCAATTTTCAGTTCCAGTTTTGAAATTATTCCCACTTTATTTCAGGAATTTTGTAAATGCCTTTATTTCCAACCTAGCAAGCCTTTTCATTTCCTCCCGAAATCCTTTATAGGGAGCAACTAAGCCTGATTTTTCTTTCCAGCCCAGGGCAGGTTCCTGGTTCCCTTTCCTGGTTCCCAAGTTCTCATTTTTTGCTCTAGCTTCTCCTGCTCCTGCTGTAAGCCAGTCAGGTCTCACTCCCCCTCCCTCTCTTTTTGCTCTCTTGCTTCACCTTTGGAAAGAGCAGAGGGCTAAGCTAATCATACTCCTAAGTTCACAGCACATACCACCAGCATCTGCCTGTTTCAGGTTCTGTTGTTGCTAAATTTTGTTTCGTTACTTTTCCCCTTTAACCTCTCTCATCAATTCCATGTCCCACAACCACTTACTGTACTGTGTTTGGTAAATGCCCTTGGTAATAAATGTATCCATGAAAAATCTGTAATAGTGCTTCATGAATTAATTTAAGTCTATTTATGCTGTTTCCTTTTTTTTTTTTTTTTTCATCACTCTGGTTGATAGTTCTACTCATGTTGCTGTGTATATACCCATTTTATTGTTCTGCCTTCTACACTATATTCCAAAAATGCATCTTCTGTTTATTAATTCTTTTAGTGATGAGTATCTTTGTTACCTAAAACTCCCTGCCACCACCAACAATGTCACTATGAAAATCTTTGTCCATGTTCCAAGTTGAACCTGTACCTGAAGTTTTCCAGGTGTATATACAAAAATGAGATTGCCACGTCACAGGGCATAATCACATTTAACTCTGTTAAAACAACTCTAGAACTAGAACAGCTGCACCAGAATTGAAATCCTTTCTTTTGTTTCTCTTCCAATCATATACTAATGCTAAGTATCTTCATATACAATTCTCAATATTTACACTATTTTTCTTAAGTTTTTGTGATATACTTTGAGATAGATAGGGCAACTACATTTGGGGGAAATGAGGCTGCAATGCTGGGCTTAGTGATGTTTATACTAGAAATCAATAAGCTAGAAATTCAGTTCAGTCTATGTCCCAACATAATGTCCCAACCCCCCTGAGATCAACTCTGGGGTTTGAGAGGCATCATGTATGGATGTGAGAGTTGGACTGTGAAGAAGGCTGAGTGCCGAAGAATTGATGCTTTTGAACTGTGGTGTTGGAGAAGACTCTTGAGAGTCCCTTGGACTGCAAGGAGATTCAACCAGTCCATTCTGAAGGAGATCAGCCCTGGGATTTCTTTGGAAGGAATGATGCTAAAGCTGAAACTCCAGTACTTTGGCCACCTCATGTGAAGAGTGGATTCATTGGAAAAGACTCTGATGCTGGGAGGGATTGGGGGCAGGAGGAGAAGGGGACAGAGGATGAGATGGCTGGATGGCATCACTGACTCGATGGACATGAGTCTCAGTGAACTCCAGGAGTTGGTGATGGACAGGGAGACCTGGTGTGCTGGGATTCATGGGGTCGCAAAGAATCGGACACGACTAAGTGACTGATCTGATCTGATCTGAGGAGGTAGAAAGGTCCATCTCTAGACCAATGGTTTGCAACTCTAGGTTGTACAGTAGAATTACTTGAGGTGTATTTAAGAAATACTAATACAACGGCCAAGACATGGAAGCAACTTAAATGTCCAACAACAGATGAATGGATAAAGATGTGGCATACACACACACACACACACACACACACACACACACACTGGTCTATTACTCAGCCATAAAAAAGAATGACAAAATAGTGTCACTTGCAGCAACTAGATGGACCTAGAGATCATCATACTAAGTGAAGCAAATCAGAAAGAAAAAGACAAATGTCATATGATATCACTAATATGTGGAATCTAAAAGATTCTATAACTGCTTACTTACAAAACAGAAAGAGACTCACAGACATAGAAAACAAGCTTATAGTTACCAAAGGGGAAATAAGGTGGTGGAGGGATAAACTAGGAGTTTGGGATTAGCAGAATATATAAAATAGATAAACAACAAGGTCCTACTGGATAGCACAGGAAACTATTATGTTCAATATCCTGTAATAAACCATAATGTAAAAGAATATGAAAAAGAACACATACACATATATAATATATATTATATACATAACTGAATCACTTTGCTGTACACCAAGAAAGAGCACAACATTGTAAGTCAACTACATTTCAACTAAAAAATTTAAAAATTAATTTAAATTTTAAAAAGAAATGCCTCACTCAAGACCAATTAAATTGTGTTCTCTGGGGTGGGACTTGCATAGGCCTTTTAAGAGTTCCTGAGGTGTTTCAAGTATGCAGCCAGGACTAACAATCTTACCCTGGACTAATGACTGGGTTCAGGAGAGGAGCATCTGTATTTTATCACTGGGCACATGGGTGTGATGATTTAGACACCTGATGGCAAAGAGGAAGTCCTGGAGGAAAAATACATAGAGACAGGATGAGAAAGGTGACTGTAACTACCACTGTCCATATTTACAAGGATAACCCGACAGGAACCTGAAATCATGAGCTCTCCGCCTAGAGGGAACTGAATTACAAAGAATATTTTAATTCAGGTCTAATAATT
The DNA here is from genome assembly GCF_029378745.1 of Bos indicus. Taxonomy (NCBI): domain Eukaryota; kingdom Metazoa; phylum Chordata; class Mammalia; order Artiodactyla; family Bovidae; genus Bos; species Bos indicus. The sequence goes on along the minus strand of NC_091762.1, from coordinate 111,476,163 downwards.
AGAAACTCAAAACTTCCAAATGATGGAATAATTACAGAAATATGTGAAGCCCTAAGGCCATTAACAAGACTGCTACGGATCATTACCCAGGCCTGGTGAGTGCCCGGCTGACAAACCTGGTCCCCTGATGCCCTGTCCAGAGTGCTGAAGTCCACCATGTTCATTGCTGGCTCCTCTCTTGTCTGTGGGAAGCAGATTCCCAGGAGCACCCAGCACTGAACCAGCAAGCCCCCTGCAGAGTCAATTTCTCTCTGCAGTCTATAGGTAAATCCCTTACCACCCTGATGTTCTCAAGCCACCAAGGAAGTTTAATCTCTAAACTAGCAGCAATGATGCTGACTCTGAAAATGATTCTCTCCTGCAAGCCTGGTTTTCCTTCCAAATACATCTCAAAATAATCATAGTGTCCAATGATAAAAGCTGACTCTATTGCAAGGAGGAGAATATTTTAGAAGGGAGATTTTTTTTATTTATTTTTTTAATTGAAGGATAATTGCTTTACAGAATTTTGTTGTTTTCTGTCAAACCTCAACATGAATCAGCCATAGGTATGCATATACCCCCTCCCTTTTGAACCTCCCTCCCATCTCTTGTCCCATCCCACCCCTCTAGATTGATACAGAACCCCTGTTTGGGTTTCCTGAGCCATACAGAAAATTCCCATTGGCCATCTATTTTATATATGGTAATGTAAGTTCCCATGTTACTCTTTCCATACATCTCACCCTCTCCTCCCCTCTCCCCATGTCCATAAGTCTATTCTCTATGTTTCTAGAAGGGAGATTATTAACATTGGCGTATCTACCATGATCAAGACAAGGTGCTAAGGAGTTTATACCTTTTATCATGCTTATAATTTACAAAAGCCCTGATAATCTCTATTTTATGTATATGGTACCAAAAGCTCAGAGAGGTTAGGTGAGTTATCCAAGACAAATTATCTAAAAGAGAGGCACAGACATTATTCAAACCATATGTTCTCTGATTCCAAATCCCAAACTTAGTCTACATTGAGGAACACATAACTTGTTTCCAATTTTTGCCCAGACATAATTTCCCCTGCGTTCCCTGAGTACATTCTACAGTTTTTATTATTCAGTAGATTCTTCTTGGTCCCTAATCTAAATCCTTCCCAGGATAATTTTAATATCCCAGGAAGATGGAAATGATCCAATGAGCATTATATATATATATATATATATATATGAATCTATGAACTGGTCAATTCAATTGAGAAGGGAAACCTCAGTCTACTACAGGTTGATCAAAACATTTAATTCCACTGATTTGGGCTATAAAACCTCATTCATTGAAGGCAGGCCTCTCCAGGAAAAGGAAATGTCTGGCTGTATGTTAAGGTGAATCTCTGAGTCCCTTTGTGAGCAAAGAAGGTATGGTTTTTCTCAGGGACTCCTCACGAACCCACACTGTTGTTTGAATCTCAATAATCAAGAAATTTCAAGGCATTTGTGATTCTTTAAAGCAATAGCTCTTCAAGTGTCCCTGGTTCAGCAGAATCAGCATGACCTGGGAATTTGGTAACTATGTAAATTTCCAGGCCCTCTTCAGACTTACTGGATCAAAAACTCTTGGGGTGGATCCCTTTAATCTGTATTTTAACAGACCACACACACACACACACATCTGAAAAAAACCTGCTTTTAAAACTGCTGTTCAAAAAACAAATGGTAAGTGTGAATGTGTACATATGTTTTAGCTGTGGAAGTTCAGGAAATTAGTTGCTTTGTCTGATCAGAGCCATCTAAAGACAAATAGAAAGCATACTATCATTGCATTACATTTCTGCTTGAAAACCACACATGGTCAGCCATGCCCACTGTATTTAACCTGAATGCTTTGGCCTGGTTTTCCAAGCAATTTTGCCTGGCTGTATATCATCTATCTAGCTTTAACCCTTTCTCCTTCCCTTCAGGTACTGTGTTCTCTAGATTGAGATGTAAATATTTGGGTGGGGAGGGGTTGACAGAGAGAAGTGAAAGCAAAATATTATTTTTCTGAAGATTTTTTGTTTGTCAAGAAATAACACATTTCCCCCCAATTTTTTTACTCCTTTATAAGCTCTTACATCCCTAAATATACAAAACATGATCATTTTCTGAGCAGACCAAGTCATACATAATGCATTTTTATTGGCACCTTGAATAAAGACATGGCAGACATGAATATCAAGTGTGCAGATGAAAAAGCTGAGAAGAGCACTCACAATGGGTGAACAGGGAGCAAGAGAGCACCTGGCTGCTCTTGCAAAGCCAAAAAAGATTCAGCTGGAGCAACTGCACTCCATAGTCCTGGGAAGACTTGCAGATGCAGTCACTAAACCACTGTTCATTTTCTATGAGATATCAAGGAGAATAGGTGAGATGCTGATGACTGCAGATGGAGAAAGGTAGTTGATTTAGAAAAGGAGGAAAAGGTGAATTCTTCAAACGGCCCACTAGTGAGAAGTTTAATGAATATTTTGGAGATATAGCAAAAAGCCTGGGAATCATTGTGGATTTACTAAACATAGGAACCAGCGATGTTTGGCTTGAAAGAGACTTCGTATGTAAGTTGGTCCTTATATACCTGTAGATCTGTTATATGAAGACAAACTTTATGCTGTGTGTCTACCTAGGGCTGCTTCTGCTGCTGCTGCTGTAAGTCGCTTCAGTCATGTCCAACTCTGTGCGACCCCGTAGATGGAAGCCCACCAGGCTCCCCCATCCCTAGGATTCTCCAGGCAATGAGAGACCTCAGAGATCTCTGGTGACCTCAGAGATCACTGAGTCTTTTCACTCACCCATACGTAGACATCAAAGCTGAGAGAGGTCATGTGACTTCAAACTGAAGTTTAGGGCTCCTGACTCCCATCTCTTTTCATCATACTGAGCCACTCATAAAGAAGAAGTCATGAAAGATGAAACTCGTTTCCTATTTCACCAGAATCTATAAACTGGCTGAAGCTCTATAAAACCTGTAAATTTTATATAGATGTAAGTTATTATTATCATTCACAATATCGGGTTGCATTCTTAACTTCTTCCCACTCAACAGCTTTATGAAATGTCTGAAGAATTGCATTGATTTTCTGACAATAAGTCATTGGGACAGACGATGAGTGTATTGGGGCAGCTTGGAAAATGAGGCACATCACCTAACGTGATGAAATCTAACCAGATCAAGGTTAAGTCAGGCCTTAACACGCAAAGCCAATGGGCTATCATCCAAAGTTATGAGAAAGTGGGTTATCTTAGAAGTTAATCTAAGTCCAGAGCTTCCAAAGATTAGTCTTCAGTTGTAATATTATGAAAATAGTGTCAATGTAACAAGTGAGGCTGAGCCCCGTGCCCACCATGCCTCACTGTGGTGTTATATTCTGTTCTAGTCAGTACACTTCATCTAATGGGCACTTCTGCTCCAGTGAAGAACAGCTGAAGAAACTAGAGCCACTGACTTGAATAAGAGAAGGCTACAAAGTGCTCTCACTTTTACCTGAGGAGTACAAAGACCCTGTCTTAATCAGCTCAGCTGCCATTAAAAAAACAAACAAACAAACAAAAAAACACCACAGGCTGGGTGGCTTAAACAATGAAAATCTATTTTCTCACAGTTCTGGAGTCTAGAAATCTAAGATCAAGGTACCAGCAGGCTTGGTGTCTCCGCTCCTTGGTTTGTAGATGGCCATCTCCTTGCTGTCTTCTCACAGGGGCTTTTTGTCTGTACATGCGCTCCTGGTTTCTCTTCCTGTTTTTATAAGGAGACAACTCCTATCTGATTAGGGTCCTACCCTTCTGATCTTATTTAATGTTAAGAACCTCCTTAAAGACCCTATCGCCAAGTGTACTCATGTTGGTGTTAGGGTTTCAACATATGAATTTAGAGAGGGGACGTTATTCAGTTCATTACTGACTGTTAAGTGGAGAAGAATTTTAGGCTCACTCTGGGATGTTCCAGAGAGCAAAACAAGGCCCATTAAATAACCAATTCAGGGCAATTTGTACTCAGAATAAGGAATATGTTTCTAGTAATTAGTCTTGTAAAATTTAAATGGCCTTCCTCGTGTGAGAGTGAGTTCTCCATCATTCAGTATTTTAGAAGGCACCATTCAGTTTCATGAATGCCTTAAGTAAATAATAATAATAATATGAAGGAGAAAAAGTTGCTTCAGATTTTTGGAAGCTGTTAAAAGAAATCAAGTATTGCACATAGCTCACCAATATCACACTTTTCTAAATCCCACACTCAAAACTTTTAAAATCTGATTCAGTGTTTGCAACTATTTCAGGAGTATCCTCACTCTCCCACAGAAATGCCCTACTTTTCCCATTACCACACATTTGTCAGCACTCTCCCCTCTTGCATCTATCAATCCTAATCCTGCCATGGCCCAGCTACAGTCCATGAAAACTGCAAGCAAGGCTAGTATTTCCCCTCTCTGATTATCCACTGCTCATCCAACACTATTAATGTAGTCAGTTCTAACAGAAGTGAGTACTCTCAGAGACTGTGATGACAAGGAACCAGGATCTCTAAATCTTGCTGACTCTGCCAGATGTTTGTTAAGATGAAGCTCCAAATCCTCCAACAGGTACCTAATGCTGCCGTAGGTTGGCGAGGGAAGCAAACGAAGGTTAGAAATGACCAAAATCATGGTCTTTGTTAATGACTCTGGACCTCATTTTGACCTTCTGATAAGTTCAGTTGGACCAAGGGCTGGTATAAGAAGCCATTTTTCTTACATAGGAGCGGCCTTTGGGCATCTGTACTAAAATAAATGAATGGTCTGATTTCACTAATAGACTCAGCAGGCACTTACTGTGCTGTGAGTGATTCCAAGTACTGAAGGTATAGCAGTGAACATGAGAGATAATGTCCCCACTCTCAAACTCGCAATCTAGTAGGAAGAAGACAGTCAGGAAAACAATAGCACGATCTATATCAGATAGTAAAAAAGATGCTATGCAGAAAGGCAAAATAGAATGATGAGATAGAAACCAGATACCTAATTTATATTTAATGGATCTCTCTAAGTTGTTGACATTTAGACTAAAGTCAGAATGGAAGATGGAACTTGTCATGATAAGACAGGTGAACTCATTCCAGGCAGAGGGAAGAGATAATACAAATGCCCTTAAGTGGGAACCAGTTTGTCAAGCTTGAGGAACAGAAATCAGACCAGTATGGAGAAAGCACAATGGAAAAGGAGAGAGATAAGTCACTCAGAAAGATAAGCAAAGTTCAAGTCACATGAAAATTTTGAAACCAAAATGTCAAATGTTGTTCTCATGCCATGGGAAGACACAGAATTTTTAAAAGAAGGACTGACGTGATCAAACGTGTGCTTTAAAGTTTTAAGTTACCTGTGGTGGATTCATGTTGATATATGGCAAAACCAATACAATGTTGTAAAGTTAAAAAATAAAATAAAGTAAAGTTTTAAGTCTGACTACCATGGAGACTAGTTATGAGATGCTTGCAGAATCCAGGCAAGAAATGACAGAGGCTTGGAACAATGGGAGATAATGGAAATGGAGAGAAATAGATGAAAGGTAAAGTCTGCAGAACTTGTTTAGTAGTTGGATTTAGGGATAAAAGAAAGGAGTTAAGAATAACACTTCAATTTGGGACACAAACAACTGAGAGATATGCTGCCATTTTCTGATATAAGAAAGAAGAGAAAAGGTTTTAGGAGAATAACAGGAGTTCTATCTGAGGAAGTTTAGTTTGAAATGTCTTTGTTAGACAGCTATTTGGATAGGTAGGCAGTTGGAAACAGGAATTTGGAGTTCTTGCAAAAGTACAGCACTCCAAGTAAAGATTTATAGGTCATAAGCATTTAGGTAAAATTTAAATCTAGAACTGAATGGGCTCACCTAGAGAGAGTATGTAAATATAAAAATGAAGAAGCATATGTCTCTGATGTTCCAACATTAAAAAGCAGAATAAAGAACTAACCAAAGAAATCAAGGTATCATGGAAGGCAGCAAAAGAAAGTGATTCAAGGAAGAGAGAGGATCAACTGTGTGAAATATTGCTTAGAGGAAAAGATAAAAAGAACAAATAATGACCACTGAATTTTATTAATGACCTTTTCAAGCCCCATTGCAGTTGAGTGGTGAGGGCAGAAAGCTGGGAGGTGCAGGTTGAAAGGAAGAGAAAATGAGGAACGGAGGCAGTGGTCATAATCAGCTCCTTCAAGAAGCTTTCTGTAAAAGGAAACAGATAAATGGAGTATAGTTGGGAGAGACTGAGGTCAAATGATGGTTTTATAAATAACAGATGAGATGGAGAGGGAGAAAATCTACCCAAAGAGAGGAAAATACTCTGAATGTTACATCTCATCCTATATTTGAATCCTAATCTTGACTGTGTTCCTCACAGTCTAACTACTTAGGTAGACTCATGGAAAAGAAAGCTTTCTTGGTCTTTCTTGGTGGCTCAGTGGTGAAGAGTCCATTTGCCAAAGCAGGAGACACAGGTTTGATCCCTGATCTGGGAAGATCCCACATGCCCTGGAGGAACTGAGACCCATGCCACAGCTGTTGAGCCTGTGCTCTAGAGCCTGGGAGCTGAAACTACTTAACCCATGTGCTGCAGCTGCTGACGCCCCCTCACCCTAGAGCCTGTGCTCCGCAGCAAGAGAAGCCATTGGAATAAGAAGTCCGTGCACTGCAACTAGAAAGTAATCCCTGCTCGCTAGTAGAGAAAAGCCCATGCAGCAACGAAGACCCAGTACAACCAAAAATAAATAAAGAAATTTTTAAAAAAAGAAATTTCCCAGAATGGGCACACATTTTTAAACAGGAGGCAGCTCCAAGTCCATCTTAGTGTACCATCTCCACAGGATAAATACTCAAAGGCAAGCCAAAGGGAGGTTATATACCCATTTGGTATGTGCTATAGATGCAACTGTTTTTAAACTTTATCTACTCTTATGAACAGCTACCCATGTATCCCCCTCCTACAGGTTCCTGAGTTTCCTATTCCACTAAATATCCTGGCTTTTCTTTGGTTGAAGTGCAAGAACTATAGAAAAGCCTTGAGTTCTGCTTTAGAGGTCAGGCAATGATGTGCCTTCTTGTATAGTTGCCACTCCTTCACATAAATACTCCTTAGGTGCTAATAAATGCCAGTCAGTGTGCAATGGGCTGGGGATATGGTTGTGAGCAAGAAAAAATAGCAACTCTTAGCATCCAGCACTTCTTTCATTCTAATGGGGAATACAACATGGAAACAAATAATTGTGCAAATAAATATTTATTATAATTGAGAGAAACTAGAGGAACAAGAACCAGATATTTTAAAACTATATAATAGGTAAAAAACAAACTAAACTTTTGTTTAAATTTTTTTATTAAAATAATTTATGGCTGTGTAGTATTAGCTTACAAAGGATTGCCTCTCTCGTGAAATTATTAAACCTAAAAATAAAGAATGGAGAGATGAACAATAACATAACCCATTTTTATGGACAAGAAATCTAAGTTTCAAAGAGGTCAGGTAAAAAAATCAACTCTTTTTTATTTTTGAATATATGTTTCCCTTTGTCTATTGGCTAAATCTATCAGCCAGGAATCTAAATTACAAGGGATGAAAACTCAAAGTAATGCACATAATTGAAAAAGACCAAGAATAATAACAACATACAGTTTTCCCTTCCTCCATTGTAAGTAATTTTAGCTGGACACATGCTCAACTCTCTAACTAGATGTTATTGTGTGACTAAGTTCTGACAATCAAATGTTAACAGAAGTGAGATAGGCAGCTTCTGAGTTCTGCCCATGAAAGTTTTTTCCCTGGAGTACTTATGCTTCTTTTGTATAAAAATTGACTTCTCACCATCAACAGCTAGAAAAACAGACAAAATACATAAGACAATTTTTATAAGACACTTGACAACAGACACCACAAAATTGTGATCTCAGAGAAGGGAGATAAGCAAGGTTAGCATAATGGTGGCATTTACTTACTGCCTGGAAGCATTTGCTAGGATATAGCACAGGGAGGAAAAATCAGAATGAGCCCAGTGGTCCTGCTGAGCTGAGAAGATAGAACAGAGATTGGGAAAGCTGAATCAGCCAAAACTTTTAAGGCAGAGTACCAGAAAGGAGGTTGGGCTTCCCTGGTGGCTCAACAGTAAAGAATCCGCCTGCAATGCAGAAGACGCAGGTTCTATCCTGGGGTCAGGAAGACTCCCTAAAGAAGGAAATGACAGCCCATTCCAGTATTCTTACCTGAGAAATCCCAAGGACAGGGGCGCTTGGCAGGCTGCAGTCCGTGACTCACAAAAGAGTCAGGCACAACTTAGCCACTAAACAACAACAACATCCAAAAAGAAGCAAGCTTCGCTCAGAGCTCCAGACGTTGGTAAAAGGATCCTTTTCAGTTTGGGTTTGAACACTAACCTGGGAATCTATGGATTCAGACTGATCAAGACTAGGAAAAGAACCACTAGTAATCAACAGGCCAACAAATGGTCAGAACTCACACAGGCTTGGAAATAGTTTACATTTCCAAAAGCCAGAGAGGAAAAACCATGGATAGCATCCTCAGAAGTTTCAGGTCTTCACTGTGAGATTGAGTTAGTCCTAGAGTAAAGCTATTCTGGACTTTCAACAATAAAGCTTAAAGGCAGACCTCAAAAAAATCAAACAGGTCCTCAATAACTTAAATTTGCATCAGAAAAAATCTAAAAGCTTTTAAAGGAAAATAGCAAACTCTAGCACTCAAGAGTAGTATAGCCAACATCCAGAATCCAGTCAAGAATTACCAGGCATGTAAATAACAAATAAGTATAACTCATAACAATTATTATAAATTATAAAGCTTATAATAGCATGTGCTCAGAGATGCAAAGGGAAAAATGCACACAAAAGGAGAAATAGAAGATATAAAAGAGATTCAAACAGAACTTCCACAGATGAAAAATTTAGTATTTGAAATTAAAAAATAAAATAGGATTAAAAGCAAATGACACTGCAAAAGAAAAAAAATCAGTGAACTTGAAGATACCAGTAAAAAACTACCTCAAAAGAAGCAAAGAAAGAAAAAAAAAAGACTAAAAAACCCTTAGGTGAGTAGCCTGAGACAACAGCAAACAGCCTAACATTCTAGACTCAGTTAAAAAAAAAAAAAAAATGAGGAGGGACAAAAAATACATAAGGAAATAATAGTCTTTTTTTTTCAATTTGACAAAAAAATTCTATAGATAAAGAAGGTTAGTGAACACCAACAATTATGAAGAAAATAGTACCAAAATACACACGTTCCCCATCCTGAAGCCCCCTCCCAATTCCCTCCCCATACCATCCCTCTGGGTCATCCCATTGCACCAGCCCCAAGCTTCCTGTATCCTGCATCGAACACGTACTGGTGATTCATGGCGGATGCATGTTGATGTATGGCAAAACCAATACAATATTGTAAAGTAAAAAAAATAATAATAATAAATAAATAAAACAGTACCAAAATACATAATAATCAAATTACTTACGTGAGAAAGAGAAAATCTTAAACTCAGCTACAGGAGGAAAAAAGATACTATGTGTATAGCACCAAAGATAAGAGTAACAACCAGCTTCTCAACAGAAGGATACAAGCTGCAAGACAGCGGAACATCTTTAACATACTGAATCAATATGTCACTGTACCCAGTGAAAACAGCTTCCAAAAACGAAGGTAAAACAAATATTTTTCCAGGCGTGTCGATATTGTTTAGTCACTAAGTCACACCCACCTCTTTTGTGACCCCATGGACTGTAGCCCACCGATCTCCTCTTTCCATGAGATTTCTCAGGCAATACTGGAGTACGTTCCTGTTTCCTTCTCCAGGGGATCTTCCTGACCCATGGATCAAACCTGCATCTCCTGCATTGCAGGCAGATTCTTTATCACTGAGCCATCAGGGAAGCCTTTTCAGGCAAACACAGTATAAAAATTCATCAACATATGAGCACTACAAAAAATACTAAAGAAAGTGCTTCAGACAGAAGAAAATAACAGAAGTAAATCTGGATCGACACAAAGGAATGGAGAGCCCAGAGATGGAAAATATACAGCTAAATATAAAATATTTATTTTATTATTTAATACTTATTATTTTTACTTTTTAGTTACTTTAAAAGATAACTGTTTAAAGCAAAAAATAAAAATGAATTTCTGGTTCATAGCACACATAGAATATATAACAAATGTGGCACAAAAGCCAAGAGTTCTTATACTATATGTGAAGTGACATAATATCGTAAATTAACTTGTGATCAGTTCAGTTCAGTCACTCAGTCGTGTCTGACTCTTTGTAACCCCATGGACTGCAGCACGCCAGGCCTCCCTGTCCATTACCAACTCCCAGAGTTTACTCAAACTCACGTCCATTGAGTCAGTGATGCCGTCCAACCATCTCATCCTCTATCGTCCCCTTCTCCTGCATTCAATCTTTCCCAGCATCTGGGTCTTGACAAATGAGTCAGCTATTTGCATCAGGTGGCCAAAGTATTGGAGTTTCAGCTTCAGCATCAATCCTTCCAATGAATATTCAGGACTGATTTCCTTTAGGAAGGGCTGGTTGGATCTCCTTGCTGTCCAAGGGACTCTCAAGAGTCTTCTCCAATACCACAGTTCAAAAGCATCAATTTTTCAGCGCTCAGCTTTCTTTATAGTCCAACTCTCACATCAATACATGACTACTGGAAAAACCATAGCTTTGACTAGATGGACCTTTGTTGGCAAAGTAATGTCTCTGCTTTTTAATCTGCTGTCTAGGTTGGTCATAACTTTTCTTCCAAGGAGCAAGTGTCTTTTAATTTCATGGCTGCAGTCACCATCTGCAGTGATTTTGGAGCCCAAAAAGATAAAGTCTGCCACTATTTCCACTGTTTCCCCATCTATCTGTCATGAAGTGATGGGACCAGATGTCATGAGCTTAGTTTTCTGAATGTTGAGCTTTAAGCCAGCTTTTTGATTCTCTTCTTTTGCTTTCATCAAGAGGCTCTTTAGTTCTTGTTCACTTGTGATAGGTAAATATATACACTCTTGAAGCAATCAGTAAAACAAAATAAAACACAGACATATACTAATAAGTCAAAATTAGAAATAAAATAGAATTATAAAAAAATATTTTATCTAAAAGAAAGCAGGAAAAGAATAATGGAGAGCAAAAAATAGATGGGATATATAGAAAGCAAATAGCAAAATGGCAGGTTTAAATCCAACTATATTGACAATTATATTAAATTTAAATGACCTAAGCAGAGATTGTCAGCTTAAGTAGAGAAGACCCAATAATATGCTACCTAAGACAAACTCACTTTAATTGTAAAGACAAAGATAGGTTGGAAATTAAAGATGGAAAAAATTAGACTTGAAAACTAATCAGTAGAAATCTTGGGTGGTTATATTAATAGAAGATAAAACTAATTCAGAGCAATGAATACTCCAGGGACAAAATGTGACAATTCATAGTAACAAAGGGACCAATTCATTAATACAATATAATATTGCATGTTCATGCAACAATTTGTTGTGCTCCAAAATACACGATGCAAGCAGATAAAACTGAAAGGAGAAAAAAACAAATCCATAGTTATAGTCAGAGATTTCAGCTCACCAACCTGAGTCATTGAAAGAATAGGACCACAAAAAAGCATAAAGATTTAAACCTCATCATCAACAATTTTACTTAGTTGATGTTTATAGAATACTTGAACAGCTACATACACCTTCTTCTCACATTAACAATGAATATTCAAACTATGGACCACAGACTTCTACTCAAGTGTTCACAGAAGCTTTGTTAATGACAGACAGAAACTGGAAATGGCCCAGATGATTATCAACTGGTAAAAGGAAAAATAACTTACAGTAGATGTTTACAATTGACTATTGCTCAGCAATAAAAAGAGACAAATGATGAATGATACATGCAATAATATGTCTGAGTCTCAAAAGCATTATGCTAAATCAAAGAAGCCAAACAAAAAGAATACGTATCAGGTGATTCCATTTATATGAAATTTTGGAAAACGCAAAATTATAAAGAATGTTTTTGTTTAGTCGCTAAGTCATGTCTGACTTTTTTGCAACCCCATGGACCTTAGCCTGCCAGGCTCCTCCATCCATGGGACAGAGAATAGGTTGTTGTTACTCAGGACTGGGGTTGGGGAATGAGATTGACTGTAAAGAATGGAAATGTTCTATATCTTGATTGTAATGGTGGTTACATGACAGTGTGCATCTGTCGTCTTAGATTTGTACACTTAAAGCAGGTTAATTGTATTGGGTGTAAATCGAAGATAGGATGAGAAGGGATGATAGAAGATGAGATGGTTGGATGGCATCACCGACTCAATGGACATGAGTTTGAGCAAGCTCTGAGAGTTGATGATAGACAGGGAAGCCTGGTGTGCTGCAGTCCATGGGGTTGCAAAGAATCGGACGTAACTGAGCAACTGAACTGAACTGAAACATTTTTAAATGTTCCCCTGCCCCTTTTCGCTTTCCAACCAGGGAAAAGACAAATACTGGAGCAGCTGCCTTGGGCCTAGGAAGAGAATCCAGGAATTGAGGATGGCAGAGCCATCCTGTCATCCCTGGGTCACTTATCTCTCAGCTATGACCTGAGAAGGGAATGTATTTTGTTGACACCATTGCATATGTCAGCCTCTTTATTATAGCAGCTTAGTCTGCATTCTAATGAATATGCCAGCTCAGGTTCAGTATAGCTGGTTTCAGAGGCTCCACAATGCCAGAACTTGAGCTCTGTCTCCAGCCTGACTCTGGTCTTCCCCACGCATTGGCTCTTTTCTCAGGATCCATCTGGAGGCAAACTGCTCACACAGCCCCAGATTCCCACTCCCTCACGGTTCACCAGTCATAAATCCAGTACCCCCTTCTGAGAGTTCCATCCAAGCCTCCTTATATCTCATTGGCTCTGCATGGGTCACATGATCATCCCTAGGCCAGTCCCTGTGGCCAGTGAACACAGTACAATTAGCCAGGTGTGAGTCAAACCCTCTATCTAAAGTGTGGGGGGATAAAGCACCACAGAGAGTGCCATATGGAGAGGGACGACTGAGTTTTCAAGGAAATCTGGGGTGTAGATATGAAGGAAAGGTAGCCTCTGGAGAGCCAAAGTAACAGATGGTCCTGTCAGAGAGTGAGTAAATGAACAAATGACTTACCCACTGTCACCCAGCAAGAAAGTGACAGGTGTTTGAGACTTGCCTCCTGCAGCAGATCATAAACAAAGGCTACATTTTCGTTTCTTTTATATCACACCGCAATACCTGGCACAGAGCAGGCCCACAGCAGCCATTCCATCAATAACTCCCGACTTGACATTTTGTCTTGATTTGTTTGCCCTCTGTTGGAGTCAAAAGCACCACGGCTAAGGAGAGATTACCAAGGAAAACATACGATAGAAGGAAAGACCAGGACTTGACTGTGGATGTGTCTGTGGAGGAGGAACACTGCAGTGCTGGTTACTAATGACCTTTTACAAACTACCTAAGGCTGAGACCATCCTCCAACTTCACCTGCCTAATGCAAATTAGAGCCTTATTCCTCCAGATTGATATACTGCTCCAGTAGTTCAAAGCTGTGTGGCCTTGAACAAGTCACTTAACCTCTCTGAGTCTCAGATTTGTCACCCATAAAATGTGAATAGGGACTTCCCTGCCGGCCCAGTTAAGACTCTGCACTCCCAATGCAGAGGTCACAGGTTTGATCCCTGGTCAGGGAACTAAGATCCCACATGCCATGCAACACAGTCAAAAAATAATTCAAAAAAAGAAAAAGAAAAAAAGTGAACAATGCTTCTTCAAAGGATTATTGTGAGACTAAAATTTGATGATGTGTATAAGAGCACTTTATAAGCTACAACTGCAGCTTGAGGAACAATTGCTGCCTAGCTGCTCCTGTGGGCACATACCATGCATCTCATTTCATCATTTTCCTCCTCTCCAGACTTTCTGTCTGGGATTTCTCAAAGTCGCCTCAGATTTGATCTCCGATGCTCTATCGGATCTATAGAATGTAGAAAATGCCCCTCTTTAGAAAACACTTGGTCTGTTTGCTGTGCCCAGCCTGTTTGCAACATACTAAAATGCTTTCAGTTCAGTTCAGTTGCTCAGTCGTGTCCGACTCTTTGTGACCCCATGAATCGCAGCACGCCAGGCCTCCCTGTCCATCACCAACTCCCGGAGTTCACCCAAACTCATGTCCAATGAGTCGGTGATGCCATCCAGCCATCTCATCCTCTGTCGTCCCTTTCTCCTCCTGCCTCCAATCCCTCCCAGCATCAGAGTCTTTTCCAATGAGTCAACTCTTCGCATGAGGTGGCCAAAGGATTGGAGTTTCAGCCTCAGCATCAGTCCTTCCAATGAACACCCAGGACTGATCTCCTTTAGGATGGACTGGTTGGATCTCCTTGCAGTCCAAGGGACTCTCAAGAGTCTTCTCCAACACCACAGTTCAAAAGCATCAATTCTTCAGTGCTCAGCTTTCTTCACAGTCCAACTCTCACATCCATACATGACCACTGGAAAAACCATAGCCTTGACTAGACGGACCTTTGTTGGCAAAGTCATGTCTCTGCTTTTGAATATGCTACCTAGGTTGGTCATAACTTTCCTTCCAAGGAGTAATGCTTTAGTACATTGCAAAAAGTTACAGGGCAAGAGAGTGGTGATGGAGGGCCAGGACCCCAGGCTCAGCCTCTGGTGACCAGATTCAGAAGGAATCTACACAGACCGTGCTGCCTTGTTCGCTGAGAGCACCAGCTGAGATGTGAGATGGGCATCCTTCCTAGATGTGCTGTGCACAGCGGCTTCCCAGGATGAGAGCCCTGGGGGAGGGCTTCTGAGAGCACTCTGGTCAAGTTAAGGGCCGAAATTCAGTTGCACAACCGTGGGGCTGGGATTTAAGAAACTTGTGGCCCATCTGTCAGGATCTTTTGCTGAAAGGCCTTGTTGTTTGGGCATCATTGAAATTGTGCCCGGTAGGCTTGGTCGTAAAACACCAGGCTCTGCAAACAGGAGCTGGAGAGACAACCTTGAGTCTGTGTAACCAGGAGCATTCACTGAGATACAGAAGCAGGGAGATGCAGAGCACTCCCCTGCTCACTCCCACCACTGCACACACACATAAGCTCACACCTGGGTATGCACGGTCCCATAAACACTTTCACTGCACACACATGTGCTCTCACTCCCAGAAGCATGTATTTTTACTCTACCCCACTAGTCACACATGATATACACTCTCCTGCACTCATGAAAGCATCCTCATCACACACTCAAACACACCCATGCACACACTCACAAAACCATTTGCCTACTCAGAGGTTTACAGTCAGCCTCAGAGTTCACCCACCTCACAATACACAAGTAGTCATTCAATTCACCTGTGGTCACACAGACGTATTCCAACACATACGGTCAAGCATGCACTGCACACACTTAGACACACGTGCACTGGAAATTCTACACTTGGAGACTGAGGGCTCTTCTGTGCCTATCCCAGTCCTTAGTTCTTTGGTGACTTATGTTTTCAATCGAAATCTTGGTTCAAAATGGGTCCCCACTGAGCATGTTATCTGAGGGTTCCCAGCCATATGCTAGCTACAAAAATTCTGCCCATGTGTCAGATTCTGGCATGAATGAAATGCAGCCCACACGTGTATGCATTGCAGCAAGAGCCAGAAGGTAGTTCTCGCTGTGGGATGGATGGGAACCTCAGAGAGAGTCCTGGCACCTGGCCAGGAAGGGCATTCTGGTTAGGCACAGCTTCAGGAACCCCCCTGAGGCTGTCCTCTGCTTTGCCTGCTAGGAGGCCCGGCATCCAGGCAGAGTGGAGTTCCTTCAGGCAGGACGGACTCAGCCAGGACCACTGGGGCCTGAGCCCCCACCTCTGGGAAAGGCCGCAAAGCTAAGTTTCCTCCAGGTCAGGGAGGAGATGATTAGAATGGAGCTCAGAAAGTGAAAGGCTTTGGCTTGGGCCATTTGGCCCCAGCAACAGGCAGAGCTTTGCTGATAGACTAAAACAGGAACAAGGAAACCTTGATGCTTTGCTGAGAATACAGAAGAGGCAGAGAGGTGAAATGTGCAAAGGCAATCCTCCTAGGATAAAGAGTGAGTCCAGCCATGTGATATAAAGCTTAGAGCCAGACAGCAAATCCAGGCTCTGCCCCTCGCTCGCTGTATGATCTTGGTCAAGTGACTTAACCTCTCTGTGCCTGCGTGTTCTCGTTTGTAAAAAGGACTTAATAACAGTGCACTCAGAATAGGGATGTTATAAGGATTAAATAAGCGATAAGAAATAATGGATAACTCTACAGGTAAGGCACTTTGAACAGAGCCTGGCATCTAGCAAGAGCTGATATTTAGTTTCCCATCGCTTCTGTAACAAATGGCCACACTTAGTGGTTTAAAACAACAGAAATTTATTCTTTTTCACTGTTCCAGAGGTCTGAAGTATGAAACGAGTCTTACAAGGCTAAGATTAAGGTGTTGCCTGTACTTCTTCACCCTGGAGGCTCCAGGGAACAATCCATGCTTTCCTCACCAGTTTCTAGAAGCTGCTTGCATTTCTTGCCTCATGCCTCATCACTCCATTTTCTATTTCTGTTGTTACATAACCTTTTCTCTCTTGGATGCTCCTGCCTGCTTCTTATAAAGATTTTCATGAGTAAATTGTGCCCACCCAAATAATTTCCACACTCAAGATCCTTAAATTATTCACATCTACCAAATCCCTTTTGCTGTAATAAGGTAGCATATTCATAGATTCTGCGGATTGGCAACTGGACATCCTTAATGATGAAGGGGGCATTATTCAGTCTACCACAGTACTCAGGAATGTGAGTGATTAAGACAAAGTCCTCCCAGCTACCTTGCCCAAAGTCACCAGGGTGGTAGCCCAGATCTCTCTGATCTCAAGTCCACTAAGCTAGTGGGCTTCAAACTTGAGTATCATCAGAATCCCTCAGAAGGCATGGTTGTTGGGCCCACCCCCAAAGTCTCTGATTCTGGGGTGGTGCCTGAGAATTTGCATGTCTAACAGATCCCTAGGTGATGCTGAAGCTGCCATACAAAGTTGCATGTTCCATACTTTGAGAAGCATCATGCTACAGCATGCTGCCCGCCTTGAGGAGTGAGTTCCCCATCTTTGCAAACATTCAAGCAGATTCAACATAAGAGACAGATGGGCAGAGTCCACCAAACACTCTCTACAGAGTTTTCCCAACAATGGGCTCCGAGTCTGGGTGCTTGGTGGGAAGGGTGCCCAGAATCTTACTGGGACAGGTGAGCTAGCTCAACTATTAATTGAATACCCATTTGAGCTCAGGCCTCTCTACCCTCTTTGGAGGCAACCTAATATCATAAAAAGAGCATGGGCTCTGGGGTCTGACCACCTGGATTCCAGACCCCTTGCTCCCTGACTCACAACAAAATCACTCGACCTTCCAGAACTCAAGTTCTCTCCTCTGTAAGATGAAAACCTCAATGCCTGCTTCCCAGGGTGGTTGTATGGATTAGAAAAAAATAATGATGCAATACAACTTACACAGTATCTGGCACATGGCACCAGCCTTAAAAAAACATTTAGGTCCTCTCACCTTGAAAGAAAGAAATGGCATGGTCGGTCATATCATAGGGAATAAGACCCCACATATAGCAGGGTAGAGGATGTAGAACACAGGAGAAAGAATATAGCAAGGCAAACAAAAGGGACACTGACAGAGAAAGCCCAAAATCTATTGGAGGAGAAGATGTTTGAAAGGAGGGACCCCCTTAGCCTCTGGTGGCACTTCCAAATTCTTTTCAGTTGGCATGTTCAAGTGGCCAGATCTAACCCCAGGCCTTCTCCTTAGATTTCTCCTTCCTCTCTTGAAAAAGCATCACTGTTTCCATCTTTAGCCTTGGGATGGGTGGATGTGAAACTATTATTTGTTAACAGTCTGTATGTTCCAGGCTCCATATTAGACGCTTTACATGTGGTTTACATGTAAACCACTCACCCGACTATGCTTCAGATGGCTCCGAAAACCTCATCTCCCTTCCCTCCCTGTTCCAGGGACTCCTGCTCATCCCAGCAGCCTTTAACCTTCCAGGTGTGAGACCCCTGGGACAAACGTCCTCAGCGTCCTTCCTTTGTGCCCATCTCTCCATGTGCTGCATTTTCTATTTAGATTCTTGCAGGGTTGCAGGAAGCTGGGTGTTGGCGATGGTGGTGAGGAGGGTGGAGGGGTGTTAGTGAGTCTATAGCCATTCATCAACCACCTTCAAAGAGATGTCTCCCCTTTTGCTGCTTATTATTATGATTATTTTCCAGGCTGCATTGCCCACAATGGTTATTGCCTCCAACTCCAGAGGGCCACATCAGCTGCCACTGACTTTTATTCCCACCAATAAAAATGTAAGCTCCACAATGAAAAAACCGCGGGCTAAAGAGACAAAGCCCATAAACTCGAATTGTAAATGTGGATAGATGATGCTAGTAATTCTCCGGGTGCCATCTCCCACATCCCCTCTGCACCCATTGCCCTGTGCATGATTCTCCTCCAAAGACAGTCCCTCTGAGCTCAGAACAGACCCTCAGTAGGTGAGTGGGAAGGGTAACAAATTGGGAAGAACTAGGATGAGCTTGCAGTGGTTTCCCCAGTCCCCTCCCCCAACCAATATACACAGACCTAGGTAAACCTCCCCTGGTACCAAAAAAAAAAAAAAAAAGTCAAATAAAAACCATCTTGCTCTCTGGATATAATGTCTTTGTGCATTTTCTGTGTGTACAGACGTTTTCCACTAATTTCCTATTTATTGTCCTCCATGGGGAGTCTGGTCCCTTCCTAAAGCAGGATGAGTTCTTCCAGCGGCTGGAGGTAAGAAGAGCAGCTGTCAGGCTGGGAGTGGGGGCTGAAGAGGCAGAGACCATCTCCAGGCAGGGGATGACTTCCCTGGATACAATTCCTAATGACTCACCCTCTGTATCCCCTAACCCCCAATCCAGCTCCTCCCATTACCCAATATTATTCTCATCATAGCCTTTATCCTTGTGACAATGTCTTGACTTGCTGCTGCTGCCTGTCTCCTCTGCTAGAGTTTAAGCTCCATAAGGGCAGAGACCTTGTTTGATTTGTTTAGACTTGATGTTCTTGGCAGGTCATAGGCACTATGAAGTGCTGTTGTTGGACGTCCCAAATGACTCAGACTATAAAGAATCCTCCTGCAATGCAGGAGACCTGGGTTTGATCCCTGGGTTGGGAAGATCCCCTGGAGAAGGGAATGGCTATCCACTCCAGTATTCTTGCCTGGAGAATTCTACAGATAGAGGAGCCTGGTGGGCTACAGTCCGTGGGGTCGCAAAGAATGGGACACGACTGAGCCACTAATGCTTTTGTTGCCAGTAGTAGTCATGGTAGTATATCCACCTGTGTTGACACTAGAACACTGCCTGCCCTAGAGCAGGTCCTGAAGAAGCACTGCTTGAACACGGGAATAAACGAGAAGGAAGGCCCCCTGAGGTTTGCTGGAGGAAGGGAGGAAGCACTTGCGCCTCTCCAGGGCCATAGAATGAACCCACGTGACCTAGAGGAGGAAGAATGACTCACTGACTTTACCCCTTGGCATGAGAGGCCCCAAGCCTCTTTAAAAATCTCATTTCTGAGCCCAAGAGCCACAGTGATTTAGAAATTGGAAGGACCTCTAAGTATCAGAGAGTCAAACTCCCCCACTCCAGCCTAACACCCTGCCAGTGTGTCCTGATACACAGCTGCCCAGTCTCCTCTCTCATGTCTGCAGGATGGCGAGATCCCCCTCACACAGAATCTCCCACTCATCTACCTAAGGTCCTAAGAAAGAATGAAAGTGAAGTCGCTCAGTCGTGTCCAACTCTTTGCGATCCCATGGACTGCAGCCTACCAGGTTCCTCCGTCCATGGGGTTTTCCAGGCGGGAATACTGGAGTGGGTTGCCATTTCCTTCTCCAGGAGATCTTCCCAACCCAGGGACTGAACCCAGATCTCCCACATTGTAGGCAGATGCTTTATTGTCTGAGCTACCAGGGAAGTCCTAAGCCCAGTGCAAAAACCTGGGCTAGCCCTGGGTGCTCAGAGATGAAATCAGTCAACTTGTCCCTTCTGGGCTTGCTCTGGCTTGCTCTCCCATCCAACGATGAAATGGACAGCTCCCCTGAAGAGCCCTCTTGAGTCCTAATGTGTTTCTTCCGTGAAGGCTAAATATTACCGTGCACGCATGCTCAATCGCTCAGTCGTGTCTGACTTTTTGTGACCCTGTGGACTGTAGCCCGCCAGGCTCCTCCACTCAGGATTCTCCAGGCAAGAATGCTGGAGTGGGTTGCCATGCCCTCCTCCAGGGGTCTACAGGAATATCACCTTCCTTTCTCTATTCACTAGGCTTGTTTTAATGTTCCTCTGAGACTAATTGAAATTATCAAAGGAGACTGATGAGATGAAGAAAATAAAAGAGCAGTTCTTGGAGAAAACTCCTCATTATGGGATTGGCTTAAGAAGAAGTGTTGGAGAAAGAACTGAAAGGGAGCAGTCAGAAGGTGGGTGGAGAGTACACTTTCTCAGATACAAGACGGGAGAACATCCTAAAGCTGCAGGTGGTAAATAATGACATAGATCCTGCAAGGAAGTCAAGATAATGGGATAAGATCGTGGACTTTGGCTAATGATTATCTCATCATAACCTTCAAGGGAGATTTTCCATGATGCGGAAGGGCCAGAGTGGGACTGCAAGGTGCAGAGGAGAAAAATGAGGAGTAGAGACACAGAGGCAAGGGATGTAGACAACACCTCCAAGCTGCAAGGGCAGCACATGGTTGCTGGGAGCAGAGATAGCCAGGGACAAGGCAAGAGCTCAGACACTGTGGCACACATCACAGTTCATGTGTTCAGACTCTTCTTTCTTTCGGGACCCACGTACCCTCTTCTTGAGCCCAGAGTCTCTGCTCAGCCAGTCAGAACCCTTCTCTGGGGTTTCTCAAGTTAGAACCAAGGGAATAGAGGCTTTTCCTCTCAGTGTTGAAACCTGGGTTTGTGAGTCCACGAGTGGCCAACAGTCCCGGTGGTAGTCCCTGGTGGAGAAAGCCCACGTGGGAGAATTCAGGTGACACTGAGAGAAACAGAAGCCTTGTCCTGGAGTGTGGGAGTGCCTGACACTCGACTCTGCCCGTTTGGCTTGGCCTGACATGTGATAACTGGAGTCAATACAGCCCGTTGGATTCTAGACTAAATCAAATTGGGTTTCTGTCATTTTCTACCAGATGAATTCTCATCTCATGACTAGAGACCAAAGGGCAGGTTCACAATGAGTCTGGTACCCAAGATGCTTGAAGCTAAAGCCATTCACATACGGAGCCAGGGCAGCCCTTGGGGGCCACTCGTCCCTCTTGAGTCTGATGTCCCAGCCTGGCAACTAGAGCTGGTCATGCCTAGCATCTGTCCCAGCTCTGATAACGGAGCTGGCCTGGCGGCCTGTGGAGAAGGTTATTTATTTGCTTCATAAGCAGGAGGGCCTGAGGCACATCATGGCAGGGCCCGAGCTTGCCTTTCTTTCCTGTCTCACATTATATTTCACCCTGGCAAGAGTGATTCTTCTTGGCCAGGAAATTGATTTTAAATCACCCTTCTTGCTGCTGACAGCCCCATGAAACCCTCCCTCCCTGGGGCCTTTGTCCTCTCTCTCTCTCTGAAAAGCCCACTTCTCAGTCCCATCCTCCAGCACCCCATCTACACACACACACAAACACACACACACAGCTCTTCTCCATTATGGGGGTTTTATTTTTCCCCAATTGCATTTAGTGATGCACTTTTATAACCAACTCCATCTGTGGCACTGAGACCAGTCTGGAGTGACGGGCCCCTGGGAGAGGAAACCAGGAAGCCGGCTGGAGGAAATGTGCACTTTCATTCTTGGCACCTGCCTAGAGGGAGCGAGCTGGCACCAGGCAAAAGGCGGCAGACTGGTTCTTGCAGAAGGAACTTGAGAAGGGGATGGAAATTCTGATGCTGAAGCCATGAGCTCTATAGACCACATCCTCAGCTAAGACCAGACGCCAGGCGGGGAGGAGAAAACACAGAGAAGTGGGGGAATGAAGAGGGTGTGATGCTGCTGCCAGCACTCCTCCTGGCCCTTGCCTCTCAGTGCAGGTTGCCTCTGTGTGTTACTGTCCCAGCACTTGGTTGCAGGGGACATGCCTTGGAAATGTCCAAGCACAAGCTTTGGAGTCTGAAAGCTTTTCGTCTCCCAGCCAGCTCTGCCGCTTAATAGCTGTATGGGCTTCTCTGATGGGGGTCTGCCAGCCTTTTCTTAAAAAGCCAGATTGTACTAGCAATATTTTAGGGTTTGCAAGCCATGAGGTCTCTCACAACAGCTCACAAGTTCTGCCATTGTAGAACCAGAGCTGCTAGGGACCATATGTAAATGAAGGGGTGTGGCTGTGTCCTAATAAAACTTTATTTACAAAAACAGGCAGCCTGCCTTCAGGGCATAACTGGCCCCTCCCTCCTGTTGTCCTCCCAGTCCAGCTGCAACTCACAAAATTCTGATTACAGCCACAGGGGCTCAGCCCAGTTGCTCAAAGGAAAACTGCAAAATTGCCAGAAAGGAAGACTCTCTGCTATTCACTTAATACACATGGAACAGCCTAATGGTCAAAACCATGGGCTAGCTTCAAGCCTGGCTTTGTCGCCTATAATCTTGGTAAAGTCACTTACCTGTTCTGTGCCTCGGCATCATCATCTATAAAATGAAAGTGCTGAACAGCGGGTGGGTGTGAAGACTTGACTATTCAGCTCCTGTGCTAAATAAAACAGTGTCTGGAAGGTAACATGAGCCTTATTATCAAGGAGTCTGGTGAGACTGCGAGATGGGTAACACAAAGAGGTTTCCATATGATGGCAGAGGAAGTCTTCTTAATCTACCTTTAGGAGGGCTTCCCAGTGGAGGTGATGCTGAAGCGGAGGCACTGACAACAAGTAGGATTGACTCAAGAGAAGAAGATGGAAGCATGTTTGAGCATCTCATTGTAGGTGAGAAAAACTAAGTCATAGTTAAGGACTCATAAGGAGGGTTGGGGGTTTCCTGGTTGCAAAGCAACCAGGGAGAGACCAGGCTGGAGAGAGAAGTAGGGGCCAGATCATGCAAGACTGTGAATGCTATGCGGCAGAATGTGGGTTTATCTTCATGACACTGGAGGCTATGGAAAAGTTTTAACTGGAGATTTGTACCGAGATGTGTGCTCACCGTTGCTGCAGTCTAGAGGACGCATTGAAAAGGATGAGAGTAGAGGCACAGGACCACCAGGAAGCCCTTGCGTAAGATTAGGGCAGGGACGAGGTGGCTGCCCTAAGGCAGGAGCCCTGGGAGGAAAGAAGAGGCACAGGCAGGAGTCGTTAAAGAGAAGCATCCAGATAGGGATCCTGTTGGACATAGGGAATAGTAAAGAGGGAGGAGGCTAGAGTGACTCCCAGGTTTTGACCTAACTAAAATCATGACCAGCAGAAGCAGCTGACATGACCACTGCCTTTACAATATGACACAGCAGAGCTTTATCACAGACTGATTTGGAGCCAGAAATCAAAAACCATCATCTCTTCAAGATCCTGACCGCAGTCCTTTTGGATATGTACTAAGAACTGAGATTGCTGGATCATAGGGTAGTTCTATTTTTAGTTGGAAGAAACCTCCATACTCTTTTCATAGCTGCTGTACCATTTTGCATGCCCACCAACAGTGTACAAGTGTTCCAATTTCTCCACAGCCTTGCCAACACTTGTTATATTTTGATTTTTTAAATAACAGAGATCCTAACAAGTGTGAGTGATATCTCATTGTGGTTTTCAGTTACATTTCTCTGATGATTACCAATGTTCAGCACCTTTTCATGTACCTGTAGTTCATTTGAATGATTTCTTTGCACTCTTGTGTTCAATGCAGCTTTCTACACAGTAGCCAAGGTGTGGAAATGACCCAATGTCCATCACCAGACAAACAGCTAAAGAAAAGATACATCCAGTGGAATATTGCTGCTGCTAAGTCGCTTCAGTTGTGTTCAACTCTGTGCGACCCCATAGACGGCAGCCCACCAGGTTCCCCCATCCCTGGGATTCTCCAGGCAAGAACACTGGAGTGGGTTGCCATTTCCTTCTCCAGTACTTAACCTTAAAAAAAAGGCAAATGGTACCACTTGTGATAACATAAATGGACCTTGCAGACACTATGCTAAGTGGAATAAATCAATCACAGAAAGGAAATATTATAAGCCAGTTTCGCATGCATGGGGAACTTAAAGTAGCCAAACTTACAGAAGCAGAAAATAGATTGGTGGTTGACAGAGTGGGGAGGGGAGGAGGGTAAAATGGGAAGTTGCTCATTGAGTATAGTGTTTCAGTTAGAGAAGATGAACAAGTTGTAGAGGTCTGCTGTATAATGTAGAGCCCGTAGCTAACAATATGGTATTGTATACTTAAAAAGTAAAAAGGGTAGATCTCATGTTGACTGTTCTTATCACAAAAAAAGCAGAGGGGCACAAGGAAGCTTTTGGAGGTAATGAGTGTGATTATTAATTTGATTGTGATTTTGGTATCATAGGTATATGCATATGTCCAAATTTATCAAGTCGTGTTACATTAAATATATGCAGTTTTTTGTATGTCAATTATACTTCAATAAAGGTGTTTAAACACACACACACACTTGAGGAACTTCCCTGGTGGTCCCGTGATTAAGAATCCACCTGCCAATTCAGGGGACATGAGTTCAATCCTTGGTCCAAGAAGATCCCACACGCAGGGCAACTAAACCCATAGGCCACAGCTACTGAGCCCATTGGCTCTAGAGCCTGTGCTCTGCAACAACAGAAGCCACTGCTACGAGAAGCGTGCGCGCTGAAACTGGAGAGCCGCCCTCACTGCCCGCAGCGAGAGAAAGCCTGTGCACAGCAACGAGAGCCCGTGAGCAACCACGAAGAGCTAGTGCAGCCATAAATTACATAAATAAAGAAAATTACTTTTTTAAAAACTTGAAGTAGTAACGAGCCTGTCAGAGGTCATTTCATCCACGCCTCTGCCTCTGGGCCCATCTGCATTGAACCCATCTGAACAGTCAGCCGTGAGCGCAATGATGGACAGATGCTCCATGAGCACACAGGTGGGTTCTGGTCTCAAGAAGGAAGCTGCTCCCATGTGGAGGTGAAGGTCCTGAGAACCTGGAGAGTCAGAGCTTTGAACCGATAGGCACACTGGTCCCCCCACTTCCTTTTTCTTTCCTTTTAAAATTAGCCAGCTGGGTCAGTTTCCATGCTATAGAGGGAGGGAGGGTCTGGCAGATAGCCACCCCAACTACATCACAGTTAAGGCTCCACAGCCCTAGCCACGACAGATGCAATTTATCTACAGCCGAGGCAAAGAGGCAAAGAAATGCCTTTTCTTCCCTTCCTTGCTGTTACAGGCCGTTTATCACCTTCATTATTTTTATAGCAGTGTGGAGTGCTTGGCTCTCTCCTCTGCCCCCCAGGAAATGTGAACAAACGACGAATCTGGAACCCATGCTATCAAGGAAGGCATCAAAGCACTGAGGGGTAATTAAGAATGGAATGTCAAGTGCCCACCCCTTTGCCCTCTCTTGTTCTTATTTTAACTCCCTCCCATGCCCCAGAATTCCCCAGGAAGGACCTGAGACTTTATCTGAGTTGCGGACTGGAAAGCAAGAGTTGCTCTACAGCACCTGAAGCATCAGTGGATTTTTGAAAAGGGAGGTTGTTGTAATCTTATGCCAGGTGACCTCTGGTTTAAGCTAACAGAAAAAGCAAAATTACTCAGGGAGAGAGTTGGTGTGAGGTCTGTAGGACCTCAGGTTTTGATGGAAAGGTAGGAAGATGGAGAAAGAAAATAGAACATACTCTCATTTGGGTGAAAGTTGGTGTTGTTCAACTCAAAGCAGGAGTGAGTGCAATGAGAGATTCTAGTTGCCTTGCCACAGTGGGGAAGGTGTGGAGAATGGAGTTTTGGTGTTATATGAACCTGAATTTGAATCTCTACTTTTCCAGTACCTCTAAAATTTATAAACTGGGAATAATTATATCCATATTATATGGTTATTGTTTTTCTTTCAATTAAAATACCAGCATTATTTTTCATTGTTCAAATTGTTCCAGCTTTAGTCACTGGGAGCTTCATCAGGTTGGCTTCTGTCTGCTTTCAACAAGCCTCCAAATGTTCTAAGCTCATCTTGTATTTTCCATTCCTCACTTCTGGAATCAACCACTTCTTCTAGGACAACTAGTTCCTTTTAATGGGGAGAGGTATTTAGAGACCCAGATCTGAGCATTACCTGTGCTTACTGTCACTGAAGTGTCATTTTTTATAGGCCCTCTTATCAGAGCTAGGAAATATATGTACGTGCACCAGCCCATGTGTATACGCACATTGATACTTCTGTATCAATCTATATCATGGCTTTGCAAGAAGAAAATGAGGTAGTAAACTTAAGAGAATGTTGTATCTTTGTGACTTTTCTGTTCACTTGAAATTAAACATTTTTTAAAAGTATTTAAAGAGTCTAGAGGAGAAGGCAATGGCACTCCACTCCAGTACTCTTGCCTGGAAAATCCCATGGGCGGAGGAGCCTGGTGGGTTGCAATCCGTGGGGTTGCGAAGAGTCGGACACGACTGAGCAACTTCCCTTTCACTTTTCACTTTCATGCATTGGAGAAGGAAATGGCAACCCACTGCAGTGTTCTTGCCTGGAGAATTCCAGGGACAGGGGAACCTGGTGGGCTGCCGTCTGTGGGGTCGCACAGAGTCGGACACGACTGAAGTGACTTAGCAGCAAAGAGTCTAGAATTTAATAGGCATGCAATAGCTTCCAATTCCCTTTCCATCCCTCCACTGCTGCTCATCCCTCCACCTCCTGGACCTGACTGCTCTTCCTACCTCAAGAATGTGGAATGAAAATATCTCCTCCACAGGATTGTTGCAAAACATACTGGATGTGTTTCAGGAGGTGAAACTTACATGTAGCTATGGCAGTGACTAGTAGCAGGAACCCCTCTGGCCAAGTTCTTTGAGCAATTAGCTGGCTCTACCCAAAGTCTGAAGCAGAGCCTTTTATAATATGGAGGGGGATGTGGTTTAGGCTCCCCCAGAAGCAGACCCTGAGACAGGATTCAAGTGCTAATAACTTACCTGGGGGCACCAGGAACGCTTTATGGAAATGGGAAATGATCCAGAGAGAGGAAGGCAGCCAAGATGTCTGCATTAATAAGCCAGCTCCCGCAGTGGGGGACCGCAGCTTAATCCCACGAGGAAACTCCAGGGAATGCTGTAAAACACGTGCCTCGGGTTTATCCTCACACCCCCAGCAAAGTAACTGGGGGATTTTTACAGAGGAATCCACATTCACCATTGGCGGAAGGCTGCTCCCAGGGTTGCTGCTTCCCCAGCACATGCAGTGTGGCCTCCTATTTCTAAAGAAAGCCCCAGGACAGCACTGCAGATATCGTGCATGCATCTTAGCTCCGTGCACCAGACCCCAGTGGCCATGCTAGGCCCGAATTCAGTCTGCTTGTCCCCATTTCCTCAACTCCTCCAGCTCTCCTGAGCTTCCTTGAGAGAACCATGTAAAGGGGAAGAGAATTATGACCTCTCCCGAGGTTTTGGCTCAGAATGAAAAAATTTGTCAAGGAAGAGCCAGTTTCATCTAACCAAATACTCAATAAACTGTGACAAGGTAGCCAGGCCTACAAATTTCCTCAAAGTGATATAAAAATGTATTTATATATAGAGCTAAGTGGCATTTCTCTATATATGAATATGTAAATTCCTGGGTTTGTAAGTTTCTGTGGTTGAGAATGAGACAGTGAGTACAGAGCCATGAATTCATTAAAATGTTTTTAAGGAGCTCTTTCCAACCTTTTGGTGTGTTATGTTATTAAGGTACAGTAGACTTGCAAAGTATCTTGTAAATTTAAAAGTTTAATGCATCATTTGCAGAAGTTTTCCACTGAGTTTGCTGTAAAAAAAAGGGGGGGGGGCAGTGATGAGAAAACGATGTCATCCCAACCTTTCCCCTTGAGAAGAGCTGTATGCTTGGCTTCCGCAGCCAGAGCCTCCGTCCTTCCCTGCATCCTGAGGACCCAGAGCTTCTTGCATGGGCAGGCTTGCCGTGTGCAGATGCAGGTTGTACCCAGGGCAAACACACCCAGCCTAGGGTTGACAGAGCACTGAAATCTCACCCACACTCCCCTCACCAAGCCAAGCACCCCCATGGAGGGCTGCATCTGGCAAGAGGAGGTATCTTTTACTAATCTGCACAAAAGCACCATGGGGTCAGCAGCATTCATCTGTGCAATATGTACGATGTGCAAGCACCAGTGACAAGGAGTTATCAATTTAAGCATCACAAGAACAGGACACAGAGAGAAGAAAGACTTGTCCAGAGTTTCCTGTGGTTGCCATAACAAAGTGTCACAGATAGGGTGGCTTCAACAACACTCACTTATTTCCTCACAGTTCTGGAGGCTGCAAGGCCAGGATCATGGTGTCCACAGGGTTAGCTCTTCTGAGGTTCTCTCATGAGCCTATGTATGACCGTCTTCTCCCTGGGCCTTCACATGGTCTTGCTTCTGTACATGTCTGTATATTTGTCTCCTCTTCTTATAAGGACATCAGTCATATGTATTTGGGCCCACCCTAATGACCTCATTTTAACTTATTCACTCCTTTAAAGACTATCTCCAAATATAGTCACATTCTCAGGTCCTGGGGAGTTGGGACTTCAACATATGGATTCAAGAGGGGGAACACAGTTCAGCCCATCACACAGAGCAACATAGAAAGTCATTGATGACGCCAGAAATAGAACTTGATATTTGCTGACTTCCTTTGTATGAAGCTCTGGGGCTTATTCCAAAGCCATCGTGTCCCTGTCAACCCTCGTTTTTGACAGAGGTGTAAATGGAATTGCAGACACTAAGAAAAAAAAAGCAGTTCTGCCTCACTGCTGTTCCTGCTTAGCAAGTCATGCTGCCACCCCTAAACGGAGCCAGGATCTCCTGTGACACCCACATAATACCCACCTCCGCTGGTTCCTTCAGCAGAAGGGAATGTCATTCCAGAGCCAAGAGCTCACAGATGCCTGTGAGACATCCACTCCCCTCCGTTGAGCAGTCACCTCCCACCTGATCTACACAAAGAATTTGTTTTTGTTGTTCAGTCAGCAAGTCACGTCCAAGTCTTTGCAACCCCATGAAACTGCAGCACACCAGGCTTCCCTGTCCTTTGCTATCTCCTGGAGTTTGCTCAGATTCGCATCCATTGAATCAGTGATGCTATCTAGCCATCTCATCTTCTGCTACCCCCTTCTCCCTTGTCTTCAGTCTTTCCCAGCATCAGAGTCTTTTTTCTAATGAGTCAGCTCTTCACATCACATAGCCACAGTGCTGGAGCTTCAGTATCAGTCCTTCCAATGAATATTCAGGGTTGATTCCCTTTAGGATTGACTGGTTTGATTTCCTTGCTGTCCAAGGGGCTCTCAAGAGTCTTCTCCAGCACCACAATTTGAAAGCACCCATTCTTCGGGACTCAACCTTCTTTAGGGTCCAACTCGCACATCTGTACACAATTACTGGAAAAACCATATTTTTGACTCTACAGACTTTTGTTGGCAGAGTGATGTCTCTGCTTTTTAACACGCTGTCTAAGTTTGTCATAGCTCTCCTTCCAAGGACCAAGCATCTTTTCACTTCATGGCTGCAGTCACTGTCCACAGTGATTTGAGAGCTCAAGAAAATAAAATCTGTCACTGCTTCCACTTTTCCCCCTTTTATTTGCCATGAAGTGATGGGACTGTCACTTCATAGCTTCATTGAGTTATGCAAGCCCCTTCGCCATGACAAGGCTATGGCCCATGAAGGGGACACACAGAATGTGTTTCCACAAACCTAGCTTCCAGACACATTTGGGTCATTTCTGCACGATGAAGACATCACACAGTGAAGCCCTTTCCATGTCAAACTTCTGCAGGAAAGAGGCTGTGCTCACCTCCATTCAGCGCTCTGGATGATCTATGTCAATAGAACCTCCTAAAATTGTGCAGTGCACAACCAGTGTAACTGTACTGGGCAGCCATGCCACAGCATTCGTACCCCTGACTCCATAAGTTATTTCTATCTGTTCCCCCCTTTCCCCTCTTCTCAACCTCTTGTCCCTTCTTAGTCCTCTGTTATGTTAAAGCTGATTTTCCCTCAAAATCAATGAGCCAAGGGACCACATTGTAACCTGTTGCCCAGATTTCCCCCAGTTACAACCACACACCCTTGCACAGTCACCTCCCACATTATACCCGGGTGTTTGATAGAATACTGCAGAAATGATGGCACGTCATTCCATGATCAGGTTATAAAGTCACAGCGGCTTCTGTCTTGATCATTTTCTCTCTCCTGCTCTCTTGTATCTCTCTCTCTGGAGGAAGCCATGTCATAAGAAATCTTGCAGTAAGATCCACTAACAAGGAACTGAAGCTTCCTGCCAACATATACATGAGTGAGTTCAGAAACAGACGGCCTCCCCCAGACCCAGGCGATCTTCAGATGACTGCAACCCTGGCTCACCCACAGCTAAGCTGCTCCTGGATTTCTGACCCACAGAAATCATGAGATAATAAATGTTTGTTGTTTTCAAACTAATAAGTCTGGGGTTACTGGATACACAGCAACAGATATTGAAGGTAGGCAAAGCACGTGTTGGGTCAGATCAAGTCAGCCCCTCACACTCACAGAATCACCTCCACTGAGCTGGGTTCAGATGTTCTTTCCCAAATTTTATCAGAAGGGGTTATAAGAAACAGCCATGTAGAATGTGCCACCAATTTTGCAGCACACCTGAACAGTTTACTGCTTCATTAATTTTGTGCTGCTCTTTGTAAGGGGCATGTGAGAAATACTTAAAAACAGGATTTTCCTTCATTTAAGTATTCATTATGGGGACTCCTGCAGTTACGTGTTTACCTAGAGAAGCAAAAATCTCCGCTTATAATATTAGTCCTCTCTCTTTAATATTCATCCCACATTCACACAAGGGTCCATCCCTTCCTCTTCTATCAACATCTTTGTTGTTCAACCTTTCCCTGGTTGACAGAGGATCAATACCCTAGGAACACAGTGAAAAGTGATTGCAAAGTATAATTGCAGATATTACAGAGAAAGGAGGCAGGATTTCATAAAGTCTACGAGAGCGAGGTTGAGGAACTGCTGGCTTCGTGTGCAAAGGGTTTGAGGAATGCGTATTGGGGAGCGTTAGAGCAGTTAACAGCTGAAGAGAGGAAAACAGCCAGGACATGATACCATGAAGACTTTGAAAAGATCGGTTTGAATATCAAAGGAATAAGAGAGGCTCTCTAGAAAATTGATAAAGTCCTCAAAGAGTTTTTGCAAAAAAAAATAACACTTTTATGATCATGCTGCAAAAGTCAAACATGAATTTGAGAAAGTTATTCCATTCTACCATATACTTTTGTTGGGAAAATTCCACCAAAAAAGTCAGCCCTTGCTTTACTATGTTCATTCAACCAGCAGACTGATAGTTGCATCTGCAAATCCAATTTTGTTAAGTGTACAATAAACTTGTTTTTAATGATTTTTGCTTTCACTTTTTAAGGAGCAGTACAATAAAGCTCTGTTATAAATATTAACTGTGAAATGTTTGTCCCATCTTTAAAGCCAATTTAAAGTAGCCCTTTTCTACTTCCAAGTATACCAAGGTATCAAAGACTAAAGCTAGCAGAGGGGGGAAAAAAAAAAAACATTTTTCTCCTAAGGACCTGGACTGTGGCCTCCTTCCTGATATCTGAGCTTTGTACCTTTCAGATTTGACTTTTTGCCCAGACTTCTGGGAAGCTAAGGATGGTTCTGCTCCCAATTCCAGGGTGTGGGTTTTTCCCACACCACCGAGCCATTCTGGTCTGTCCTACGATTCCACTGAGTTTTGACACTAACTACCGAGTGGTAGCAGCAGATTCCCCAGATTAAGGGCTCAGTCTGACAAAACTGCCTCCAACCCTGATGCCAGTCACGAGTCCAGGTTGTTACCTCTGCTTCCAACTGATAAGTTATAGGTTGGAGGTTTCATCGACCCCCTCGTTTCATGTGTGCTAAGTTCCTTCAATCGTGTCCAACTCTTTATGACCCTATGGACTGTAGCCCGCCAGGTTCTTCTGTCCACGGGATTCTCAGGGCATGAATACTGGAGTGGGTTTGCCATGCCCTCCTCCAAGGGATCTTCCCAACCCAGGGATTGAACCTGAGTCTCTTGCATCTCCTGTATTGGCAGGCAGGTTCGTACCACCAGCGCCACCTAGGAAGGCCGACCTCCCTCTCTGAGTTCAATCAATTTGCTAGAGTGGCTCACAGAACTCAGAGAAACATTTTACTTACTAGGTTACTGATTTATTATAAAAGGCTGCTACTTGGGAACAGCCAGATGGAAGAGATCCACAGGGCAAAGTACATGGGAAGGGGCACAAAGTTTCCATGCCCTCTCTGAGCACACCACTCTCAGAGCATCAACACCATTCACCAACCTGGAAGCTCTCCAAACCTGCCCTTTGCGTTTTTAAAGAGACTTCATTACAGACGCATAATTGATTAAATCATTGGCCATTGGTGATTGATTCCACCTCCAGCCCCTCTCTCCTTCCAGAGGTCAGGTGAGTGGGGCTAAAACTTTCAACATTCTAATCACTTTGTTGATTCTCTAATCAACCAATGAATCCCATCCTTCCATGCAGTCCAATTCACCTCATTAACATAACAAAAGAGCACTTTTGTCTCTCTCAGCACTTAGGAAATTCCAAAGGTTTTAGGAGCTCTGTGCCAGAAATGGGGACAAAGACCAAATAAATATTTCTTATTACAAATCACAATACGACACTAAGTCAAACTCTGCGGCTCTCACGTTTTGTTGTTGTTCAGTCACTAAGTTGCGTCTGACTCTGCGACCTCGTGGACTGCAGCATGCCAGGCTTCTCTGTCCTTCACTAGCTCCTGGAGTTTGCTCAGACTTTATGCTCGGTCCCAAATTTTCTTGGTATCCATCCTTCACTAAAAAACAATTGAATATGTATGTTGTAGACAAGTGTCTCAGATCTTTTGTAGAATGAGGCAGCACATTAATTATGAACAAGCTCTGAAGCTGCCCCTTGGAAGATCAGCACAGAGTTTCATCACCCTTCTCAGCCTGCTGATTGTCATTGACAGGGTTAGTCCCATGCTGCTTCCCCCAGCCTCCTTTCTTATTTTTTCTAGCACACGGTACTCTGGTTAATTGTCTTCCTACATTTCTGTCCTTTCCTTCTGGCTTCCCTTTTTTCAATATAGAAATTTCCCTTCCTGGAACATTTGCTCTATTTCATATGTGTCCAGACAGTGTCCAGAAAGCTGTGCATGCTAAATCACTTGAGTTGTGTCCAACTCTGTGCGACCCTATGGAGTGTAGCCCCCCAGGCTCCTCCATCCATGGGATTCTCCAGGCAAGAATACTGGAGTGGGTTGCCGTGCCCTCCTCCAGGGGATCTTCCCGATGCAGGGATCAAACCCACATTCCCTTCATTTCAGGAGGATTCTTTACTGCTAGGCCACCAGGGAAGTCCTGTCTAGAAAGCTGCAATTGTCCAAAAGCCATATTGTCCAAGTCAACAAAGTTTATCTTAAGACCACTCTAGAGTTACTTGTTCTGATGTCCACTCTCTCAGCTCACCAGACACACACTCATTTTATTTTTTAGCCTATATTTAAGGTAGGCAAAAGCAAAAGAACAATGCAATGAATACCTGTGTGCCCTATCCAGCTTAAGCAATAAAACGTGGCTACTACGTTTTAGAGATAATGCCTTCTACCTCTAGCTCATTTTCAATTATTAAAAGAAGCAGGCAGAAGGGTTGTATTTGAAGGCAGCCTGGGAATTGTTGCAATCACAAATAATGAACATAGGGACCATAATTTCTGGTTTGTGTGTACTCCCACAGGTATTTAATCATCCTTACATTCTGATGAGGTGTCTATTGTTCTTTCCATTTAGAGATGAGTAAAAAGGTTAAGTTGATGAGTTGGTGATGGGCAAGGAAACCTGGTGTGCTGCTGTCTATAGGGTCACAAAGAGTCAGACATGACTGAGCGACTGACCTGAAAAAGGTTAAGAGATTACCTGATGTAATAGATGCAATAGGAAGACATGGACCACAGAGCAGATGCTTGGGTTTGAATCCTGACTCCAACATGTGCTAAGAGTGTAATGCAGGCCCAATTACTTAAATGTTTTATGACTCTAGACTTCTCATCTCTAAAATGGGGGTAATAATATTACCTACTTCATGAGGTTTTCCTAAAGATTAAATTTATGCTTAGAAGGAGAGCCTGGCACATTATAAGCAATATGAGGTGCTGCTGCTGTCACTGCTACTATTATTTCTAGGATTGTTATTATTACCTGAATTGCCAAGAAAGGAGAGCTGTATTCTCCTACATAATTCTCTATCTCCAAGAGTCTCAAATGCCTGTAGCCAGTAGGCAGCTATAGCCAATCAGCTTCTACCGCAGATTTAGCTACACCCCAGGCTCAGAACCCAGTCATCTGGTACTTAAGTAGCCCATAGCCTGCTGTTCGAGATTCATCTTGTCAGTCTTGGTGTTTGGCCCCATTCTGATCTTGTGCCCTATGGACACTGGGGATCTGTCCTATGCCTATGTCTTGCAACCAGACCTTCCTAAAGCAAAACGCCTGCTGAGAGTACTGTCTCTGGCACATCCTTGCCTGGCTGGTGGGACCTCTTGAGCTTCTGCTCATACCACCATCACTTGAAGCCCCCCGCCCAGTGAACATGACAGGTCTCTGGAACTGAGACCTCCCATGGTCTTTATCAGCCCACCAATAACTAGGTCTTCTTCTGACTAGAGGCAGTCAGTTTGGGAATGTCACTTCTTCATTTCTACCAACTTCCACTTTCCCTTTTAACTACATAATTCGATTTTTTTTTTTTAATCAACGGCTTCTTGCTAATCAACCTCCTCCCTTGGCATTTGCCCACTAAGCTTATAAAGCAATCCAAAGCACTGGGCTAGGTTAGGCCTTTGCACAAATGCAATTGCACTTTTATTGCTGCCATAATTTTGAGTTGCTGAGTAATGAGATTGATTTCTCAGAGAAGTGAAAGGCAAATATGTGGCCACTCAGCCGCCAGCTTCTGTTTCTTTATAATTTGGTGCTGCCAAGGACTGTGTCTTGTTTTTCTTCCTTTCTGGTCATGGCAACCTCAATAGTCGAGAACTGCTGGGTTGGGTTTCAACCCAAGCAAGCTATGCCTGGTCCTATTTATTATTTTAAAGATTTACGTGGAGGGGCAAGATTTCCTGAAATGCGCAGAAGGAGCTTGGCAGACTCTCTGTCCAGCAAAATAACTATTTAATTGGTGAAAATTATTTATTAAAAAGTATTTAAATTCTCTAGAAATTGTCCTAAGGGTGTACAGCAATGGGAGAAGCATTCATTCCAGGAAATCCACTACACCTCAGTAAGAACAGTGGGAGCCTATGGCATTTGAGCCACACCTCACTCCATTGCTCCCTACCCCCGGCAGCACATTACAGAAGCTCTGCCCCAAGTCACTGTGGCCGAGAAGAAGCTTCTCTCTCCTTCCAGCTGCCAGTGGAACTTCTGTTTCATCTTCGCAGGGGCAGGCTACTGGTTTTTCTCATCCCTCTCCCCAGCCCCAGGTTGCAGAAATTCTATTCTGGTTGATTCTGCAGAGAGGACAGGTCACAAAAATAGAAGAAGAAAATAGAAGACTTGGACAGTGCTATAAACCAACTAGGACTAAAAGACATCTATAAACCACTCGACCTAATGGCGGCAGAACACACATTCTACTCACACACACATGGAGCATTCTCTAGGATAGGCCTTATTCTATGAACAAAACAAGTCTAAATAAGGAATCAAATTAGAAATCAATATCAGAAGGAAACATGGGAACTTTAAAATATGTGGAGATTAAACAAAATACCACTATTTAACCAATGGGGCAAAAAAGGAATTATAAGGAAAATTAGAAAATACTTTGAGATGAGTGAAAACAAATATACAACATATCAAAACTTATGGAATGTATGAAAATAGTGCTCTGAGGGAAATTTACAGCTGTAAACACCTTTTTTTAAAAAATAAGAAAGAATGCAAATCAATAACCTAGTCTTTCAACTAGGAAAATAAGAGTAAGCTAAATCCCTTTTTAAAAGCAGAAGGAAAGAAATAATAAAGATTAGAGCAGGGGAAAAAATGAAATAAAGAATAGAAAAACAGTGTAGAAAATAAAAACCAACATTTGATTCTTTAAAAAGACTAAAAAAATTGGCAAACCTTTAGCTAGAGTGACCAAGAAAAAAGGAGAAGATACTTAATACTAAAATGAGAACATCACTACAGACCTTATAGAGATAGAAAGAATGATGCTTCCCTGGTGGCTCAGAGGTTAAAGCATCTGCCTGGAATGTGGGAGACCCAGGTTCGATCCCTGGGTCGGGACGATCCCCTGGAGAAGGAAATGGCAACCCACTCCAGTACTCTTGCCTGGAGAATCCCATGGAGGGAGGAGCCAGGTAGGCTACAGTCCATGGGGTCCCAAAGAGTCAGACACTACTGAGTGACTAAAACCAACCATGAATAACTGTATACTAACACATCAGATAAAACAGATGAAATAGGAACTTCTTAGAAAAACACAAATTACCAAAACTGATCCAAGAAGACATAGAAAATCTGAATATACTTGCAACAAGTACAGAAATTGAATTAGTAATTTTAAAACTTCCCACAAGCAAAAGCGTAGGCCCAAATAATGCACCAGTAAATTCAACCAAAACTCAAAGAATCAATACCAATCCTTCATAAAATCTTCCAAAAAATAGAAGAATACTTTTCAATTCGTTCTATGATGTCATTACTACTCTGATATCAAAACAAAACAAAAGCACCACTAGAAAATTATATACCAGTATAACTTAAACAATATATTTGGACAAATAGGTAACAAAATACTAGCAAACTGATTAAACAACATGTGAAATGTATTATATGCAATAAACAAATGAGATTTATCCCAGGAAAGCAAATTGGTTTAATGTCTGAAAATCAATTCATAATGATTTGAATAATGTACCACATTAATAGAATAAATGAAAAAAAAAAGATAATCTCAAAAGATGCAGAAAAATAATTTGACAGAATCCAATACCTTTTCAATAGGGTATTGAAACTACCATACAATTGTACTCATATCACCGCTAGCAAAGTAATGCTCAAAATTCTCCAAGCCAGGCTTCAATAGTATGTGAACCAGGAACTTCCAGATGTTCAAGCTGGATTTAGAAAAGGCAGAGGAACCAGAGACCAAATTGCCAACATCCGCGGGATCATCAAAAAAGCAAGAGAGTTCCAGAAAAACATCTACTTCTGCTTTATTGACTATGCCAAAGCCTTTGACTGTGTGGATCACAACAAACTTTGGAAAATTCTGAAAGAGATGGGAATACCAGACCACCTGACCTGCCTCCTGAGAAATCTGTCTGCAGGTCAAGAAGCAACAGTTAGAACTAGACATGGAACAACAGACTGGTTCCAAATCGGGAAATGAGTACATCAAGGCTGTATATTGTCACCCTGCTTATTTAACTTGTATGCAGAGTACATCAAGAGAAATGCTGGGTTGGATGAAGCATAAGCTGGAATCAAGATTGCAGGGAGAAATATCAATAACCTCAGATATGTGGATGACACCACCCTTATGGCAGAAAGCGAAAAAGAACTAAAGAGCCTCTTGATGAAAGTGAAAGAGGAAAGTGAAAAAGATGGCTTAAAACTCAACATTCAGAAAATTAAGATTATGGCATCTGGTCCCATCATTTTATGGCGAATAGATGGGGAAACAATGGAAACAGTGACAGACTTTAATTTTCTGGGCTCCAAAATCACTGCAGATGGTGATTGCAGCCATGAAATTAAAAGATGCTTGCTCCTTGGAAGAAAAGTTATGACCAACCTAGACAGCATATTAAAAAGCACATTACTTTGCCAACAAAGGTCCGTCTAGTCAAAGCTATCATTTTTCCAGTAGTCAAGTATGAATGTGAGAGTTAGACTCTAAAGAAAGCTGAGCACCGAAGAATTGATGTTTTTGAATTGTGGTATTAGAGAAGACTCTTGAGAGTCCTTTGGACTGCAAGGAGATCCAACCAGTCCATCCTGAAGGAAATCAGTCCTGAATGTTCATTGGAAGGACTGATATTAAAGCTGAAGCTCCAATACTTTGGCCACGTGATGCAAAAAACTGACTCATTTGAAAAGACTCTGATGCTGGGAAGGATTGAAGGCAGGAAGAGAAGGGATGACAGAGGATAAGGTTGGATGGAATCACAGACTCACTGGACATGAGCTTGAGAAGGCTCCAGGAGTTGGTGATGGACAGGGGAGCCTGGTGTGCTGCAGTCCCTGGGGTCACAAAGAGTCAGACATGACTGAGCAACTGAATTGAACTGAATACCTTTTCATAATAAAATAATAAAAACTCAAGATACTCTAAACAGAAGGAAAATTTTTCAACTTGCGAAAAGGATCTAACAGAATCCAGAGCATCATACTTAATAGTAAAAGTCTGAGTGCTTTTCCCCTAATATCAGGATGTCTACTCTTGCCACTTCTATTCAGTATTGCATGGCGGAGGAGGGAGTTCCTATGATTTCAGCCAGTATTATTAGACAAGAAAGAGAAATAAAAACATCCATATTGGAAAGGAAGAAGTTAAAATGTCTCTTTTTTGAATGGCATGGTTTTATATATAGGAAGTCCCAAGAACCCACTAAAAATAACACGAAAATAATAACTGGGCTTCCCTGGTAGCTCAGATGGTAAAGCGTCTGCCTACAATGTGGGGAGACCCGGGTTCGATCCCTGGGTCGGGAAGATCCCCTGGAGGAGGAAATGGCAACCCGCTCCAGTACTTTTGCCTGGAAAATCCCATGGACTGAGGAAGTCCCAAGAACCCACTAAAAATAACATGAAAATAATAATTAAGCTCAGCCAAATTGCAATAATTTATAAAAATTGCTTTATTTATATACATTGCAATAAACACTATGAAACATTTAATAAATCAATTCCATTTACAATAGCACTGCTATTTCATACTATAGTAACATGAAAAAATATTTAGAAAAAAAAGTACAAGACTTGTACACTTAAAACTACAAAACATGGTTGAAAGAAATTAAAGAAGAT
Organism: Bos indicus; assembly: GCF_029378745.1. Taxonomy (NCBI): domain Eukaryota; kingdom Metazoa; phylum Chordata; class Mammalia; order Artiodactyla; family Bovidae; genus Bos; species Bos indicus. The sequence continues at coordinate 111,436,818 of NC_091762.1, read as the reverse complement.
CTAAGTGAATGTGAAGGCATGCCATGTTCATGGATCAGAAGGATTCGTATTAAGAGAGCAATACCCACAAAATTAATCTACAGATTTAATGCAACCTCTATCAGAATTATAACTTATTTTTTTTTTTGCAGAAATAGAAAAGCTGATCTTCAAATTCATATGGACATTAAAGGGACCCAGAATGCCAAAAGAATCTTGTGAAAAGAAAAAGAAAAGTTGGAAAACTCATGCTCCTCAACTTCAAAAATTGCTGCAAAATTGAACTGCAATCAAGACACTGTGTACTGATATAAGGATAGATCGATAGAATTAAATTGAGATTCTAGAACTAAACTTTTACATTTTTAATCAGTTGATTTTCAACAAGACTGACAAGACAATTCAATAGAGAAAGAACACTCAACAAATGGAGCTGGGACAACTGAATATCCACATCGTATATTACCAATTCAAGTATACACAAATGCTTGATTTTTGAGATTAAGTTCTTGTTCTTACCTCTTTCCACAAGGAAACAAGTAAATAAAGTATAAAATAATAATAGTAATTTGAACCAGAGATCAAATTGCCAACATCCATTGGATCATAGAAAAAGGACGAGAATTCCAGAAAAACATCTTTTTCTACTTTATCGACTATACTAAAGCCTTTACCTGTGCGGATCAAACAAATTGTGGAAAATTCTTAATGAGATGGGAATACCAGACTACCTTAGCTGCCTCCTGAGAAATCTGTCTGCAGGTCAAGAAGCAACAGTTAGAACCAGACATGGAACAATGGACTGGTCCAAAATTGGGAAAGGAGTACATCAAGGCTGTATATTGTCACCGTGCTTATTTAACTTATATGCAGAGTACATCATGTGAAATGCCAGGCTGGTTGAAGCACAAGCTGGAATCAAGATTGGCAGGAGAAATATCAATAACCTCAGATATAAGTGCAGAAGAACTAAAGAGTCTCTTGATGAAGCTGAAAGAGGAGAGTCAAAAAGTTGGCTTAAAACTCAACATTCAGAAAACTGAGATCATGGCATCTGGTCCCATCGCTTCATGGTAAATAGATGGAGAAACAGTGGAAACAGTGACAGACTTTATTTTTCTGGGCTCCAAAATCACTGCAGATGGTTACTGCAGCCATGAAATTAAAAGATGCTTGCTCCTTGGAAGAAAAGCTATGACCAACCTAGACAGCATATTAAAAAAGCATTACTTTGCTGACAAAGGTCCCTCTAGTCAAAGCTATGGTTTTTCCAGTGGTAATGTGTGGATGTGAGATTTGGACCATAAAGAAAGCTGAGTGCTGAAGAATTGATCCTTTTGAACTGTGGTGTTGAAGAAGACTCTTGAGAGTCACTTGGACAGCAAGATCAAATCAGTCCATCCTAAAGGAAATGAGTCCTGAATGTTCATTGGAAGGACTGAAGCTGAAGCTCCAATACTTTGGCCACATGATGTGAAGGGTTGACTCATTAGAAAAGACCCTGATGCTGGGTAGAGTTGAAGGCAGGAGGAGAAGGGGACGACAGAGGATGAGGTGGTTGGATGGCATCACTGACTCGATGGACATGAGTTTGAGCAAGGTCTGGGAATTGGTGATGGACAGGGAAGCCTGGCATGCTGCAGTCCATGGGGTCACAAAGAGTCAGACACGACTGAGTGAACTGAATTGATCTGAATAATTTGTCACTTAATATTTTTAATACTATGGGTAATCTATGGGTGAGCCATATAGCATAAATACCTACCTAAAAACTAGAATATCATCAGTATTGCTACATCCACCTACATGTTCCTCCTTATCCTGTCTCCTTCCTTGCATCAAAAGGAATAATGCTTTTCCTGAGTTCTGTGTTTACCATTCTTTGGCATCTTGTGAAACAGCTTGGTGTTAGGCTGGCAGCCCAGGAACTTCATTGCCTAGATTTCTGCCATGGTGGTAGGCAGCTTCTAAAATGACTGCCAGTGATTCCAGCCAGCTGGCGTATTTACTCTTTTGTGTAATTTCCTTCCCTGGAGTAAGGACTGGACTTAAAGCCTAGATTCTCTTCTAAGGAGACTATGGCAACCATGATGAGATGCCATTTCCAGCACTGGATTACAGAAAGATTCTAGCAGGCATCCTGTCCACTCTCTCCTGCTTTTTCTCTTGCTGGCCCTGATAGAAGCCAAGGGCCATGTTTTGAGCTTGTGCTATGGTAAGTCTCATATACCCTCAGTCCAACAAGCCCAAGGACGTGAATCCTGTCAACAGCCACACGAGTGAGCTTGAGAACAGATCCTCCTCTAGTTGAGCCTTGAGATGGCTGGCATCCCAGTGGACAATGTGAGTGGAGACTTCTGAGGAACCCTGAGCAAGAGGACCCAGCAAAGCAACACCTAGATTTCTGACCCACAGAAACTGTGAAATAGTTTTGTTGTCTTAAGCGGCTGGATTTGGGGTTGCAGTAGTCTCCCCTTATCCACAGGAGGTACATGCTAAGACCATCAGTGGTTGCCTAGACCATGAATGGCACCAAACCCTGTCTATGCTATGTTTTTTCCTGTATATGATACCTATGGTAAAATTTAATATATAAATTAAGCAATTTATAATAATAAGAAGAAAATAATGCTGGATGGCATCACCGACTCGATGGACATGAGTTTGAGTGAACTCTGGGAGTTGGGGATGGACAGGGAGGCCTGGCATGCTGCGATTCATGGGGTCCCAAAGAATCAGACTGAGTGACTGAACTGAACTGAAGAAAATAATAGTCGTTAATAATAAAATAGAACAAATATGCTGTAATAAAAGTTTTGTGAATGTGGCCTTTCTCTCTCCCTCCTTTTCTCTCTCTCTGTCTAAATATCTTATGGTATGCTGAACAGACAGATGATTCACACCCTAGGCAGGACAGACAGAACAGTGACAGATTTCATTACACTACTCAGAATGACAGGTAACTTCCAACTTATGAATTGCTTATTCCTGGAACTTTCCATTTAGTATTTTTGGACCACGGTTGACCATGGGTACCTGAAGCCACAGAAGGTGAAACTGCAAACAAAGGGCTACTACTGGGAATTTGTTATGCAGCAAAAGGTAACTAATACGGGCATTTTACTAGTGATCTGGGACAAATAACAATTTCTGCGCCTCAGTTTCATAGCTATAAAATGAGGTTATCTTCTCATTGTGTCTAGAGAGGATAACATAAGTTAATACATAAAAGGCTTAAAATAGCTTGTGGTGCATAATAAGTGCTCAGTAAGTGTTAGCTATCTGTTTGGGTTGTATATGTATGGATTCTTCACTGGAGGTGCACCCAAGACCTAACCTCTTCTCACTTCAGAATGAACACACTCTGCTGATGTTGGGATATTGGAAAGGAGCTATAGGTCTACAACATCTATGCGTGTTATAGGAGTTCTTCTTTTTTTTTTTTTTTTTCCCCCTGAGGTAGAGGACTGATTTCAGGAACTGATCCCCCACTGATAAGATACAATTTATTGAAGTGCAAGACATATGCTCTGCTAGTCTGTGGGGTTCAATACCACATAAGTTAAGGGATTCTGGCTGGGATTTGAAGATTCACGCAGATCCCTCATCTAAATGTGAGGGTCTGTGGTCCTGTCTGCCTGGGCTCCCTCTAGGACAGGGCTCTGTTACTCTAGAATCCTGCATTTCCTCCTCTGTTAAGCAGGAATTCCCAGAAACCACCCTCCCTTAGAACAGTGTCTCCAGACTAGGCTGATGGTATTAGTCCCATGAATGTTTAGTAAGTACAGATTCCCAGTCCTCACTCCAGACCGCTTGAATCCCAACCTCCTGGGGAAGAGTCTGGAATCTATTTTTAACAAGCACCTCCAGGTAATTCTTCTCATCAACCAACTTTGGGAAACACTGTCTCAGAACATTTTGCTTTCATCTTTCCCCTGGTTCTGGGCTGGTAAGTAACTGCCCATGGCAGACATCACTAATTGATCACAAGACTCTTTCATACCAAACCTGGTCAAGACCTCAGAATCCTTAACAAGCACTTCATGCAGCCTCTATTCATCAGATGATACTGGAGATGAAATGCAATTGCTGTCTCCGCCCTGGTTAATATAAACTCATATGATGTTGACATTTTCCCGATCTGCTGATAATGGATCTGCAAGAAGTCCAGGTGTAAAGACTTTAGGAGAATGCAACTCCATCTGGGACTTCATGTTCACAACTGAGTGACACCTCTACAGACAAAACCTTCTGCTGCTGCTGCTGCTAAGTCGCTTCAGTCATGTCCGACTCTGTGTGACCCCATCGACGGCAGCCCACCAGGCTCCCCCGTCCCTGGGATTCTCCAGGCAAGAACACTGCAGTGGGTTGCCATTTCCTTCTCCAATGCATGAAAGTGAAAAGGGAAAGTGAAGTTGCTCAATCATGTCCAACTCCTAGCAACCCCATGGACTGCAGCCTCCCAGGCTCCTCCATCCATGGGATTTTCCAGGCAAGAGTACTGGAGTGGGGTGCCATTGCCTTCTCCGACAGAACCTTCTGAGAGAGGTCAAAAGTCCTCATGGTGGACCTTATTCTGTTTCTCCAGATAATATGTCCACTATGGCTGTGAGGTGTGGTAGATAAATAGTGATGTGAGTATGACTGCTCGCCATCCTAAGAGGACATTAGGAAAGTGTTGGGCGGTTTTGTGGACTTTTGAAAGTGAAGGCTTTTATAAGTCTTCGTCAAATATAGCCCTTTGAATTGAGCTTAGATGTCTGTGATGGTAACAGGTCCATAAAACTTCCTTGATTTCTGAGAAGTGTCTCTATTTTCTTTATGTTATCCCAAGATGCTGAAGTATCGCTCTTGCTAAAGAACCTGGCTGGACCAGGATCAGGTAACAGAGTAAGAGAGCGCCTGTCCTTGATACACACCGAGGCTAGTGGAGGAGACAAACAAGGAGTCGTGATACTGCAGCAATGGATTCCCACTGTGAGCCGCTGGGACCTATTAGGGCAGACGGCAGGGAAAGGCTAAGGCTGTCCTGGAATGGGGAGCGGGAAATGAGTGCAGAGATGAAAAAGGCAGCTCTAGCAGACCCTACTAGGTAAGAAAGGGTTTGTCCCCTGGAGGAGTCAGGGAGTACGAAAAGGCACTCCAAACAAACACTTCCACATCGAAGCCTATGACTGTTGTCTTCTGAGAGCCAGTGGGGAGTGCCGGTATGGCTGGAGAACAGTCTGTATGCTCAGAGGGGGAAAGGGATGAGGAGGGCAGGATATGGCTGCCCATGGAGCTGGAGAGGGCAGCAACTGGTTGATCCATAAGAGATTTTATGATATTTGGATTTATGGGTTCTTAATTGAACAACTGTGTCCTGCTTGACCGTCCTAGGAAAAGTCACCAGTCCACAAACCTGTACACGTGGAACTTCCGTTGAACGTTTCGGTGCCTCTCTTTTAAATATGAAGGGCAATCAGACTCATCAGATGTTTGAGGGACCACTCTGTCATGAAAGAAAGACTAATATAAGCAAACAGGGAAAAAAATCAGAGGGAATAGAAACAATGTAGAGAGAAAAGAGCCCTGTGTATAATTAACATCCCCAGAGATATAGGGGAAGGCACTGCACCCTTAAAACAAGAAAATATAATCCTTGAAGAGGAAAAACTAAAAGCGCTCTTGAAAATTAAAAAATGTGTAACAAGCGAGCAACTCGTTAGAATGGTATTAAGAATAAGTTAAGGGAAACTCCAAAGAGAAGCCCAGAATGCCAAAGAAATGGAAAATAAGATAAAGTATAATAAGATTATAACACCAACAAGGAGAGTCAATGTTTGACCAACAGAAGCTCCAGAAAGAGAGAAACAAAAAGGGGGAATTATTGAAGCAATTAACCAGGACATGAATTTCCAGATTGAAAGGGCCACCAAGTACCAGAACAAAGAATAGAAAACATCACCCACCCACTAATATTCAAAAATATTAGGAACAAGATAGCATCAGATTTCTCAATATCAGCATTCACACAAGCTAGAAACAATGGAGAAGTACCTTGAAATTTTTGAGTCAGGGAGAGATGATTTCCATTCTATAACTTTATATTCTGCCAAACTATTAATCAAGTGTGAGTATACAATAGAAAATCGCCTCCCACATTCAAGATCTCAAAAATACTGCCTCCCTTAAAACCTTCCTAAGAAAACTGCTGAAGGATATTCTCCACCAAGATGAGGGAGAAAATCAAAAAGAGAAAGACCAGGATCCAGGAAATAAAGAATTTAATACAGGAGTGAGTCAAGGGAATTCCCAATTTGATGATGAAGGGAAGGAAGTTCCAGGATGACAGATGAGTGAGAGGCCAAGAGGCAGCAGGAGGACCAAGAAAAGAATTAAACCAATATACAATTTTTAGTATATAATTTTTATGTGTCAACATATTTAAGAGAAAATTATAATTCTGCCAGGGACCTTGGGGATAAAACAGTGATGGGTACATAAAAACCAAGTAAATGACAAATCAAGGCAATTATAACCCAAGGAAAACAACAAACTATGTACAGTAAAGGAAACACAATCGTGATACACCATGTAATTCAAGCTGAGGTTAATATAACCGTAATAATATAAACATTGAATACTAATATTACCAAAAAATGATAATATAATCATATCAGGAGGATAGAAAGAAATGTGTTTGGGAGGATAAGAAAGATAAATCCTCTTCTTACACAAAAAGAAGTTAATAAATGGTAAGTAGATTTTTAAAAAACAGAGTAAGAATGTTATTCAGAAATATGGAGTTAATACTAGAAGAAAACAGCTAAAAGATTTGGAAATGATTGCCTTGAGGGAGAAAAAAACCAGGAGAAAGGAAAAATGCTGCCTTCCCTTCAAAGACTTATCTGGATATTTGTTCTTTTAAACTAAGTACATGAAATTTAAATATGGACTGCATATTAGATGATAGCACAGAATTAACATTAAATTTCCTAGTTATTATTATGGTATTATTTTTATATAGGAGAATTCCTTTAATTCTTAGGAGATGCATGATGAAGTATGTAGGTATAAATGACACAGTGTAATATGTGAAGTGAAGTGTCACTGTCATGTCCAGCTCTTCATGACCCCGTGGACTGCTACCCTCCAGGCTCCTCTGTCCATGGGATTCTCCAGGCAAGAAGACTGGAGTGGGTTGCCATTCCCTTCTCCAGGGGATCTTCCCGACCCAGGGATCAAACCCAAGTCTCCTGCATTGCAGACAGATTCTTTACTGTCTGAACCACCAGGGAAGGTATGACAGTATAATATACTTCTAAATTTTTCAGCAAAGAATAAGATAGGTAGATGATAGACACCAAGTAGGTAGAAATGAAAGACAGATATAGATAGCTAGATAATAGATTATAGAGATGAGAAAATAAAGAAATGTGACAAAATGTAGTCGATGAGACTAGATAAAGGTTATGTAGATGTTCACTGTATTTTTCTTTCAACTTTTCAATCATTATTTAAATTTTTCAAAATGTGTGGTGGAAAATCAGATATATTGCTACTCTGATGAAAATAAAATACTTGGCCCAATGCCTGATTATGTATATTATATATAATACATAACATGCATGCTGGCTATCATTAGTATTTTTATCATTATCATAACTATTATTTCTCACCAAGTGAGATCCCACTTAACAGAAATGATAGTGATAGATCACTGATTGTTACACTTGGATAATAAGAAAAAAGTCTTAGCCAAAGACAATTTTTACTTCACCATTCATCCACCCACCCATCTACCCAGGGTCTAGGGCTCCTGTGTAGCACTGGAAACAAGCAAATATGCGCTTTCCTCCTATGTAATGTTCATGGGCCATACCTCAGTGATACTGAGTGATAATTGTGGTCATTTCTGGTTTGTGATGGTCCAGAGAAGAACCAGTGGCCTAGGTAAAGAGATATGAAGGAAGTAGAATCACAGATCTTGAAAGGACAGGGAGTGCTTCTCAGGTGTTCAACTTGGTGGATCTGGGTGAACAACAGTGTGTTGCCTAGAATGACACCAGCCTCCTGGACCGTTACGGTACCTTGCTCAGAGTTGTTTTACACTGACTCCCAACCCCAAGAGCCACCCCAAGACCTGGAGCCTGTTGTGTCATAACTATCCATTTCTAAATGCATTACATTCACACCCACCCATATTTCCTGTTACCATTTTCTGTTCACTTGAGAAGAGTTGTAAGGTCTTCCCAGAGTCTAGCCTAACAACTTAATGACTCATGTCCTAACAAGCTCAGTTGAACTGCAGATTTAGAAACTCCAGCGTGCACCTCCCCACCCTGGTCACTCATAGCTGCTTAAAATCCATTATAATAATGCTGCTGCTGCTGCTAAGTTGCTTCAGTCGTGTCCAACACTGTGCGACCCCATAGACGGAAGCCCACCAGGTTCCCCCGTCCCTGGGATTTTCCAGGCAAGAACACTGGAGTGGGTTGCCATTTCCTTCTCCAATTATAATAATGAGACATCCTCAGAGGAACTCATCTTCACGTGTCTCTGTTCCGAAGCTTAAAGTCATTTCCGGTTGGTGCTTTCTGCCTCTAGTTTGAGTCCCTAGCCTCTGAATAACATGGGGTGTGGGGGGGTGTGTATGTGTGATTTATAGACACACAAATATGTACAGTTGATCCTCTCTATTCATAGATTCATGTCCATGAATTTGCCTGCTTGGTAAAATTTATTTGTAACACCAAAATCAATACTTTCACAGTCATTTATGGACATGCTCAGAGAAGCTAAAAAAAGTCAAGTGGCCTGATGTGCACATTCCCAGCTGAGGCTGAACAAGGCCACACTCTGGTTTCAGCTATTGTGCTTTAAACAAGTGTCTCATCCGAAGTCTATTTAATGCCTTGCCCCATTTTTTTTAATTTATTTATTTAGTTGGCATTCTTGTGCTTTTTCTGGTGGTTTTGTTATTTAAAATGGACCCCCAAGGATACGCTGGCTGGTGCTTTCAAGCCCAAGAAGGTTGTGACAGGCCTTGGGGAGAAAATACATGAGTTAGATGAGCTTCAATCAGGCGTGAGTGCAGTGCTGTCGGCCATCAGTTCAATGTTAGTGAATCAGCAATATATATTAGATACATCTCTTTAAAGAGAAACACATAAAACAAGGCTATGCATTGACTGGCTGACATCAATGTTTCAACCTGAGGCTTGAAAGAACCTAACCCTACTAGGTTATTAAAAGATACTGATTATAATTTCCTGTGCTATACAATAGGCCCTTGCTGGTTATCTATTTTATATATAGTAGTGTGTATATTTTAACTTCAAACGTCTAATTTATCCCTCTCTCTGCCTCCCCTTTGATAACCATAAGTTTGTTTTCTATGTCTGTGAGTCTATTTCTGCTTTGTAAATAAGTTCATTTGTATCCTGTTTTGAGATTCCATAGTAAGAAATATAATATGATATGTGTCTTTCCCTGGCTTACTTAGTATGATAATAATAATCTCTACATTGCTTTGTGGAGAAGGCAGTGGCAACCCACTCCAGTACTCTTGCCTGGAAAATCCCATGGACGGAGGAGCCTGGTAGGCTGCAGTCCATGGGGTCGCTAAGAGTCGGACACGACTGAACGAGCGCTGTTCACTTCCACTTTTCACTTTCATGCATTGGAGAAGGAAATGGCACCCCACTCCAGTGTTCTTGCCTGGAGAATCCCAGGGACGGGGGAGCCTGGTGGGCTGCCGTCCATGGGGTCTCACAGAGTCGGACACGACTGAAGTGACTTAGCAGCAGCACATTGCTTTGTAGACCACAGCCACCATAAGTAATAAGAATCGACTATGCAATATGTGTTTGAGTATCCACAGGTTTATATACATATGAAAGTGAAAGGTGCTCAGTCGTGCCCAACTCTTTGCGACCCCATGGACTATACAGTCCACGGAATTCTCCAGGCCAGAATACTGGAGTGGGTAGCCTTTCCCTTCTCCAGGGCATCTTCCCAACCCAGGAATCAAACCCAGATCTCCCACATTGCAGGCAGATTCTTTACCAGCTGAGCCACAAGGGAAGTCCAAGAGTACCGGAGTGGGTAGCCTATCCCTTCTCCAGCGGATCTTCTTGACCCAGGAATTAAACCGGGGTCTCCTGCATTGCAGGCAGATTCTTTACCAACTGAGCTATCAGGGAAGCCCGTGTACACATTTATGTATGTATATATGTATGTGTCTTTCCCATGGCTCTATGAAAAGTAATATGAAGAGGTCCTACTTTGTTGATTTTTTTCAAAACAACCACCAAACATACTTCCTCCAGGGTCACATGGTAAAATTCTAAGATGTAGCTGAAAGGCGGCAGGAATGCAAAGCATGTGGCTGACAAGGATTTAATCACCAATGTATACAAACAGCTTATACAGTTTTAAAAAAATCAAAAAATAGGCAGATGGTCTAAAAAGACATTTCTCCAAAGAAGACACAAAGATGGCCAATAGGCACATAAAAACATGCTAATCATCACTAATTATTATAGAAATGCAAATCAAAACTATCAGGAAAAGTGGCCATCATCAAAAAGCCTACAAATAATAAATGCTGGAGAAGGTGTGGAGAAAAAGGAATCCTCCTTCACTGTTGGGAATGTAAACCCTCCTACACTGTTAACTTGTTAGTCGCTTAGTCGTGTCTGACTCTTTGCAATTCCATAGACTATAGCCTGCCAGGCTCATCAGTCCATGGCATTCTCCAGGCAAGAATACTGGAGTGGGTAGCCATTCCCTTCTCCAGGGATCTTCTCATCCCAGGGATCAAACCCAGGTCTCCTGCATTGCAAGGCAGATTCCTTACTCTCTGAGCCACCAAGGAAGCCACACTGTTGAAAGGAATTCCTTAAAAACCTGCAATACCACTCCTGCGCACATATCCAGAGAAAAATATAATTCAGAAAGACACATACACCCCAGTGCTCATTGCAGCACTATTTACAATAGCCTAGACACAGAAACGACCTGAATGTCCATCAACAGATGAATGGATAAAGAAGATGTGGCATATATATATATATATATATATATAGCCTTTCCAGGAGGCACTAGTGGTAAAGAACCTGCCTGCCAATGCACGAGACGTAAGAGACATGGATTTGACCTCTGGGTCTGGAAGATCCCCTGGAGGAGCACATGGCAACTCACTCCGTATTCTTGCCTGGAGAATACCATGGACAGAGGAGATGACAGGCTACAATCCATAGGGTCGCATGGAGTCAGACATGACTAAAGTGATGTACCATACACTCGCGCACGTGCACACACACACACACACACACACACACACACACACACACAATGGAATATTACTCAGCTGTAAAAAAGGGTGAAATAATGCCATTTGTAGCAACATGGACAGACATAGAGATTATCATACTAAGTAAGCCAGAGAAAGACAAATATATTTCTTAAGTGTGGAATCTTTTTTAAAAAGTATACATATGAACTTATTTACAAAGCAGAAATAGACTCACAGACATAGAAAACAAACTTATGGTTATCCAAGGGGAGGTGGAGAGAGGGATAAATTGGGAGCTTGCAATTAAAATATACACACCACTATATACAAGGGCTAATGTATAGCACAGGAAGCTGTACTCAGCATCTTTTAATAACCTATAACTGAAGAGACTGTAAAAGAAGAACATATATATATATTCATGTGTGTTAGTCACTCAGTCATGTTCCACTCCTTGCGACCTCATGGACTCTGGCCCTCCAGGCTCCTTTGTCCAAGGAATTCTCCATGCAACAATACTGGAGGAAGTCACCATTCCCTTCTCCAGGGGATCTTTCCGACCCAGGGATTGAACCCAAGTCTCCTGCATTACAGGCAGATTTTTTTTACCATTTGAACCAATGTATATCTGACTTAACTTTACCCCTGAAACTAATACAATATTGTAAAAAATTGTATTCCAATTTAAAATAATTTAAGGGGGCAGGAATGATATAAAAATAAAGTGTGGAAGTGATCAAGCTGACTAGCTAGATAAGTCAGAAAACAGCCTCCCTTTGCAAATTGTTCAAGGCTTCCCAGTTGGCCCTAGTGGTAAAGAATGCTATTGCCTATGCAGGAGATGCAAGAGACACGGGTTCAATCCCTAGGTTGGGAAGATTCCCTGGAGTAGGAAATGTCAACCTACTCTGGTATTCTTGCCTGGAAAATTCCAAGGGCAGAAGAGCCAGGTGAGCTACAGTCTATGGGGCCACAAAGAGTCAGATATGACTGAGCACACACACACACACACACACACACACACACACACATAGAGATCCCCTCCGTGTGATGCCTGTGGTGCCACAGCCCTTACAACCAGCACCTCAAAGAACCCCATGACTCTGGTGTGAAATCATTGTATTAATACCTCCTGTGGTCCTTCACCTGCCTTGCAGTCTGGGTCCCTGTGGGTTAGGGGTGAAGATTGTTTCCCATGAGAAGAAAGGTCAAGGGAGAGCCTTCTCCATGCTTCTAGCCTTAGCCTTGGAGCATTCAGTTATAGTAGGTAGTAAGTACACAAACACCCCCAGGTTATCTTGAACCCTGGTCATCTATTTTAAGTATGATTATTTATACAACATCTAGCACATAGTAGGCATTCAACAAATATGAACAAATAAACCTATTGGCGTAAATATTCTTTCCCTTTAAAATATCATTCCAAAAGTTCTGGCCCGTTCCTAGCGATGGTTTTATTATTCTTAAGGACATTTTCTTTTCTTCACACCAGAGAAACACATCTCCAATTCTGCAACAAAGTCATTGGGTAAAGATTGTTTGATTCAATGACCTTGATTTATTGAAATTGCTTAAGGAGAACATCAGGGTAATAAACAGCACACGCAGTAAGCAAGCCGCTGAGACGCCATCCAGTCTCAACCTGGCCTGTGCTGGCACCCCTGTTCTCACAGCTGACCCCTGGTCCACACAGCTGGCTGGCATCCCAGTCCACACAGTGAGCACCTATGTTTACGCAGCTGGCTGGTAATCCTGTCCACACCTGGCTGGCACCCCAATGCACACAGCTAGCATTCCAGTCCATACAACTGGCTGACACTTAGATCCTCACAGTTGGCACCCCAGCCCACTCAGATGTTGACCCAGTCCACCAACCTGACTGGAATCCAGTTCCTCCCAGCTGGCACTTACTCCATACAACTGGTGCCTCAGAATGGTTGCTGCACCCCTGAGAAGCTTCCTCTTACTGTTCCTTGCCCTTGACAGCAGAGTTTTCACTGGCCTCTGAACACAACAGAGACATCACTGTGCCAACAGATAGCATAGTCAAAGCTACGATTTTTCCAGTAGTCATGTACGGATGTGAAAGTTGGACCATAAAGAAGGCTGAGCACCGAAGAATGGATGCTTTCAAATTGTGGTGCTGGAGAAGACTCTTGAGAGTCCCTTGGACAGCAAGGAGATCAAGCCAGTCCATCCTTAAGGAAATCATCCCTGAATATTCACTGTAAGGGCTGATGCTGAAGCTGAAGCTCCAATACTCTGGCCACCTGAGGCAAAGAGCTGACTCATTGGAAAAGACCCTGATGCTGGGAAAGATTGAAGGCAGGACAAGAAGGGAATGACAGAGGATGAGATGGTTGCATGGCATTATCAACTCAATGGACATGAGTTTGAGCAAGCTCCAGGAGCTGGTGATGGACAGGGAAGCCTGGTATACTGTAGTCCATAGAGTCACAGAGAGTTGGACACGACTGAGCAACTGAACAGCAATAGGTGACTACTCTGTTCTCACTAAACAAAATAAGCTTCAATGACAATGAAAGGGGGTTAGTTAGTAAGACACTTGGTTGATTTCCCAGCCAGAAGAGTTTAATATACAACCAACAAGGAACCTCTTTTTTTTTTTTTTTTTTTTTTTTTTTGAGGATTCCCATAAAGGAAAGCACTTACAGGTTTTTCAGATGGCATGCCTGCAATCCTAGTCTGGGGCCTCTTGGAGCCCCTCTGACCTGTGCTGGAAAGGAGGTTATTCTCCTCAAGCTGTCAATGCCACTTCAGGCACAGCACAGTCAAAAGCACAGCTCAGGCCTACATCAAGAGCAAAGGCCCTGTGAAGTCAGGCCCTGACACTCATGGAGGTATAGTGACACGTTATGAGGACGCCATGTTGTCCAAAATCCCTCCAGGCAAGCCTAGCTCAGATGAACACTGGAGTCAGATGCAGGCGGAGAAGAGCATCATGGGAGTCTGGGATGCTGGACCAGACATTGCAAAGTGGGTCTGGAGCAGTGTTCTTAGATGAAACACACTTTGGGGTTTTTTTGGTTTGTTTGTTTTTAGGTGTAATTTTTTTATTAAAATATCATTGATTTATAATATTTTTTTAGATTTAAGTGACAACATAGGATGAGATGGCTGGATGGCATCACTGACTCGATGGGTGTGAGTCTCAGTGAACTCCAAAAGTTGGTGATGGACAGGGAGGCCTGGCGTGCTGCGACTCATGGGGTCGCAAAGAGTCGGACACGACTGAGCAACTGGTCTGACCTGATCTGATCTGATGACATAGTGATTCAAATTTTTATAGATTATATTCCTCTTAAAGTTATTATAAGGTGAAGTGAAAGTGAAGTCGCTCAGTTGTGTCCAACTCTTTGCAACCCTGTAGACTGTAGCCTACCAGGCTTCTCTGTCCATGGGATTTTCCAGGCAAGAATACTGGAGTGGGTTGCCATTTCCTTCTCCAGGGGATCTTCCTGACCCAGGGGTCGAACCCAGGTCTCCTGCATTGTAGGAAGACGCTTTACCCTCTGAGTCACCAGGGAAGCCCATTATTATAAAATATTAGTGATATTTCCCTGTGCTGTACTTATATCCTTGCAGTTTATTTATTTATTTTATATATATAGTGGTTTGTAACTATTAATCCTATATCCCTATCTTGCTCCTCCTCCTTTTTTTCTCCTCACTGGTAACCACTAGTTTGTTCTCTACATCCATGTGTCTTTCTGTTTTGTTACAGTCCTTCATTTTAATTTTTTTAGATTCTACAGGTAAGTGATAACACAGTGTTTGTCCCTCTCTGACTTCTTTCACTAAGCATGATACTATCCAAGTCCATCCAGGTTGTTGCAAATGACAAAAGAGTTCATTCTTTTTTATGGCTGACTAATATTCCATTATAGATACATACATCTTTATCCATTCATCAGGTGGAACATACTTTGAGGGGCACATGCACAGCCATACCCAACTCTTGATGATCTTTAAAGTGACACCTGAATACAGCACCTGTTGGAAACACATGGAGGGGGAAATGCAGAAAGTCCATCCCTAAGCCTAGGCCAGGAATATTGCCAAGAGAATACCTAGGGAGGGCAGCTCCCTTGAACCCACTGGCATGGCCACTCATCATCTGTGCTACCTTGGGCCTGAATCTTCCCCTCTGTCAACCTTAGTTTGTTCAACTTGGACATGAGGATGATGGTGTACATCTGTCAGAAGCTCCTTCTACATTTGCCTCAGTCTAAGCTGATCAGCCTGATTCTGTTTCTTGGGCATTTGAAAGTGACATGGAGAGACCACTCCATGTAGGTAAAAAACTGTAAGTGGAAGGATTGATGTTGAAGCTGAAAATCTAATACTTTGGCCACCTGATGCGAAGAGCTGACTCATTTGAAAAAACCCTGATGCTGGGAAAGATTGAGGGCAGGAGGAGAAGGGGACAACAGAGGATGAGATGGCTGGATGGCATCACCAACTCAATGGACATTGGTTTGGGTGGACTCTGGGGGTTGGTGATGGACAGGGAGGCCTGGCATGCTGCAGTTCATGGGGCCGCAAAGAGTTGGACACAACTGAGCGACTGAACTGAACTGACTAAGCCATGGATATTCTCCATTTGCCCCTCCAGATCCACTCTCCATCCTTCTCTGCCCTGCTGTGTGTCCTGAGAGGCTGACCTCTGTCTGCATTGAATCTACTGGCCTCCCAGACCTCTTGCATTCTAGCCTGCTCTTCCCAACACCAGCAGGAGATAGAAGAGTGGATGGAGAGAAAGATAGAGGGATTTATTTCCACAGCTCCCTCTCTTCCAGGCTATGGTTTGGCAGTGGCTGAATTCCTCCACTGAAGGCCATGGCTCTTGTCAGGCAGCCCTCCTCCCACTCCCTCCTGCCGCAGGCTTTGCCAGGTTCAGGGACACACTCCCTCCCCTTGCCCCTCCTGACCTACCAGAGGAAATGGTTTTCTACCACACCAGCCACAAGGTGCTTGATGGTCCCTTGTTAGTTTCCCTGAACCCGGCACTGGCAGGTAATCTCTGCCCTAAGCTCTCTTTGACCACCCCTTTCAAGCAGGCCATCTGTGTCCTGCTGGACCCTTGACAGTATAGGAAGCCAAGCTGGAAAGGCTTAAAGATTTAATGACCTGAGGTCACAACTCGGGGGCAGTTCTGATGGCCCTTGTAGAAGCAGGATCATGTAACTGTAGAGAGCATCCAAGGGGCAGATGGCTGCTTGGTGATTTTCCAGGACCCACAGGGCCTGACTGTGTAGCCCACATTTCAGAGTCCAACAACCTCTGTGGCCAAGCTAGCTTGAACAGACTTCTGATTCTTGTGTTTATTGATCCGTGATTGAAACATAGACCTATCTCTCTCTCCTCTAGGAGAGCTGCCTGCTATTTCTCGGTAGGACCGGAATTCCTACTGACAAGAAGGCCCATCTCTTCTTAGATACCAAGTGCCAAATGGGTGGGTTCTTTGTCTGGTCTTGAGCAGTCTGGGTGATCAGCAGCCAGCCTAGCAGCTGGCAGAGTAGACACTCAATAATGTATCATATTGAATGAATGAAAAATAATCACCAAGCAAAAGTGTTTGTTGGATGCACAAGTACAAGATCGTTTGAGAGTAGCTGAGAAAGACTGCTGGGCATTTTGCTAATTGGCAGAATACACACCAGAGTCCACTTTTCTCTTCCATGGAAACTGCCTTTGATTTACCCATATTCAAAAAAAGAAGCTGCCATGGCTGACTAGGAATGGCTTCCCAGGCACAAAGGGACCCTGAAGGAGGAAAAACTTGCCCCCACGCACACAAGAACTAAGCGTTTTCCTTTCCAGTCTTCAAAGATGAACAGAGACAACAAACGGGTGGAGAAAGAACTTTTGGCTGAATGTAGAGGGTAAACAGTCCTAGGACTGTGGGTTCTGAGAATTGGAAGGAACGTTCAAGGTTGGCAAGCCCAATCTTCCACAAATGGCGAGAGAACCCTCAGCCAAAGTGAGGGGCCCCTCTTGGCCAGCTCAGAGAGCTGCTGTACCTCCTCAGAGTCCTGTGTCTCCCGGCAGAGACCTGGCATTCCAAAGGAGGCAGGCAGGGGCATCCAAGTCTCACCCGCAGGTGTGGATGACAGGGTGATGGCGTTCTCACTGTGGGTTCCACGGGGGCACAGGCACACGTGAAAGCAGCAGAGACAGGATCAGAGATGACAGTCACAGTCATGCTCTCTCCAGGCCTCCTTGTGCATGGGTCTCACAGGGCAGGGGCTTTGGTCAAGCAGTCCCAGTCTTGGGTGCCCACACCACCCTAGGCAGGTCCTCCTCTTAGAACTCAGGTGCTCATCAAATGTTGCCAAGTCTCTGTCTCTCAGCTTGCAGTGGGCATGTACAGTCTCCACCACCCCCAGGAGCCTCATCTGTTTATGAGATGCACCTCCCCAGGCATTCAGGGACCGGAATGATCCATGATTATGGTTTCCACTGCCCTTTCCCCTGGGATCTAAGTCTTTTTTATGTCTCAGTAAAAAGAATCTCAAGCAAAAGCCAAGGGGCAGCTGGCTGGGAAGCCAGAGCAGGCAGCACAAGGAAGGGGCAGGACAAATAGGGGAGTGAGGGGGTACACTCTGGAGAGAGGGGCAGACAATTCCCACATCCTCTGAACTGGATGCCTGGGCCAGGAAGAAGGAGTGGGGAAGAGAGTGGGGAGGAGGCTGAGTCAGCTTCTTCAGTCATCTTGCCTGGGGCAGGAGCCCTACTCAGGAAACCAGAGTTGGGGAGGGTCCCACCTGGAAAATTAGCTCTCCTCCCCTCCCCAGGCCAAGCCAGAAGGAGGGAGCATGGTCCATCAAAGATAGGACCGCCAAAGGAGCCGCTCAGAGACTCCCACCGAGGCCCAGACTCTACAGATGCACCTCGCCTTCACCCATGTCTACCCCAGGCCTGTGCCCTGCCTGCCCACAGGGGCTGCAGCTTCTAAAACCCACCAGCCCCACTCCAGCCCTGAGATGGGTGAGAGGGCTGACATTTCCAGAGGCCAGGCGCTCTGATTTTCAAAGATGCACCCCCCGCCCACCCAAGGCATGGGGCTGGGCAAGAGGAGGAGGATTTCCCAACAAAAGTCAAGGGTGCATAGCTTGTATTATATCCCCCTGTCCCCCTCACTGCCCTTTGCTCTCTAGTAGAGAAACTAAAGACCCGTGTCCTGCACAGAGAGCCAAGACACACAGAGAAACAGGAGAGACAGAGAGAGAGGTTGAGAACCAGCATGACAGAGACAGGGAGAGGCTGCAAAGGGGAGAGAGACACAGGGGCAGAGAAAGATGACAGAGAGATGGCCAGACAGAACTAGAAGGGAGGACAGATGAACGTGTAGGGAAAGCAATGAGATGGAAACAGGGAGACAGGAGAAAGAAAAAAAAGGCAAATTCAAGGCTTCAGCAAGAGAACCAATGATAGCTGTCCCTGCCATGGGAACCCCCTCATTTATTTGTAGAGACCACAGAAGACATAGTGTAAAGGTATCCCCCACCTAAGACTCCCAGTAAGACCTCTTAGAGGAGAGTTCTCACCCTAAACAGCCTTTGTGTCCCTTCAAATCCAGTGGATCACACCCGCCCACTCCCAAACCTTGTCCCTCCACCCACGCGGGCTCTGGGCTCACTCCTTCTGCCCGTGGGTACCTGGAGCAGGGCGGTGTTGTCTGTACAGATGCTCAAAATAGTAATAAAGCCAACGACAAGTCTCTCTCTTTTTATTAACAGGAACTGACTATTCTAAACATTGCAATGATAAAAATACTCTTCCCCGAAAAATTCTTTTGGTGGTCAAATGCTAACAACTGCCATGGTTACTGTTGAGTTTTAACATATGCATTTAATACACATACAATGTATACTCAGATAATCTCTTTTTATTATTCATCCTTTAATGAACACTGTATTCTTCATGGATGGTAATCCATAGCTCTGGTCTCCACACGGGGGACCTCAGTTACAGGTTTATTTCCAGAGTGTTCCAACATTCAGAATCACTCAAACCCACTTCAGGTGCACTCTACGGCTCTAACTCCCATGATACTACATATTCCTGTGTTTAAACAGCAGCTTCTCAATAAACAACGATATCACAGTGAAGGTAAAGATAGACTTCGGAAAACAAAGAAGCTGAACTTGAGTTACTTCCATTCTGTCTTTCTATACGACCACATGGAATTTTTATTCCTGTATAAATTTTTAAAGCAGTGAAGGAGAATGCAAACTGCAAGGGTACTATCTTTTGTTTGGAAAGTACAAATTTTAGCTCAGGAACTTCTTTACCGAATTTGGATCATATGTTTAACACTGAAGTGAATTCTTTTTAAGTTGCTGCCTATTTTAAAACAAAAAAGTGAATCCGGAAAACAGAAATTGTAATGTTATCCTTTGTTATTGCCACAGAACAATAAGTAGGCCTAAATTTCCCCCTTTTTTCCAAAATATGCTAATATAATTTAAAAGCATTAATCCATTACTCCTTAAAGTTTTTGTACCGTAATATTTTACTTATTTTACTTTTATACTAGTATAATGATATGAAGCTCAATACAAGGTAATTTTTACTGAGTTTCTTTTCCAGCTATTGTTATTGGTGTTATTATTGGTTTTATTTCATAATTGGTACTAAAAATAATTTTATTGAATAAAAGATGGGGACTGTTAAAAAGACTTATCTACCTCAGATGTCAAGATAAACCATTCAGTTCAACAGTCCCTCAGTCGTGTCTGACTCTTTGAGACCCCATGGACTGCAGCATGCCAGGCTTTCCTGTCCATTATCAACTCCTGGAGCCTACTCAAACTCATGTCCATCAAGTTAGTGATGCCATCCAACCATCTCATCCACTGTCTTCCCCTTCTCCTTCTGCCTTCAATCTTTCCCAGCATCAGGGTCCTTTCCAGTGAGTCAGTTCTTCGTATCAGGTGGCCAAAGTGTTGGAACTTCAGCTACAGCATCAATCCTTCCAATGAATATTCAGGACTGATTTCCTTTAGGATGGACTGGTTGGATCTCCTTGCTGTCCAAGGGACTCTCAAGAATCTTCTCCAACACCACAGTTCAAAAGCATCAATTCTTCAGCACTCAGCTTTCTTCACAGTCCAACTCTCACATCCATACATGACCACTGGAAAAACCATACCCTTGACTAAACTGACCTTTGCTGACAAAGTGATGTCTCTGCTTTTTAATATGCTGTCTAGGTTGGTCATAACTTTCCTTCCAAGGAGAAAGCGTCTTTTAATTTCATGGCTGCAGTCATCATCTGCAGTGATGGTGACTAAAAAATAAAGTCAGACACTGTTTCCACTGTTTCCCCATCTATTTGCCATGAAGTGATGGGACCAGATGCCATGATCTTCGTTTTCTGAATGTTGAGCTTTGAGCCACCTTTTTCACTCTCTTCTTTCACTTTCATCAAGAGGCCCTTTAGTTCTTCTTCACTTTCTGCCATAAGGGTGGTGTCATCTACATATCTGAGGTTATTGATATTTCTCCCAGCAGTCTTGATTCCAGCTTGTGCTTCTTCCAGCCCAGCGTTTCTCATGATGTACTCTGCATATAAGTTAAATAAGCAGGGTGACAGTATACAGCCTTGATGTACTCCTTTTCCTATTTGGAACCAGTCTGTTGTTCCATGTCCAGTTCTAACTGTTGCTTCCTGACCTGCATACAGGTTTCTCAAGAGGCAGGTCAAGTGGTCTGGTATTCCCATCTCTTTCAGAATTTTCCACAGTTTATTGTGATCCGCACAGTCAAAGGCTTTGGCATAGTCAATAAAGTAGAAGTAGATGTTTTTCTGGAACTCTCTTGCTTTTTCGATGATCCAGCGGATGTTGGCAATTTGATCTCTGGTTTCTCTGCATTTTCTAAATCCAGCTTGAACATCTGGAAGTTCACGGTTCACGTACTGTTGAAGCCTGGCTTGGAGAATTTTGAGCATTACTTTACTAGCTTGTGAGATGAGTGCAATTGTGCAGTAATTTGAACATTCTTTGGCATTGCCTTTCTTTGGGATTGGAATGAAAACTGACCTTTTCCAGTCCTGTGGCCACTGCTGAGTTTTCCAAATTTGCTGGCATATTGAGTGCAGCACTTTAACCGCATGATCTTCTAGGATTTGAAATAGCTCAGCTGGAATTCCATCACCTCCACCGGCTTTGTTCTTAGTGATGCTTCCTAAGGCCCATTTGACTTCACATTCCAGGATGTCTGGCTCTAGGCGAGTGATCACACCATCATGATTATCTGGGCCATGAAGATCTTTTTTGTACAGTTCTTCTGTGTATTCTTGCCGCCTCTTCTTAATATCTTCTGCTTCTGTTAGGTCCATACTATTTCTGTCCTTTATTGTGCCCATCTTTGCATGAAATGTTCCCTTAGTATCTCTAATTTTCTTGAAGAGATCTCTAGTCTTTCCCATTCTATTGTTTTCCTCTATTTCTTTGCATTAATCACTGAGGAAGGCTTTCTTATCTCTCCTTGCTATTCTTTGGAACTCTGCTTTCAAATGGGTATATCTTTCCTTTTCTCCTTTGCTTTTCACTTCTTTTCACAGCTATTTGTAAGGCCTCCTCAGACAGCCATTTTGCTTTTTTGCAGTTCTTTTCCTTGGGGATGGTGTTGATTCCTGTCTCCTGTACAATGTCATGAACTTCTGTCCATAGTTCATCAAGCACTCTGTCTATCAGATCTAGTCCCTTAAATATATTTCTCACTTCCACTGTATAGTCATAAGGGATTTGATTTAGGTCATACCTGAATGGTCTAGTGTTTTTCCCCACTTTCTTCAATTTCAGTCTGAATTTGGCAATAAGGAGTTCATGATCTGAGCCACAGTCAGCTCCCGGTCTTGTTTTTGCTGACTGTATAGAGCTTCTCCATCTTTGGCTGCAAAGAATATAATCAATCTGATTTCAGTGTTGACCATCTAGTGATGTCCATGTGTAGAGTCTTCTCTGTGTTGTTGGAAGAGGGGTAAGGGACACTTATGTGGGGTAAGGGTCACTAAACACAATAGTCTGGCATAAGTCCTTTTGAAGGAGATCACCATTAACCCCACCTTAGTTTGGCCTCAGGCCAAACTACAAGGAGGGAACATAGCCCCACCCATCAACAGAAAATTGGATTCTTAAAGATACACCATTGTCTCTGACCAAACTTCAGTGGACCGGGTGTATCTCCATCTTGCACACCTCACTCCTGCATCCTCTCCTCCTTCTTTATTCCCCACCACATCCTGGGAGAAGTAAGACCCACTCTGCTCCAGGTCTCATTCTCTGAAGCCCCCAGGGCATGAAGGTAGAGGAGTGGGTAGCATAGGAGGAAGTCTCCACCCTCCTCACTATGATTACCATCTCATATAGGAATGCCTTCCTACTGGCTCAGCCATTCCAACCCCTCCTCACTGTTGCCACACCTGACCTCCCAATCACACCTTCAGCTCCCTGGAGGACTCTGGCCCTGGCTCAGGGTCTTCCTCTATCTGCGCCTCCTCAGCCAGGTTGACCTCACCATCCGTGTGGGCTCAACAACCCCCATGCCTTTGCAGCCAGTTGACAATCTCAAACCTAATGCAGGGCAGCATCCCCTACAGTCCATATCACTTAAGGGGACAAGCATTCACCCAAATACTCAAGGCAAAACCCACCTTCTCCCACACCTAAACCAGCAGGAAGTGCTGGCAGCTCTACCTTGGACTTGGCCATCCTCTGGAAGTGCCGAGTACCTTCAAATCTTAAATTTTAGTATCTCAGAATCTGACCATCATCTCTGATTTTTCCAGCTCTCTCCCACCCTCTCCTGCCCTTTCACATACTCCATCAAAATTCCTACGAGAACTCCAAAATCACAACTCACTGCTGAACAACCGTTGACAGGAGAATGTTGGATCCCACCAAAAAAAGATACCCCATATACAAGGGCAAAGGAGAAGCTCCAGCAAGATTATAGGAGGGGCAAAATTGTGTTTAGAATCAAATGCCATACCCACCAGAGACACTTGGAGGGCAGGCTCAAACTTGTGTGCATCAGGAGACCCCACAGAGTCTGAGCCAGACCTGCCTTTGAGAGTTTGACTCTCCTGCAGATGTATGGGTCAGCAGCAGCCTGCCAGAGGGGCAGGGGCTCTGGGTGCAGTAGACCTGGGTATGGCATAAGCCCTCTTGAAGGAGGGTGCCATTAACCCCATCATAAAGCCACCAGAACTTACACAGGACTGGGGAAACAGACTCTAGGAGGGCACAAACAGAATCTTGTGCACCAGGACCCAGGAGAAAGGAGCAGTGACCCCACAAGAGACTGACCCAGACTTCGCTGTGAGTGTCCAGGAGCCTCCAGCAGAGGCCTGGGTCAGCGGTGGCCTGCTGCAGGGCTGGGTGCACTGAGTGTGGCAGTGCATCATGGGACCTTTTGAAGGAGGTCGCCATTATCTTCATTACCTCCACCATAGTTTGGCCTCAGGTCAAACAACAGGGAGGGAACATAGACCCGCCCATCAACAGAAAATTGGATCCAAGATTTACTGAGTTTGGCCCCACCCATCAGAACAAGACCCAGTTTCCCCCTCAGTCAGTCTCTCCCATCAGGAAGCTTCCATAAGCCTCCTATCCTTCTACATCAGAGGGCAGACAGACTGAAAGCCACAATCACAGAAAACTAATCAAACTGATCACATGGACCACAGCCTTGTCCACCTCAATTAAACTATGAGCCATGCCATGTAGGGCCGCCCAAGACACACAGGTCATGGTGGAGAGCTCTGACAAAACGTGGTCCAGTGGAGAAGGGAATGGCAAACCACTTCAGTATTCTTGCCTTGAGAACCCCATGAACAGTATGAAAAGGCAGAAAGATAGGACACTGAAAGTTGAACTCCCCAGGTCGGCTGCCCAATATGCTACTGGAGATCAGTGGAGAAATAACTCCAGAAAGAATGAAGAGGTGGAAACAAAGAAAAAACAACACCCAGTTGTGGATGTGACTGGTGATGGAAGTAAAGTCCGATGCTGTAAAGAAGAATATTGCATAAAAACCTGGAATTGTTAGGTCCATGAATCATGGTAAATTGGAAGTGTCAAAAAGGAGATGGTGAACTTCACTCTGTATAATAGGTCCCAGTTTCATCCACCTCATTAGAATTGATTCAAATGTATTCTTTTCAATGGCTGAGTAATATTCCATTGTGTATATGTACCACAGCTTTCTTTTCCATTCATCTGCTGATGGACATCTAGGTTGCTTCCATGTCCTGGCTATTATAAACAGTGCTGCGATGAACATTGGGGTACACGTGTCTGTTTCAATTCTGGTTTCCTCGGTGTATATGCCCAACAGTGGGATTGCTGGGTCGTATCGCAGTTCTATTTCCAGTTTTTTAAGGAATTTCCACACTGTTCTCCATAGTGGCTGTGCTAGTTTGCATTCCCACTAACAGTGTAAGAGGGTTCCCTTTCTCCACACCTTCTCCACTTATTGTTTGTAGACTTTTGGATAGCAGCCATTCTGACTGGCATGAAATGGTACCTCACTGTGGTTTTGATTTGCATTTCTCTGATAATGAGTGATGTTGAGCATCTTTTCATGTGTTTGTTAGCCATCTGTATGTCTTCTTTGGAGAAATGTCTGTTTAGTTCTTTGGCCCATTTTTTTGATTGGGTGGTTTATTTTTCTGGAATTGAGCTGTGGGAGTTGCTTGTATATTTTTGAGATTAACTCTTTGTCAGTTGCTTCATCTGCTATTATTTTCTCCCATTCTGAAGGCTGTCTTTTCACCTTGCTTATAGTTTCCTTTGTTGTGCAGAAGCTTTTAGTTTTAACTAGGTCCCATTTGTTTATTTTTTATTTTATTTCTAATACTCTTGGAGGTGGGTCATAGAGGATCCTGCTCTGATTTATGTCAGAGAGTGTTTTGCCTATGTTCTCCTCTAGGAGTTTTATAGTTTCTGGTCTTACTTTTAGATATTTAATCCATTTTGAGTTTATTTTTGTGTATGGTGTTAGAAAGTGTTCCAGTTTCGTTATTTTACAAGTGGTTGACCAGTTTTCCCAGCACCACTTATTAAAGAGATTGTCTTTTCTCTATTGTATATTCTTGCTTCCTTTGTCAAAGATAAGGTGTCCATAGGTGTGTGGATTTATCTCTGGGCTTTCTGTTTTGTTCCATACTGTCTTAATGACTGTGGCTTTGTAGTAGAGCCTGAAGTCAGAAGTAACCCAGAAAGAAAAACACCAATACAGTATAATAATGCATATATATGGAATTTAGAAAGATGGAAATGATAACCCTGTATGCAAGAAAGCAAAAGAGACACAGATGTATAGAACAGTCTTTTGGACTCTGTGGAAGAGGGCGAAGGTGGGATGATTTGGGAGAATGTCATTGAAACATGTATATTATCATATGTGAAACAAATCGCCAGTCCAGGTTCAATGCATGATACAGAATGCTCGGGGCTGGTGCACTGGGATGACCCCGAGGGATGGGATGGGGAGGGAAGTGGGAGAGAGGTTCAGGATGGGGAACACATGTCCACCCATGGCAGATTCATGTCAATGTATGGCAAAACCAATACAATATTGTAAATTAGCCTCCAATTAAATAGATAAATTTATATTAAAAAAATAAAAATAAAACTGGAGCCCACTAAAAAAATAAATAAATAAAATAAAATTTTTAAAAAGGAGATGGCAAGACTGAACCTCGACATTTTAGGAATCAGTGAACTAAAATGGACTGGAATGGGTGAATTTAACTCAGATGACCATTATATCTACTACTGTGGGCAAGATTCCCTTAGAAGAAATGGAGTAGCCCTCATAGTCAACACAAGAGTCTAAAATGCAGTATTTGGGTGCAATCTCAAAAATGATAGAATGATTTCTGTTCATTTCCAAGGCAAACCATTCAATATCACAGTAATCCAAGTCTATGCCTCAACCAGTAATGCTGAAGAAGCTGAAGTTAAATGGTTCTATGATGACCTACAAGACCTTATAGAACTAACACCCAAAAAAGATGTCCTTTCCATTATAGGAGACTGGAATGCAAAAGTAGGAAGTCAAGAGATACCTAGAGTAACAGGCAAATTTGGCCTTGGAGTACAAAATGAAGCTGGACAAAGGCTAACAGAGTTTTCCCAAGAGAATGCACTGGTCATAGCAAACACCCTCTTCCAACAACACAAGAGATGACTCTACACATGGACATCACCAGATGGTCAATACTGAAATCAGACTGATTATGCTCTTTGCAGCCAGAGATGGAGAAGGTCTATACAGTCAGCAAAAACAAGACCAGGAGCTGACTGTGGCTCAGATCATGAACTCCTTATTGCCAAATTCATACTGAAATTGAAAAAAGTGGAAAAAATCACTAGACCTTTCAGGTATGACCTAAATGAAATCCCTTATGATTATACAGTGGAAGTGACAAATAGATTCAAGAGTTTAGATCTGATACACAGAGTGCCTGAAGAACTATGGATGGAGGTTCATCACATTGTACAGGAGGCAGTGATCAAGACCATCCCCAAGAAAAAGAAATGCAAAAAAAAAAAAAAAAAAATGGTTATCTGGCGAGGCCTTACAAATAGCTGAGAAAAGAAGAAAAGGCAAAAGAGAAAAGGAAAGAGTTCCAAAGGATAGCAAGGAGAGAGAAGAAAGCCTTCCTCACCGATCAATGCAAAGAAATAGAGGAAAACAACAGAATGGGAAAGACTAGAGATTTCTTCAAGAAAATTAGAGATACCAAGGGAACGTTTCATGCAAAGATGGGCACAATAAAGGACAGAAATGGTAAGGACCCAACAGAAGCAGAAGATATTAAGAGGTGGCAACAATACACAGAAGAACTATACAAAAAAAGAGCTTCACGACCCAGATAATCACAATGGTGTGACCACTCATCTAGAGCCAGACATCCTGGAATGGGAAGTCAAGCAGGCCTTAGGAAGCGTCACTACAAACAAAGCTAGTGGAGGTGATGGAATTCCAGTTGAGCTATTTCAAATCCTAAAAGATGATGATGTGAAGGTGCTGCACTCAATATGCCAGCATATTTGGGAAACTCAGCAGTGGCCACAGGACTGGAAGAGGTCAGTTTTCATTCCAATCCCAAAGAAAGGCAATGCCAAAGAATGTTCAAACTACCACACAATTGCACTCATCTCACATGCTAGTAAAGTAATGCTCAAAATTCTCCAAGCCAGGCTTCAACAGTACGTGAACCGTAAACTTCCAGATGTTCAAGCTGGATTTAGAAAAGGCAGAGGAACCAGAGATCAAATTGCCAACAGCCGCTGGTTTATCGAGAAAGCAAGAGAGTTCCAGAAAAACATCTATTTCTGCTTTATTGACTATGCCAAAGTCTTTAACTGTGCAGATCACAACAAACTTTGGAAAATTCTTTAAAAGATGGGAATACCAGACCTCCTCACCTGCCTCCTGAGAAATCTGTATGCAGGTCAGGAAGCAACAGTTAGAACTGGACATGGAACAACAGACTGGTTCCAAATCGGGAAAGGTGTACATCAAGGCTTGTACATCAAGGCTGCATATTGTCTCCCTGCTTATTTAATTTATATGCAGAGTACATCATGCAAAATGCTGGCCTGGATGAAGCACAAACTGGAATCAAGATTGCCAGGAGAAATATCAATAACCTTAGATATGCAGATGACACCACCTTTATGGCAGAAAGTGAAGAACTAAAGAGCCTCTTGATGAAAGTGAAAAAGAGAGTGAAAAAGCTGTCTTAAAACTCAATATTCAAAAAACTAAGATCATGGCATCTGGCCCCATCACTTCATGGAAAATAGATGGGGAAATAAACTTTATTTTTTTGGATTCCAAAATCACAGCAGATGATGACTGCACTGTAGCCATGAAATTAAAAGATGCTTGTTCCTTGGAAGAAAAGCTATGACCAAGCTAGACAGCATGCTAAAAATCAAAGACATTATTTTGCCAACAAAGTTCTGTCAAGTCAAAGCTATGGCTTTTCCAGTAGTCATGTATGGATGTGAAAGTTGGACTATAAAGAAAGCTGAGCACCAAAGAATTGATGCTTTTAAACTGTGATGTTGGAGGAGACTCTTGAGAGTCCCTTGGACTGCAAGGAGATCCAACCCATCCATCCTAAAGGAAATCAGTCCCGAATATTCATCGGAAGGACTGATGCTGAAGCTGAAACTCCAACATTTTGGCCACCTGATGTGAAGAAGTGACTCATTTGAAAAAGCCCTGATGCTGGGAAAGATTGAAGGCAGGAGGAGAAGGGGACAACAGAGGATGAGATGGTTGGATGGCATCACCAACTCAATGTACATGAGTTTGAGTAGACTCCAGGAGTTGGTGATGGACAGGGAGGCCTGGTGTGCTGTAGTCCATGGGGTCACAAAGTGTTGGACACAACTGAGCAACTGAACTCTTATACTCTCAAAATTCCATTTTCATCCAAAGACCCTCATTCATTAATTTCAAAAATCAGAAACTTTGGAATGCTCCTTGACCTCTTCCCCGTTCCCACCCTCTATGGCATGTATACTCAGTCATGTCTGGTTCTTTGCAGCCCTATGGACTGTAACCCACCAGGCTCCTCTGTCCCTGGAATTTTCCAGGCAAGAATGCTGGAATGGGTTGCCATTTCTCCCTCCAGGGGATTTCCCTACCCTGTATGTTCAAATCCATTTCCATACCCTGCCAATTCTACCTCATACACATCATTTAAATTCATCTACTTCTTTCCACTGTCACCAGCCCAGTCCAAGGCACTTAATCTCCAGCCTGGAGTACAATAGCCTTCTAACTGGCCTATATCCTTCTGCATTCCCCTACCCCCAACAAGCTATTCATACCATAAAACCCAGAAAATTCTTTCATAGTGAAAATTTCATCACAATACTCCCACTCTTCAAAACCTTCAGTGACTTTCCATTATCCCTAGAAGGAAGATGGAACTCTTGAACAGAGTCCATATAATCCAACAGTGTCCTGGCCTCCACCTTCCTCTTATCTTTTCTCTTACCATCCACCAGCTCTTTAAAACCCAGCCACACTTTTCTCCCTTCTATTCCTATATGTACCTTGCTCCTTTTAATTCAATCATTATATTCACTGAGGAAAACTAGATATTGGACACTGGGGTTGATATACAGTGGTGAGCCAAAGAGGTGAAGATCGCTGCCCTCATGAAACATATTCTAGTGAGGGAAGACAGATGGCAGACAAATCTCTATATAACATTAAAGAATGAGGGGTTTCCCAGGTGGTCCAATGGTTAAAAATTCACCTTGCAATGCAGAGGACACAAGTTCCATCCACGGTCAGGGAACTAAGATCCCACGTACTGCGGAGTATCTAAGGTCTCACACCGTAACTAGAGAGTCTCTGCGCCTAAACAAACAAACAAAAAGAGATCCCACATATAGCAAGAAAGACCTGATGCAGCCAAAATAAAGCAATTAGTTACTTAATTAATTTTTAAATAAAGAGTGGGATAAATAAGTGTGATGAAGAAACACAAAGCAGGGAAAGGGAATGACAAATGTCCAGGGGTGCTGTGCTAGTAAGAAAGCCAGGAAAGGCATTGCTGTACAGATGAACTTTTTTTTTAATTTATTTATTTTTAATTGGAGAATAATTGCTTCATAATTTTGTGTTGGCTTCTGCCATACATCAACATGAATCAGCCATATATATATATATATATATATATATATTCCCTCCCTCTTGAATTTCCCACCTCCCACCCCATCCCACCCCTCTAGGTTGTCAAAGAGCACCAGGTTGAACTCCCTGTGTTATATAGCAACTTCCCACTAGCTATCTATCTTACATATGGCAATGTGTGTATTTCAATGCTACTCTCTCAATCCATCTCACCCTCTCCTGCCCCCACTGTGGAAGACATGATATTTGAGCAAGGAGTGAGCCATCAGATTATCTGAAGAGAGGGTTTTCTAGGCAGAAGAAACAGCAAAGACCTAAAGCAGAAAAGTGATGAGCACATACATCTAGAGAACAGCAAGAAATGCCAAGGCATTTGCAAGGGTCTGAAACGCTTTTCCCAGACCCAGATTTTCCTGTTTAAACCTCCAAATGGCATTTAGATGTCCAATCAAAGGTCATTTCTTCCGGCAGCCTTTTTCTGACCTCCTCATCCAGATCGAATCCACTGTCCCAAGCTCCCAGGTTTCCCCAGTCTCTTCTGTAGTTACCTTAAGCATCATTTAGCTTATATGTGTGGGAAACTAAGTAAGGTCTGTCTACTTGGCTAGACTCTCTGGCTCACACTTAATTTCATGCCATCCTGTGCATTGGCCTTTCTCCCCTGGCCAGGGCAAAAGAGAGTCTGTCATTTGTTGCTCTCTGATTGACCACTTGCTATTTCATCCCTGCTAGTTAAAATATTCTATTTTCAAACATGGTTCAATATAATTGATCAGACTACAGCTTGCTTCACCACAATCACATCTTCCCTGGATTACTGCCTCATTCCCTTGATTGGACTCAGATATTTCATCATCACTCAGGATGGGTCCCTACCGTCTCAAGATGCTGATTTAGTCCATCAAATGTTGAGCCTTCATAGTTTCACTCTCAGATATTGTACTGAATTTAGCGGTATCCTTATTGGCCCACCCATACTTCCTTCCAAAAGAGATTCCCTCCATATTCCTGCTACCCAATTTCCATGTTTTATTTTACCTGACCATTTTCTTGACCTGCCATATTCAAGTGGGTCAGAGAGTGAAAACACAACCAAAGGCCAGAACCATCTTAGATTCAGAAGTATCCACTCCTTCCAAGCCTTGTAGAGCCTAATCCACTCTCCCTCCTGTGCTTGGTGGCCTTGAGTGTTCCCACCTATGCATTTATTCTCTTTTTTTTTATTGAAGGATAATTGCTTTACAAAATTTTGTTGCTTTCTGTCAAACCTCAACATGAATCAGCCATAGTCTATAAGCTAGCCAGAGACTGTGTGGCCCAGCTTTAAAAAGAAAAAAAAAAAAAAAAAAAAACCTGGATCAATTTAATCCTTTCTTGAGACTTTGACCCAAGGAAAAAAAGAAAATTTTCAGTTAGTGGCTAAGAAAGAATTTGAAAGGATGCCTTGAGTGGGGACAATGGAAAACCAAGGCCAAATGCAATGGAAAATGAAAGGAACAAGACATTTCCGAAGGTAGCTGATAAATATTAAGGAAAGAAAGGGGTGGGAGGGGACAGATTTAGCTGCTAGAAGAATCAAGAACCACATAAAATCCAAAAGCAGTCATCACATTCCACCCTTATGGTATGGAAAATAAAGGAGACATCAAGGTCAAATTCAGGTTCAGACATAACTTTAATAGAAGGTAACTATCTCCAAAGAGATATAGATTTGAGGCTTGACCTCTTTAGAAATTAGTTGCCTTCTATACAAGGCTCCCTGACTGGACAGTCTCTATGCTGACTAAAGGGCTATAATTAACTTTGGGAATGGATGGGGTCTGCATGCCAAGGCCATGGGTTGTTCCCTTATCCCTTACCTCCTTCCAAGCTGGGCTCTGAGAACCTCAGCATTCCTGAAGTGACCTGAAAACACTTGGAGCAGGATGTGTATGGTCAGCACTTCAGTCGTGTCTGACTCTGCGACCCTATGGACTGTAGCCCACCAGGTTCCTCTGTCCACGTGTTTCTCCAGGCAAGAATATGGGAGTGGGTTGCCATACCCTTCTCCAGTGGAGTAGGGCTCTGCAACACAATTACAGCCTAAGCAAACCTCACCCTTCATTATCCTCTGTGATCAGGGCAGGGGAGCTCGGCTCAAAAGACATGTGCAACTAACAAAGCAAAGTAATATGGAGACACAGCTATCTGGGGAGAGCGATAATTGTATTATTTCATGGCTCTACTAGCAGCCCAGGGTGAAGGCAGAGAGAGGGCGAGAAGCGGCAAACACAATCTCAGCTGATCTCTGAAGGATTGACAAAGCAAAGGACCAGCCTGGAAATTTTTCAGCAAATATTTGCAGTTGGTGAAAACGTCTGGCAACTGCTATTACACAGATCCAGAGAAAGGGAAACGGAAGCAGACACAGGGTAGGACTCCTCACACGTATCAGGCTGTTGGTCATCACTAGGCTGGGTGGTCTGTGCACATTTTGTCATTTATTAATAATTCCCACCAAGGATATTAATACCCTCATCTTATAGAGGTGGCTCATAAGTGACGTGTTGTCAGTAACTGGTCACATCTACTGAGGATTTAGAACATGCCGATTCCAGGCTATTGCATTGTATTATTTCATTAACCCGCATAGCAATTCTGTCAGCCAAATACTATTATCTCCATATTATAGGCGAGGACATGGAGACACAAAGAGGCTGGCCCAGGGTCACACAGGGAAAGAAGGTGCTTCCCAGTGACCTGGTACAGTACAAAGTCTCTGTGGCTCCTAAAGAGCAGAACCTGGATTTAAACCCAGAGATCTGACTCTGAATCTCAAGCCCTTTTGACGAAACAGTGCTGTTTCCTGACAATTGTCCCTGGTCATCTGTATCTTCCCAAAAGCTGACCCCAAGAGAGGTCATGTGATGACCGAATATGTGAGCCTGTGAACATCAGAGCTCGTGACTCCTGCTTCCTGCAGCCCTGAGTCCATCCCTATGGGGGCTCCAGGAGGGCGTGGGAGGCTGTGGCAGGCCCCAGGAGCTGGAGGGCTCAGCTCCCTGTCTGCCAGCCCATGTCTCTGCACCTGCCCTTGTTGTCTCCAGGGTCATCCACAAGTAGCTCCCAGGGCCTGGGCCGACTCTCCTTGGCAAGAGCAGAGTTCCTCTGAAGTTTTCTGAAATTCCCTGGCATCATAAACTTGACTTGCAGCCCAGTAATTGGGGGTGGGGGGAAATCCCAGTTGTACCACTCACTCGGTGTTCTTGGAAGAACTGCTTCACCTCCAAGGTTAGCATCTTTCTCTTAAAATGAGAATCACAATCCCTATCTCCTAGATGATCAGACGGATTAACTGCCCGAAGCCCTGCACCTGGAATGCAGAAGGGACTCCACAATGTCAATGTCGGCCCTTGCTCTCCCCCACTTAACTCTAAAGTGAGACTTGTGTGTGTGTGTGTGTGTGTGTGTGTGTGTGTGTGTGCGTGTGCCTCATAAGGTCACTGTGAGCATGAAATGACATAATCCAGCCTGGCCAATTTTAGGCACTTGGTAAATGTTAATTAAAACTGAATATTCTAAAATGATTGACTTGAGGCTGTCCCCAGGAAGCCTCAGCATTTGCACAGCGAGCCAAAGTGGCTGGAAGGAAAGTCCAGCCCATTTTGCCCAGGCCTGTGATCCTGGCTGCACTTCGCTGTCTTTCAACATCACCACAGAGGCTCTGAACAGGCCCTGGCTCTAAAGGAAGGACTCAGCATGCACAATGCAACCAGAACGATCTTTCTGAAGGGCAAAATGAAGTGTGCCCCTCCCAAAAGCTAAAAACTCTTCAGTGGCTCCCTGTGGCCCTCAGGATCAAGTTCAAACCCTCAAACCTGTTTTCAAGCCCTGTGTGATCTGGCCTGTGTCCATTTCCAGGCTGATCTTCTGGCACTCTCTCCCTCCTTCTCTACAACTCCAAACATCCTGAGTTTCTTTCAGGTCCTTCAAGGGCTGGGCTCCTCCCTCTTTCACACACTCCCAGAGCATCCCAAATGTCCCCTTTCATGACGTGCATCCCATGTCCCGGGCATGTTTTATGTCTGTTGACACCATAAGCTCATCAAGTACACAAGGGCAGAAGGGTCGCGTCCACACCTGCTTTGCTCACAGTTGTAGTCCCAGTGCCTAGCACAGAGCCTGGCACCTGGTAAGGACCAAGCATGCTATTTTCATAAGCAGAAAAAATATGTCCTTATTCAGGTGAGTGAGAAACGTCACTTTCCTCTGTGTGCCCCACCATCTTACTCAGTCTGGTAAGTCAAGGCGGCATTCTGATCTCCACTTCTGCAAACCAAGTAATGTGATCCCATCAGACTCTCACAGTGTGGGGGCGGGGGGGAGGAATAATACAGATTATGTGTCCATAGGGCTTCCCAGGAGACCCAGTGGTAAAGAATCCACCTGCCAATGCAGCAGACACAGGAGATACAGGTTCAATCCCTGGGTCAGGAAGATCCCCTGGAGAAGGGAGTGGCAATCCACTCCAATATTCTTGCCTGGGAAATTCCATGGACAGAGGAGCATGGCAGGCTTCAGACCTTGGGGTCAGAAAGAGTCAGACACGACTGAGCGACTGAGCACACACATGTCCATGAGGCTTAGAGAGCAGCTGTCTCATGCACACCACACACACACACACACACACACACACACACACACACACATTCACTTACATCCAGATAACTCCAGGCCTGAAGGGGAGGTTGTACACGTCTCAGGATAACATCTCTAATGTAAGGTGGCATCTCTGTGCATGCACGTTTATGTGAGTAGCCCAACCGCTTTTTCCAAGTCCCTCTGAAGTGCTTCCATATTTTCCCCAAAGTCTCTTCTCTCTTGAGCCACCACTTGACTTTCTCCTCCCTCATAGCCCCATGAATGTCCTTCTCTTATTGTTCAGGGCAATTCAGCTCTGCTCCCAGACTCACACACCTCTCTTAATCTCTGCTCACAAGGCAGAAGTCCTGCAATTAATAGGACCTGCCCTCTTTAGAAGACAGTTTAGCTAAAATCTGCTTTACTTAAGGATAACCCCAAAGGTCTCACCCAATCCCCAGCCCATGCCATTTATCAAAGCAGCTCTTCCAAACCCATCTATCACTGGGTCCAAGAATCTTTCATTCCAGCTGCTTAGAAGATAACATGAAAGATAACACTTCCTCTGTAGAAATACAAACTCATACATAAAATCAAGGTGGGCTCCTCCCTCCTCCACCCAGCAGCGCTGTAGGGGGGTGCAGTTTATGTAGTGTCTGAGCACAGGAAGAGGAAGGAAATTCATGCTGGGCGTGCACCTATGTTTGTCCAGCCTGTTCCTTAAAGATTTGTGACACTGATTGCATCCTTACAACATTATCCCAAGGTTTAGATAAGAGACTGAGAGTCAGAAAGGGTAATTTGCCCAAGGTCCAGTGAGCAAAGGGCAGAACCAGAATTCGAACCCAGGCTTGTTCTGATTCCTAGGTCTGTACACTTTATACTATACCAGGAGGCCTCCTCTCAGTATATCAGAACACCCTGACACCAACATTGTAATAAGGGGTCTTCAGTGTGTATAAAATATGTAAGTCATGTTTGGAGAGAGGGATAAAGAGAGGAAAGGTTTGGGGCATGATCTATAAGGAGGCACAGATCCCAGCACTTTGGGAGTAGGCCGAATTATTTTGTCTAACCACCCTATTTTACAGATAGGGAAACTGAGGTCCAGAGAAGAAAAGCGACTTGCTTGCTAATCATTACACAGTAAACTCGTGTCAAGTCAAACGAGTTCTCAAGTCTAAGAGCAGCCTGGCCAAGCTCTTTCAACTCGATCCCCTTGGTGTTCTTCAAGTAAGTTATATCTTTTTCTGATGTTGACTTGCACAAGTTCTCTTGTTCTGATGTTGACTTACCTAAAAGTCTCTAGTTTCATCCTGATCTTAAGATAAAAAATGTATCAATCCCACCCAGAAAAAAACTCCTGAAAGAGCTCTTCCTTGGAAATCCCCACATTTCCTGCCTCCTGAGCTCATCACTCAAGGGCTGGAAGCCCCACCTGAAAAGTCACATCTCGTGCAGCCTTTGGATGGTTCAACAGTTGACGAGGGTCATGGTTGATGCTGTGCATGATAAGTCTTGGTCAACATCCTGTCTGGAGATGCAGGTACCATGCTTTGCTTTCCCATGAAAAAGGCTGGAGTGTTTCCTACCCCAACAGTCAAATCTTTCCCACCCTCATGGGGCAGACTTAAGGCTTCCTGTGGAAGGGCTGGGACGGGATGGAGGTTTCTATCCTGCAGGCCAGCTTTGGAGGCATCCCAGATCTCTCCAACTCTGGTGCACTGCAGCACTCCTGAAAGACTAAACAGTGCAAAAAGATATGCTTTTGGCTCAATATGTAAAAACTCTTCAGCAATAAATTTAAGCAATTCCATTTGGGGCTCTCACAATTTCCTCCACCCAGACAAACTGCTTTTTATTTCAAATGTTGCTGAAGGAAATTGGCCAATTGCTTACTTCAACTGTCAATGCCATTATGCTGAGCCTGGAGGCCAGACACAAATACAACCCGGGGATTTCTCTGAGTTGAATCCTTGCAAAACCGGCCACTAAAATACAGGTCCAACCCAGAGGGTCTGTGGACCTTGACCCCCCAAGAAACTTCTCAGAGAAATAGAACAAAGGCGGCTGAGGCCAGGGCAGAGCTCTGGAGAATTAGGGATGTAGCATCCAAACTGGCTTTTCAGATTGATAATGACATCTGGAATCCAAAGGGGTGAGGAGATCTCTGGCCATCCTGGGATGGCATTAGCCCTCAAGGAGACAAGCTTGAGGAGGCAGGGGGTGGTGTTAGTGTCTGAGGAGCCTGAAATTAACAACAGCAGTTCCAGTATTGATCAATCCCACGTGCCAGGTGCTGGGCTAGGCATTTCACGCTTATAAGCGCAGTAAATCCAAACTCCTTACCATGTTCCCTGGAACAGCGCCTGCTATCCAGTGTTATACAGGTGTTAGTAAATGTTGTGGCTGTTAACAGGAGACACCCAGTGAGCCACCAAGCCAACCCTCTCTGGCTTGGAGTAGGCAAGCTGACCTTATGAGCGACTAAGTCACTGTACCATCAGAGATGAACTTGACTGACGGCACTGATCATGTGGGCTAGCCCCAGTTTGGGCCAGGACCTGACTGGTCAGTTGTGTGATCCCCCGGCTTCCTCAGCCTGAAGGACGATGTGTCTGGGCCCTTCTCTCCATGGGCGCCCTGGAAGGCTGGCCCAGCAGTGGCTCATGTCCGGTCACCTGCCCCAAGAGCTGTGTGTCCCCACCCTCGCCCCGCAGCAGGAAAGGCTTCACCTGACGCTTCCGGAAAAAGGAAGGAGTTTACTTTTAAGCAGTCAAAACAGAGTCCTGGGGAGCGACTCCTTGCCTCCAGCATTGCCATGACAATACCTGGAAAACAGCCCTGGCGGAGAGCTGAGGTCTGTGAAGCTGAGTGGTTGTCTCAGATGAACAGGTTCTGGGAAGGCGTCTCCAGACTAAGGCAAGGGGGGCAAACAGGGACTTCGTGCATTAACTGTGCCCACTTCACGGGGCTGGCTGGGGACACTGGATGTTCCTGGCAGGTCTCCTAGTAACCATTGCCTTTAAATATATATATATATTTATTTGGCTATGCTGGGTTTTAGTTGCAGCATGTGGGATCTAGTTCCCTGACCAGGAATTGAACCCAGGCCCCTTGCAGTGGGAGTAAGGAGTCTTAGCCACTGGACCACCAGGGAAGACCCCATTATTCCCTTTGAAATATTCCATACACAGGGCTTCTGAGGTCCATTTCCCCTTCCCTCCTAGAAGGAACCCATGCTTGCTTTCCCGCCATTCCTTCCAACCTTCAGAATGGGTCTTGCGTGATTGATCTGACACCCCACCCCAATACCAAAGCTGGGTCAAACTCACAAGAATACCCTGAGCACCTGCTATTTTCTGACACTAGGCCAGATGCTAGGAATACAGTGATTTTTTTTTTTAATGGGCATGTCTGGGTTCTCTAGAAAACAGAGCTTGAGGCCAAAACAAACATCAGAGACTCCATCAATGTCAAGGTCCAAGAAAAGAAGGGAGAAGAGTAAATGAAAAGTGGGACAGGCTTATCAAATCCAGCCCAATGCATTAGAGACTTGGACACATTGTTAGATATGCAATGACATGGAGAAAATTATATTCCCAGAACTCCTCTTGGGGAGAAGAGTCTCTGCTTACAGAAGACCCAGTTGTGGGGTGGAGCCTCAAGGCACATGCCCAAGCAATTATACTAATAAGTGCCTAAGCACCTTCTCAGGAGGCTGGGTCTGTGAACGGTAGAACTTTTGTTGTGCTGAGTGGAATATGCGAGTTTGGGTAGGAGCTAAACTGCTCAGGACAGGAGAGGTGGGAAGGGAACCATTCCACCATCTGCTTTCCCCCATCTCCTCCCTATGGCTATGAGCAGACAGATAAAGAGTGCTGATTTGAAGGGGGTGCCAAATTTCCATCCTTTCTGGGGTACCCACAGTCTGACTCCATGGTGGGGAGCCACCCCAACACTGGGAGACAAAGTAGTTCGAAGGCAGGCACCTAAAGGGCCATCAGCTACCTGATCAGTGTCCTGAGGACTGAGGAGGACTGGGGCTTTACCTGGACCGCTCAGATGAGCCAAGTGGCCAGTGAGGCTTCAGACTTTTGAAGGGATGCCACCCAGTGGCTAAGCACACAGGATCTGCTCCAGGGACCACATGTGCTGCCCTTGCCAGCATAATGGGCTGCAGTTCGGTTCACGAAGCAGGGAGCACTGTCTTCACCTTCTAAAGCACAGAGGTGTGGACTCCGCTGCCCCTGAGTTGCTCAGAACAATTGAGGGAAACAGCAGCTATACAAACAGAAAAGGACCTGCACCACACACCATGACGAGTAGGGACTCTGGCCACAGTGCACTCGATGCTGCCAGAGCAGAGGAGCCCCTTCTGGGAAGGGAAAGCTTCTCAGCAGAGGTGAGGCTGTGGGGGTAGGGATCGGGGAACAGGGGCAGAGAAGGGAGGGGTGGATGAGCGAGTGTGAAGCTGTCCCAAACAAAAGGAGCTGGATGAGCAAAGGTACAAAGACAGTTACGTGTACCATAATACGGACAAGGAACAAGTCCTTTTGAATGTTGGATCAGAAAGTCTGCTCTCATGAGTGATGGAAGATGATTCTGCCAAGAAGAGAAAGATGGGGCCGGATCATGAAGGGGCTTGGATACCATGTGATACCTGGACTGTTATCTTGAAAGATGATAGAAACCATTGAAGGATTTTCGACTTGGGGATGACACAGCCCCATTTCTAAGCCTTATCTCTCAAATTTCCTGACCCTAATGCCCTATTTCCTTCTTTCACTTGCCTGAATCTTGGCTTATTCTCCAAGGCTTCCTTGAAACCCCACTTTCCTCACAAGCCTTCAGGACATATACAGGAATCTTATCATCTTCCATTTGACTTTTGATGGGTCTTAGTGGACTCATTCCTGGATCTGGCCCTCTCACTAGACTGTGGGGCTCCTAAAAGACGGAGTTTGGCCATCATCATTCCTGTGTTTCAGTTCCTTTGTGCAGCTGGAAGAAGGTACTCTGGAATGCAAAGCCTTGCAAAATACCTACTACTACCACTACTATGAAGACAACTACTGCTATTGTCAGTATTATTTGCATTACTGGAGGTCTTTAAATATTCATAATCCTTTAACTATGGGGACCCCAACTTCTGCCAGTGAAGCCCTATTGGAGTTGAGTCACCTAAATGGAAAGAGTTCAGGATTTGTTGTCTGGAGGTGAATTAAAATCCTGATTCTACCACTAACCAAAGGAGGAGACCCCAAATTACAAAGGTCTGTTGAAGGAGAACAAGAGGGTTAAGAAGACACTGCAGTTCAGATTCCCCAAGAGTAACACCTAGGCAAAGCTTGGCCCCTTATTACCAGCTGGTCAACAAGATATTTACGTATCAGCAGCATCTGGGGAAGCAAGTTCCCAGCCCCAATCAAATGAAACAAACTCCACACCCAGCACCTTGCAAATGAAGTCAAGAGGCTGCCCCACTGCACCGCCTCAGGACTCTCCATGCATGTCAAATGGGCCCTGTGGCCAGGTGTGAGTTCCCCAAGAAGGTACTAGGATGGGTCAGGTCAGAAGAGCCCATACGATCAGAAGAGGCCCCAAAGTCAAGGAATCCCTGATCCCTTGTGTCTTCTTCAGCCTCTCAGAAACTGCGCGACTGGAAAAACCAGGACAGCACAATGGAAGTGCTGAGTCTTGAAGCTCCAAAGGAGCAGGTGTGAGCTTGCTGACCAGGCCTGCCTGCAGCTCCCTGTCATCACCCGTACAGGGAGCTCATGGTTTCTGTAAGAGACAAAGCCACCCCAGCTTGGGTGGAAATTGTCAGTCAAGGCCTGACCTCCCTCCTCCTCCCAAAGCCACTGACCAGGCAGAATCTGTGGCTTTCTCTGATAGAAGAGGGTGCCCACTACACCATTAAAATAAAAACAAGTACATTCAAGGGACTTCCCTGGCAATCCAGCAGTTAAGACTTCAAGCTTCCACTGCAGAGGATGCAGGTTCAATCCCTGGGCAGAGGAGCCTGACGGGCTACATAGTCCATGGGATCGCAGAGAGTCGGACATGACTAAAGTGACTTAGCAAGCAAGCAGGGAACTAAGATCCCGCATGCCCCGTGGTGCAGGAAAAAAAGGAAAAAAGTACATACGATATGGACTGGGAGTTGGGGGGCAAGCACATAATAAGAGATGGAGGCATTGTGGCCCGTCGCACGACCCAGGATGGCCAAAATAATACCCTTTTCTGGTTCTCCTCCTACTTCTCCACCATCTTTAGTGAACACTGGCTTAATTACAAGGAGCCTTATCAGACTGCAAGTGAATCTGAATCTTTGTGTAGTCTTTTTGATTTTTACATGAAGGTTTCAGAAAAAGTCTAAATTTTTTTTCTGAATGGGGTGGTCCTGATTTGGTGCCTGGTTCTCATACTGTCTCTGGTATGTTTGGGCTCAAGGCTGGTACAGGGACTCAGCTGCAAAGGGACCTGGTGAACTGACTGGTGCCAACCTGGAGCAGGACACTGCTACATGAAACACCCTTCCGAGCGTCAGAACTGCCTGCAGAAAGTACATGCTGACTTCACAGGCAGTAATCGCCCCATCACTGGGAAGATACAAGGCAACGCTGGGCGAATAACTGGTGGAGAAGTTGTAGAAGAACAGCATGAATCTGAGGGGTCTTCCCCAGCCCTGAGCCCATGATTCTGTGTCTCTTATAGCCTCTCTACTTAAGATGTACTCCTCTGCTCAAGTTCTGTGAGCCCTTGCCACTCTCAGGATCCATTTCTTTGGCAGAGAGGATTGTGCCAAATGGCAGCAGAAGTCTGCTTTCTCTCTGTGGGTGATTCCTCCCCAGTGGCAGGCAACACTTCCCTTATTCTTCTCCCTGATCTAAATACAGCTAGGGTTTAGTCCAAGGAAGGGTGTTTTGTTTTGTTTTTAAGCCTTGTTATCCTCCGAGAAATAAATAAAGAGGGTATGAGTAAGCAGAAAAGGCAGGGATCCAGGTAATCTTCAGCATTCCCCCAGGGTTTCACTTCCTAGGGAGATACCCAGTTGGATCACTCTAGGCTCTCCCTAAATATGTCATGTTCCACTGAGAGAAGAGGGGTCCTATGACTCCACCCTGCAGCAAAAGTGACCAACTGCTAGGGCAAGAGGCCTTTCTGGCTGAGGACAGCAAGAGTACAGCCCAGCTACCAGCTACCAAGCTGCTGACTCCAAAAAGAACCAGTAGTCATCCACCACACCCTACCAACCATAAAGTGAAGTGAAGTTGCTCAGTCGTGTCCGACTCTTTGTGACCCCATGGACTGTAACCTATCAGTCTCCTCCATCCATGGGATTCTCCAGGCAAGAATGCTGGAGAGGATTGCCATTTCCTTCTCCAGGGGATCTTCCTGACCCAGGAATCGAACCCAGGTCTCCCACCTTGCAGGCAGACGCTTTAACCTCTGAGCCACCAGGGAAGCTCTCCACCATCATAAAGGATTTAGACAATTCTAGAATATGTACAACTTCTCAAACGTTGGTTAGAATTTTTTTTTTAACCTCTTCCAAGTTCTGGTAGGAATTAGCAGTAAAACCTTAAAATGTAAAAGCCCTACTTATCTGCTTTAAGAGACAGGAAGACATTGTCCCACTTGAAGGCTAATTTTAGTAGGGAGAATTCCAAGGGATAGAGTAGAACTTAAAGACAAGCACTACAGAAGGCACTCCAGAGCTCAAGACTCAGACGCCCGGCTGCACCAGTTGAAAGGAGTGGAATCACATATACCTACATCCACCAAGTCCTACTTATCTCTGAACTGTTCCTGATGCGCTAGAATGGCCCTCAGATAGCCACTGCACCATGAGCTACGTGGCTCCACCCCCTGGCCATCAACGATTGGAAGAGAAGGACACGTGACCAACATGAGCCAATCCATGTCCCACTCAAAAATGTGAACTGAGGATCAGAGCTGGGAGTGGAAAGCTGAGTCGGCTAAGAGCGCTTCGGTGCTCACAGTATCACCTGTGATCAGGTGAGAAATGTAAATTCTTGCTGGGCACTGGGCCCAACAAGATGATCACCCAACCAGGTGATTCTGATGTTGACAAAAGTTAGAGAATCTTTGCCCTAGAAGAGAGGAAGCCCAAGAATTCTTACTGCTAAATCCCTCTCTCAACCAACTTCTGTGAGGCATTTGAATATATTTCCAATACGCTACTTCAAAGTGGTTTCTTTTCACTTGCAACCAAGAGAACCTTAGCTAATACGGCTGCTTGAGCCTGAGATCAAAGAGGTAGACCTCCATCCCCCAAGTCATCACCACCACCTCCCCATCCTGGTACCCATCCCCATTCCCACTCCAGCCCAACCCCACACCTTTCCCCCCTCATAGTTCTTTGTTGTCATTCAGTCACTCAGTCACGTCTGACTCTTTTGTGACCCCATGGACTATAGCCCGCCAGGCTCCTCCGTCCATGGGATTTCCCAGGCAAGAACACCAGAGTGGGCGGCCATTCCCTTCTCCAGGGGGCCCTCCTGACCCAGGATCGAACCCAAGTCCCCTGCGTTGGCAGGCAGATTCATTACCACTGAGCCACTTGGACTCCCACCAAAGTTCTTTAGATTTGCTTTTTAGTTCACTTGCTTTTTTCAGTTCACATTTTTTCCTATCCTTTACCATCTCAACCTAGAATCTGAGATGTTACTATAACACCTTTGTTGCAGGAAGAGGGACCGCTGCCAGGGCCCAAAAGGGGGCTCTTATCTAACGCTCAGAAATGAATTGCCTGAGGAGATACACGTGCTGATAAAGCAAGAGACTTTATTGGGAAAGGGCTTCCAGGCAGAGAGCAAGAGGGTAAAGGAAACCAGAAGAACTGCTCTGCCACGTGGCCCACAGTCTAAGGTTTTACGGTGATGGAATTAGTTTCCAGATTGTCTCTGGCCAATCATTCTGACTCTGGGTCCTTCCTGGAAGTGAATGCATTGTTTAGTCAAGATGGATTCCAGAGAGGAGGATTCTGGGAGGTGGTGGGACATGTGGCCTCTCCTTTCCTGAATTCTTCCAGTTGGTGACGGCTTATTAGTTCCATGTTCCTTACTGGGACCTCCTGTCATAAAATAACTCACGAAAATGGTTACTAGGGTGCCTGACCAGGGTGGGCAGCTTCAACCAGTGTGTTTCCCCTAACAACTTGATTTCTCCTCTTTTCAGTTCAGTTCAGTTCAGTTCAGTCGCTCAGTTGTGTCTGACTCTTTGTGACCCCATGGACTGCAGCACGCCAGGGCTCCCTGTCCATCACCAACTCCCGGAGCTTACTCAGACTCATGTCCATCACATCGGTGATGACATCCAACCATCTCATCCTCTGTCGTCCCCTTCTCCTCCCACCTTCAATCTTTCCCAGCATCTGGGTCCTTTCCAGTGAGTCGGTTCTTCACATCATTAGTCAATACAATAAGGGCTAGGCTCTTCACAGAGTCTCCCTCTGCTTTTTAAAGCACAGGCATCCTCTGTTTCCCCTCAGGAATGCATTTCTCTTTCATTTGCCTTTAAGGAGAGGGAAGCTTCTCTCACAGTGGCACCCAGGGTCACACAGTAAGTAAGGGGCACATTCAGACACCAAACCAAGTCTACTGCTGCTGCTAAGTCGCTTCAGTCGTGTCCGACTCTGTGCGACCCCATAGACAGCAGCCCACCAGGCTCCCCCGTCCCTGGGATTCTCCAGGCAAGAACACTGGAGTGGATTGCCATTTCCTTCTCCAAAGTATGAAAGTGAGAAGTGAAAGTGAAGTCGCTCAGTCGTGTCCGACTCTTAGTGACCCCATGGACTGCAGCCCACCAGGCTCCTCCATCCATGGGATTTTCCAGGCAAGAGTACACAGACTGCAAAATTCTGTTCATTCCACTCTATCATGGCTTTCCATCTGCAAACTATCTCCTTAATCCTCCTTCCT
The DNA here is from genome assembly GCF_029378745.1 of Bos indicus. Lineage (NCBI taxonomy): Eukaryota > Metazoa > Chordata > Mammalia > Artiodactyla > Bovidae > Bos > Bos indicus. The sequence continues at coordinate 111,392,283 of NC_091762.1, read as the reverse complement.
TCCCCTGAGTGAGGAGCAGGGACTGAACTGAGGGCCTCCCCATCCCTCTCCCAATCTAAAGACTGTGTTCTGCAAAGCAACAGATTCTGTCCTTCATTTCCCCACCCTCTTTTATGGCCGTGTGTGTGTGTATGTGTGTGTGTACCAGTATGTGTGTATGTGAGTGTCAATAATAAGTCCCATTCTAAACAGCTGTTGGTAAGGCCATTTGTTTGCACGTCCAGAGAACCTAGGGAAGGTTAAGTTTATAATCCCGAGGCACATTTTCCACAAGATAGAAGAGTGATCTGGCACTTCACACAATCTTCTCTTTTGCTCTGTGTTGTTTTTCCGAATTATCCCTAGTTCCCCCACTTTGAAAATCTGCTGAAGCAGGCAAAGCCCTCCTGCAAGATCTTTACAAGAGAAGCCCTTAGCAACTATAGTATCAACATCATTTTTGGCGCTAGGGAGACATTAGGGGCTCTGACCCTATGCAATCATCCGTGGCTCACACCAGTGGTAGGACTTTTACTGGGACCAAGTTCTCAAACAGACTCCTAGGCATCTCCTGGACTCACATTAGGCTAATGAGTCTCCCTTGATGCCACTCCTCTCTACCCAGATGCTCCAAGACTTTTCCTCCTTTTCGATTTCTGTCAGTTGCTTCTCATCATGTTTTACCGATTGTTGTCAATGGCATGGGCACAGCATTTTTTTTTTTTTTTTTTTTTTTTTTTGCCAGTTGCCTGTTTCACTCTTGGTCCTTCACAGTCATGTTACTGTCAAAAAAATATATATCCAATTTTCACTTGCAACATCCGTTTTCTCACCACTTTCAATTTTTGAAATTATTATTCCACTTCAGTTTCCATCGTAACCATATGTCTCTATTAACTAACATTTTCAATGCATTCTCACTCACCACTTCTCTACTTATCGGTCATGATGATAGCAACGTTTGTAAAACACCTTCATTCTAAGAACAAACACAATAAACAAGCCCTAACAAATCAAGTGACGAGCAAGTGCAACTGCTCTCGCCATCTGTTGGTGGCAGGAAGAGCTGAAGTGCTTTTGCTGTGGAGCAAGGGTCAACAAACCTTATTTGTAAATAAAGTTTTATTGGAACATAACTCTGCCCAGATATTTATTATTGTATTTGTTAGCTTCTGAGCTACAATGGCAGAATTGGATAGCTAGTGACAGAAACCATGTGGTCCTCAAAGCCTAAATTATTTATGATCTTTGTAGAAAAAGTTTGCCAGACCCTGCTTTGAGCACTTGTGGGAATTAATCTAACGTTTGCAAGGAAGGAATATGCAGCTTGAGTTTACACATGACTCAAGTAGATGGTCTTCATGATGTTCATTTACATGAGAGCCTTTCAGTTGTTCACTCAGTCTTGTCAGACTCTTTGCAACCCTATGGAATGCAGCACACCAGCCTTCCATGTCCTCCACTATCTCTCAGAGTTTGCTCAAACTCATGTTGATTGAGTCAGTGATGCCATCCAACCATCTCATTCTCTGTCGTCTCCTCGTGCCCTCAATCTTTCTCAGCATCAGGGTCTTTTCCAATGAGTCAGTTCTTTGCATCAGGTGACCAAAGTATCGGAGCTTCAGCTTCAGCATCAGTCCTTCCAATGAGGAAGGACTTGATTTCAATTCAGGGTTGATTTTTTTTAGGATTGACTGGTTTGATCTCCTTGCTGTCCAAGAGACTCTCAAGAGTCTTCTCCAGCATCACAGTCTGAAAGCATCAATTCTTTGGTGCTCAGCCTTCTTTATGGTCCAACTCTCACATCCATACATGACTACTGGGAAAACCAAAGCTTTGACTATACAGACCTTTGTGGGCAAATGATGTCTCTGTTTTTTAATATGCTATCTACCCTGTCTAGACCTTTGAGAGAATTCACCCTAAGAAGGGACCAAACCCAAATAGCTTGAGCCAGTCAGAAAGTTTAAGTCAGTGCCCAGAAGAGAATGTGTCATTACTAGGTATCAGTTATAAACCCAACCCATCCTGAGCTCATTTCCATGGGTGTCTTGGGGGGAAAGGGCTTGTCTTAGTCCAATATAGTCTAATTAATGCCATGTAACAAGTCACCTCAAAACTCAGTGGCACACAGTCATAAGCATTTATTGCTCAAGCCAGTATCTGCAGGTCAGCTAGGGAGGTCTAGCTGACCTAGAGCCACAGGTGCCTCAGCCACAGGTCTGCTCTGTCTGCTTCTGTCTCCCATGTTTTTCATTTTTCCGGGACAATGATCCATGTCGGAGGGCATGTTCTTTTCTGACAATGGCAACAGCCCAGAAAGGAAATCCAAATGAACAAGCACACTTCAAGCCCTTCTCTGTTGTACATCTGCTAACATCCCATTATCCAAAGCATGTTACATGGTCATGCCCAGCATGAATGGTTGGGAAATACACACCTCTCATGGAGGTTTGGAAGAAGGAAGTAAATATGTGCTGAACAACAAGATACCTAAGTAAAGCCTGCAAGAACTGCTTCATCATACTCTGCAGAATTCGGAGATGTTTCCAAGACAGTGCAGCAGAAAGGATGAGGAGGCTTTCTCCTTTTCTCTCCACCTTCACTACAGACCAGCCTTCAGCTTTGGCACTCAGGCTGTGTCCCTTGAAAGATGACAGCAATGAAAGAGCCCTGTGAAGCCATGAGGGTGCATGGTGGCCTCTGCTGGGCCTGGCAGACCAGCAGCAGAACTCGACAGACCGCCCAGGAGTACAGAGGGAGAGGCTGCAGTGCCTGAAGTTTCCAGCACCTACAGAGCAGCTGTGGCATCTGCAGGGGTTGGCCATGCCCAGTGGAGCAGCAGCACCCCCTAGAGGAGAACATGGGACTCAGCGAAACAACTGCATGCCGGTCCAGAAGCAGCAGGGGATTCTCAGGAAACAGTGAGATCTTTGTACAGGAGGCTAAGGTTGGGGGGTGTGGGCAGAGGGCGGTGGGAGGGCGTGGGGGTGCAGCACAAGATAGTGAAATCTGACTCACCTCATTTATACCCACAGGCTGATGGAGGCTGGAGAAATTGATATTATACAAACTGGAATATCTAACTTTAAATCCCAGGCCCCTAAGAGCAGAGAACAGATTCCCTTAAATACACACACACACACACACACACACACACACACGCCCCCGGAGGTCCCACCCATTAGAAAGAAAAATGAAAGTGAATTCGCTCAGTTGTGTCCAACTCTTAGCAACCCCATGGACTGTAGCCTACCAGGCTCCTCCGTCCATGGAATTCTCCAGTCAAGAGTACTGGAGTAGGTTGCATCTCCAGGGGATCTTCCTGACCCAGGGATGGCCCCCGGGTGTCCCGCATTGCAGGCAGACGCTTTACTATCCGAGCCACCAGGAAAGCCCATTAGAAAGAAGCAGGAACATTAGATTCTCATAGAATTTCCTTCCTTCCTTCGGTAGACTCATCAAACATAGATTCCTACTTATTCTAAGACAAGCCAATGAGCTGTGATATGCCTGTGCCTGAAGGCAGAGCAGCCTTCATCCTGGAGTGTCTGAAGAAGGCGCTGGAATGCCTCTTTATGGCAGAAGCTCCTCCTTGCTCTCCATCTGTCCAGCCCCACCAGGGCTTGGAGCTGGTGATCATTAAGCAGTAAGCACAGTCCTAATGGTGGCTAATGGTGGGTTTAAGTACTCATTACCGAAGAAACTCCCGGGGTTGGCTGACTTACATGTATCGAGTGGTCCTGCAAACCCATAGAACTACTCCTCCTGATGAGAAGATTGACTAAATGCTGAATCTGAGCCTAGGAAATGGCTGGGGAGAGGAAGGGGACCCCACTAGTGCCCTCGGTGAGGGCCCGGTGTGAAAGTACAGCCAACTTTGCTGGGATTTCAGTTAGACTGGCAGCCCTGGAGGAGTTGAAGAGTTAAGGTACCATCAGTAGTTAATACTAGGGACTTCCCTGGTGATCCAGTGTTTGATTCCATGCTTCCTCTGCAGGGGGCACAGGTTTAATCCCTGGTCAGGGAACTAAGATCCCCACATGCCACATGACCAGAAACATAAAAAATAAAAACTCCGTGCCCGTGGTGATAGCTACACAACTCTGTAAATACACCAAAAATCATTTAGTTGTGCAAGTAAAGGAAGTGAATTTTATGGTATGTAGATTATAACTCAATAAAAACATTTTTTTCAATAAGGAAAACAATAAAATTTTCAATTTTCAAAAATTCAAAAAAATTTCAAAAAGACTTAATAATGAGGCTGCCAGGCTGGTCTTGATCACCTCTACGGCATCTCTGTCATCATCCCCAGGACACCCCGGTGTCCATGCTTACCCAGAACTGCCCTGCCTGCCTTAGAAAGTCCTTCTGCTCACGGTTCCCTGCCCTCTGGCTCTCTCCCACCTGCCTCCCACCACTACTTGGACATTCTCCATCCCAGTAAGGACCACACATCTCTCCCAGGTATTTAAGCCAGAAAGCCAGAGTCCTAAGAGCCAATCTAAGTACCTTCCTCTCCCTTGAACCCCTGCCAATCCATCACCAAGTCCTACTGATTCTCCCTCCTAAATGTTTCTTCAATCTGCCCGCCCTCTGCATCGTCCTTCTCCAACTTCCCATCACCTCTTGCCTGGACTGCTTTGGTGGGCCTCAACGTCAGGGACTCTGTTGTATCCATCTTTGTATCTCAAGGGTTGCACCTGCATCTGGCACAAGATGAGAACATGAGGAAAGGTTTGCTGAATGAATGAGTGAATGAATGACTGAATAAGAGGGCCCAAATCTGTACATGCATAATTATCCTCAGCTTCCCTTTCCTTCTCAGGACTAGCTGTATGCATTTGGACTAGTCATTACTCTGAGCTTGTTTCCTCATCTGTTAGAGATAACACCATCTCAGGCAGAGGCGCTATAAAGATGAAAAGAAATAATACTAAAGGAAATTTTTGCTGCTAATAGTAATCTGAGAAACAATCAAGCAGGCTTTTTCTTCCTTCTCTGGTGAGAAACTTAGAAGAGGCTGTTATTGGCATTGGCTCAGAGGCTCAAGACATCTGGGCTGAGACCTGTATAATATCTTGGCCTTTTCCTTGTGATTAGCTCACGGTTACAAAATGGCAGCTGTACCTCCAACATCAGCCCACATTCCAAGTAAAAAGAGGAGGAAATGCCAAAGGCAAACAGCAGAAAAGATGAATGCCAACTCCATCCACTCCTTGAAAGAGCTCTACACACTTTCAATTTGGTTAAAAAGTAGAGCTTTGGACCAGACAGCAAACATTGGCTTGAATGGCTGTATCAGTCAGGGTTCTTGGTTGCAGACACTGGAAACATCTTTGGCTCTATTAATTGTTTTAAAAGAATTTCTTAGAACTCTATTGAAGTCTCACAATTAGGAAACTAGAGGCTGGGGCTGGAAAATAAGTCAAAACCAAGGGCTCCCCCAAGGGCCCAACATGGGAAATGATCTGGCCGGATGCTGCGGCCACCAGAGCAGGACACGGCTGACATTAGCCGCAGCTGCGCCACGTTTGGACATCACCACGGCTGCAACAAGTCACTTCCCAGCCATGGTTCTTTTTTGCATAATTTGCTCCATTTTCAAAATCCTGGGCAGAGCAACCAACGAGCCAAGCCCATATAATGTGGGCTTGGCTCAGTAAATGAGGGAACAAGCTCAGTAAAGAGTCTTGGTAGGAACTGGGTGATTGAAGAATTTAGTAAAGAGCCTATTTACAAAGAGGAGGGGAGAGTATAGGGAAACCACAGGAATGGTTCAGCATTCTGTTTGTAATGGCCTGGTACCATGATACACCTGAACAGGCAAAGGAAGAGAGTGGTTACTGAAACCCAGAAAATTCTTAGAGAGATGGAGGGCCATCTACAGGGCTGTGACCTTAGGGAGAGGAACACGGTCCATCAGCCCAAGGGATCCAGCAGACAGGGGCATAGAAAAATAAATACTCCCACCTCGATCTCTTCTCTAACTCTCTCCTTCCCCCATGCATGCGAACGAGTGCCTTCTGCAACACCAAGCACACTCAACCAGAGCCCAGAGAGCAACAGGCTCATTGATGTAGTTGAGAGAGGTCAGCCTCTGGGAGCACAGAGCAGAGCAGGGCAGGGTGGCAAAAAGATCTGAAGAAGCAAAGATATCTGGAAAGAGCCACTCTTTTTACCTCCTTCCATCCACTCTTGCCATTCTTCGGGATCAAAAGTTCAGAAGTTCATGTATTCAATACAGGGAACAACCGAAGTCCAGCTCCCCTATAATGTTGCAGGGTGATGTCATTTCATTCAAACTCTCTACTGAAACCTAAGGTTTAGCCACAAGTGTTCTTCATGTGAGGTAGTACAAGAGAAAGAAGAAAAGTAGACGGGGGCAGAAATTAACATAAAATTTAGCTGCTACCATCCAAGCTTTTGGAGAAGGCAATGGCACCCCACTCCAGTACTCTTGCCTGGAAAATCCCATGGATGGAGGAGCCTGGTAGGCTGCAGTCCATGGGGTCGCTAGGAGTCGGACACGACTGAGCAACTTCACTTTCACTTTTCACTTTGCTGCATTGGAGGAGGAAATGGCAAAGCATTCCAGTGTTCTTACCTGGAGAATCCCAGGGACAGGGAGGCCTGGTGGGCTGCTGTCTATGGGGTTGCACAGAGTCCGACACAACTGAAGTGACTTAGCAGCAGCATCCAATCTTTTATAGATGGAGACCTAAGTCAGTAATCACAGTGACCCACTTCCACAGCTAATCCATGTTCCCTTGGCCTCTAAGAACACACTGAATTGTTGGGGTTTATTGCCCGGTAGGGTTACCTGATCCTCCTTCCTTTTAAATCTGAGCCCCCGGTGGTCTTGTCTTTACTGAGTTGCCATAGTTTCACATTGATCAACACTACTGGGCAAGACCAGACAGTAAATACTTTAGGCTTTGAAGGCCAAAGGCTGTCTGTTGAAACTACTCAATTCTGCCTTTGTAGTATAAAAGCAGCTATAGACAACACAATCAAACAAGCATAGCTGTGTTTCAATGAATCTTTACCTGCAGAAATCTTAATTTGAATTTCATAGAATTTTTACGTATAACAAAATATTCTTCTTTTGAATTTTTCAACTATTTTAAAATGTAAATGTCATTCTTGGCATCATAGTCATACACTTCCCTGGTGGTTCAGATGGTAAAGAATCTGCCTGCAGTGTGGGAGATCTGGGTTCAGTCCCTGGGTTCAGAAGATCATCTGGAGAAGGGAAAGGCTACCCACTCCAGTATTCTTGCCTGGAAAATTCCATGGACAGAAGAGACTGGCAGGCTACAGTCCCTGGGGCTGCAAAGAGTTGGACACGATTGAGCAACTAACACTAACAGATTAACACATACAAAAACACACAGGGGACTAGATGTGACTGACCAGTGTAGTTTGCTGACCCCTGGGGTAGACTATTAACACCACTCGCAGGGTTCAAGCTGGAGCGTTCAACTCCAAATTCCTGGAGAACACCTCCATGTGGATGAATCTTGCCTGAAGAAACTGTTCAAACCTTACATTCCTCCTGTCCTACATCTCCTGCTAGTGGTCCCCAGGGGCCAAACTACTTCCTGGGACACAGACAGGGTGGGAAGCAGATTAAGGAGGGGTTGCTGCTGCTGCCGCTGCTGCTAAGTCGCTTCAGCCATGTCCAACTCTGTGCGACCCCATAGATGGCAACCCACCAGGCTCCCCCATCCCTGGGATTCTCCAGGCAAGAACACTGGAGTGGGTAAGGAGGGGTTGAGGGTAGCTTAAAGTCAGGAGACAGGAAAACGGAGCTCCCTAGAGGGGGCACTGCCTCACGAAAGAAAGAGATGGAGTATTGCAAAAATTTTAATGTCAATATCTGCTACAGTGGTTATTTTCATCAAGCATCAGTTGAGCTTCAAAATGTCATATTGATGCAACCCAAATTTCACACAGACTGAATTTACAAATGCTTACTGCCACCGCAGAGTCAAGATAGAAAGATAGTCCCCTATATGCCCAGGGAGTGTTCACAAATGCCTGGTCCCTGCAGAACTCCCAGGCCATCAGCACCGCTGGTGACTTCAGACATGCATGCATGTGTGAGCCTTTGTCCCACTGCAGCGGGAGGAGTAGTCCAAGGTTCGGCAAAGCCAAAATGCCATCACTTCCCAGTGTGAACTGGGCACCATTTCATTTTCCCTGGGCACTCAACAAAGCCAAAGTCCTAACACTGATGACAGTGCTTTCCACCTGAGGGGACTCCTTGACAAGCGGTTCACTAGGAATGTTGACCAGCCATCGAGGCTAGTGCTAGACCCAAGGGCATGGTGGAGAACCGAAGCTGTGAACAACCTTGTATACACATACCTCACACTCAGCACACAGTCACCGTGATCACACCTGTACATCTCAGAGGTCCCCCAGATAGCCCACCATGAGCAATTCTGCATACACACTCATACACAAATTCAGATGTGTGTATTTTTCTCTAAAATAGAACTGAGCTACAGAAAACTCCTTTAACTATCTACGTGGAAAGCTCAGGGGTCTGCGTGGGAGCCAGGCTGGGTGAGAGCAGGAATCTTGATATCAGCCATAAATGGAGTGGAGGAAGGCAGGTTTAGCCTAAAGCTGTTTTATGCCTCTCACAACAGCTATTGACATCTCAGAAGTTAGGAAGTGAAGAAAGGAGCAGCTTGTACTATCCACTTACCAGAATGGCTATTTGGAAGTGAGTTTCCCAAAAAAAGAGAGAGAGAGATATAAAGAAGTGTCCTCAGAGATGGGCTACAAGTAGCTGTCTGGAATGAAGACATCTCTGATGCTGGACACACCCAAGTCTGGGTTCCAACACTGCTCTAATAAGCTGTGTGACCTTGGGCTCACCTCTCTGAGTTCAGTTTTCCAGGTTTATAAACAGGCTTCAGTGAGCTAGCCTGCAGGAAGTAGCTGGCGCAATGCCTGGCATAGAGTAGGCACTCTACAAGCGCTATTTCTCTTCTCTTCCCGTGAAACCGCTTCTCCCAGAAATGCTGAGCCTTATCTCCCACACTGCGACCACTCCCTGGCCATTCTATCATAATTTCATTTCTGTTCCTGAGTTGATTCATCTCAGGATAGCGGATCTGCCTTCGCCCCTGGTATTTTGGGTCCCTGGCTAATTCTGGGCTCCAGGCTAGAATTTCCTTTTCTGTCTCTATCTCCTCCTGTGAGCCTCTTTTGCTCACCCCACCTCCTGCCTTAAGTCCAGCCTACCTTTTTCCTGTTTCTTTCTGCCCCACCTCTTCCCTGCCTCCATCCTTCCTTCCTTCCTTCCCTCCTGCCTACAATAGCTATAGAAAATCTGCCTCTTTTCCAGTACTGTGCCAGGCGGGCAGCCTGAAGGGTCCTCCTAGAAACAAGACAAATGCAGTCTGCGATCTTAAGGGCCTTCGGTCAGGCAGGAGAGACAGACAATGAACAAATACACAACGGGATGCTTCCACGGAAGTGTTAGCTGGGGCATCAAGAGACAATAGTTCTCATATTTCAAAGGAGGTACTAAACCATATGCAAAGGAGGTAGGCTGTCAAAGCCAGTATCACATTCAAGTATATGGACAGGTCAGAAGTTGGACTGGAGGGAAATACTTTAGCAAAGAATTTTTTGAGATAAGCTAAAGACAACACAAAAATAGGGGGTGAATCGCACTCCTTCACTAGGGTAGAAGTGGGAGGCTATGTTCAGTTCAACTCAGTTCAGTCGCTCAGTCATGTCCGACTCTTTGTGACCCCATGGACTGCAGCATGCCAGGCTTCCCTGTCCATCACCAACTCCCAGAGCTTAATCAAACTCATGTCCATCCAGTCGGTGATGCCATCCAACTGTCGTCATCATCCTCTGTCATCTCCTTCTCCTCCTGGCTTCAATTTTTCCCAGCGTCAGGGTCTTTTCCAATGAGTCAGTTCTTCCCATCAGATGGGCAACATATTGGAGTTTCAGCTTCAGCATCAGTCCTTCCAATGAATATTCAGGACTGATTTCCTTTAGGATTGACTGGTTTGATCTCTTTGCAGTCCAAGGGAATCTCATTTTAGGAATCAGTGAACTAAAATGGACTGTAATGGGTGAATTTAACCCAGATCACCATTATATCTACTACTGTGGGAAAGAATCCCTTAGAAGAAATGGAGTAGCCATCATAGTCAACAAAAGGGTCCAAAATGCAGTACTTGGATGCAATCTCAAATGACAGAATGATCTCTGTTCATTTCCAAGGCAAACCATTCAATATTACAGTAATCCAAGTCTGTGCCCTGACCAGTAATGCTGAAGAAGCTGAAGTTAAATGGTTCTAGGAAGACCTACAAGACCTTTTAGAACTAACACCCAAAAAAGATGTCCTTTTCATTATAGGGGACTGGAATGCAAAGGTAGGAAGTCAAGAAATACCTGGAGTAACAGGCAAATTTGGCCTTGGAGTACAAAATGAGGTATGGCAAAGGATAACAGAGTTTTCCCAAGAGAATGCACTGGTCATCACAAACACCCTCTTCCAACAACACAAGAGAAGACTCTACACATGGACATCACCAGATGATCAATACTGAAATGAGATTGATTATATTCTTTGCAGTCAAAGATGGAGAAGCTCTACACAGTCAGCAAAAACAAGACTGGGAGTTGACTGTGGCTCAGATCATGAACTCCTTATTGCCAAATTCAGACTTAAATTTAAGAAAGTAGGGGAAACCACTAGACCATTCAGATATGACCTAAATCAAATCCCTTATGATTATACAGTGGAAGTGAGAAACAGATTCAAGGGATTAGGTCTGATAGAGTGCCTGAAGAACTGGATGGATGGATGGAGGTTTGTGACATTGTACAGGAGGCGGTGTCAAGATCATCCCCCAGAAAAAGAAATGCAAAAAGGCAAAATGGTTGTCTGAGGGGGCCTTACAAATAGCTGAGAAAACAAAAGAAGCAAATGGCAAAGGAGAAAAGGAAAGATATACCCATTTGAATGCAGAGTTCCAAAGAATAGTAAGGAGAGATAAGAAAGCCTTCATCAGTGATCAATGCAAAGAAATAGAGGAAAGCAACAGAATGGGAAAGACTAGAGGTCTCTTCAAGACAATTAGAGATACCAAGGGAATATTTCATGCAAAGATGGGCACAATAAGGGACACAAATGGTAAGGACCTAATAGAAGCAAAAGGTATTAAGAAGAGGTGACAATAAACAGAAGATTTTCATGACCCAGATAATCACGATGGTGTGACCACCAACCTAGAGCCAGACATCCTGGAATGTGAAGTCAAGTGGGCCTTAGGAAGCATCACTATGAACAAAGCTAGTGGAGGTGATGGAATTCCAGTTGAGCTATGTCAAATCCTAGAAGATCATGCAGTTAAAGTGCTGCACTCAATATGCCAGCAAATTTGGAAAACTCAGCAGTGGTCACAGGACTGGAAAAGGTCAGTTTTCATTCCAATCCCAAAGAAAGGCAATGCCAAAGAATGCTCAAACTACCACACAATTGCACTCATCTCACACGCTAGTAAAGTAATGCTCCAAATTCTCCAAGCCAGGCTTCAGCAATATGTGAACCGTGAACTTCCAGATGTTCCAGCTGGTTTTAGAAAAGGCAAGAGGAACCAGAGATCAAATTGCCAACATCCGCTGGATCATGGAAAAAGCAAGAGAGTTCCAGAAAAACATCTATTTCTGCTTTATTGACTATGCCAAAGCCTTTGACTGTGTGGATCACAATAAACTGTGGAAAGTTCTGAAAGAGATGGGAATACCAGACCACCTGACCTGCCTCTTGAGAAACCTGTATGCAGGTCAGGAAGCAATAGTTAGAGTTGGACATGGAACAACAGACTGGTTCCAAATAGGAAAAGGAGTATGCCAAGGCTGTATATTGTCACCCTGCTTATTTTACTTATATGCAGAGTACATCATGAGACATGCTGGACTGGAAGAAACACAAGCTGGAATCAAGATTGCCAGGAGAAATATCAATAACCTCAGATAGGCAGATGACACCACCCTTATGGCAGAAAGTGAAGAGGAACTCAAAAGCCTCTTGATGAAAATGAAAGTGGAGAGTGAAAAAGTTGGCTTAAAGCTCAACATTCACAAAACTAAGATCATGGCATCCAGTCCCATCACTTCATGGCAAATAGACGGGGAAACAGTGGGAACAGTGACAGACTTTATTTTGGGGGGCTCCAAAATCACTGCAGACGGTGATTGCAACTTACTCCTTGGAAGGAAAGTTATGACCAACGTGCTGCTCCTGCTGCTGCTACATCACTTCAGTTGTGTCTGACTCTGTGTGACCCCATAGATGGCAGCCCACCAGGCTCCCCCGTCCCTAGGATCCTCCAGGCAAGAACACTGGAATGCGTTGCCATTTCCTTCTCCAATGCATGAAAGTGAAAAGTGAAAGTGAAGTCGCCCAGTTGTGTCCTACTCTTCGCGACCCCATGGACTGCAGCCCATCAGGCTCCTCCATCCATGGGATTTTCCAGGCAAGAGTACTAGAGTGGGGTGCCATCACCTTCTCCAATGACCAACCTACACAGCATATTAAAAAGCAGACATTACTTTGTCAACAAAGGTTCATCTTGTCAAGCTATGGTTTTTCCAGTGGTCATGTATGAATGTGACATTTGGACTATAAAGAAAGCTGAGCACCAACGAATTGATGCTTTTGAACTGTGGTGTTGGAGAAGACTCTTGAAAATCCTTTGGACTGCAAGGAGTTCCAACCAGTCCATCCTAAAGGAGATCAGTCCTGGGTGTTCACTGGAAGGACTGATGTCAAAGCGGAAACTCCAATCCTTTGGCCACCTGATGCGAAGAGCTGACTCATTGGAAAAGACCCTGATGCTGGGAAAGATTGAGGGCGGGAGGAAAAGGGGATGACAGAAGATGAGATGGTTGGATGGCATCACTGACTCAATATACATGAGTTTGGGTAAACTCCGGGAGTTGGTTGATGGGCAGGGAGGCCTGGTGTGCTGCGGTTCATGGGGTTGCGAAAAGTCAGACATGACTGAGCAACTGAACTGAACTGAACAGACACTAGCAAAGAAATGCTCAAAATTTTCCAAGCCAGACTTCAACAGTACGTGAACCGTGAACTTCCAGATACTCAAGCTGGATTTAGAAAGGGCAGAGGAACCAGAGATGTCACTACTACTGTTCACTGGTGTGTGTTTTTCTCGTCTTCTGGGCACAGAGATATTGTACTCCATCCGCACACACACCCTTGAAATTAAGGATGCCCATATAATTTGCCTTGGCGAATGAATTTCATGGCACTGCACATCCTTCCAGCCCTCTCTCCCCTTATTGTAGTAATTGTAGAAGCATTGTTCTTATTATCTAATTCTATTAAAGTTATTCAAACCATCAATTTACACCAAGTGCTGAGCGAGAAAATATTGATAATATCTGAATGAGTACCTAACATCTAGTTAAGGTAAAAATCATTTTCTCATATGAAGCAAAGATTAAGTTCACTGAAAATAACTTTTTTCTCCATGCAACATTTTTTAATTGCTGTAACTTAAATACAACATAACATTTACCATTTTAACCATTTGTAAGTGTACAGCTCAGTGATATTGAGTGCATTCACATTGTTATGTGAACATCACTGCCCTTCATCCTCAGAATTTTTTGTAGAAGTATTTCTTTTTTAGTATGGAGATGCCATATCTCAAAGCAGCCTGAAATACTGAACCAACACTTGGAGGACAACTGGCCATAAGGGTTGTTGGATCTACAGGGGCTTGAGAGCAGGAAACAAAGTTGTATGGTAGTAAGCCACTTTGGTTGGAGAAGGCAACGGCACCCCACTCCAGTACTCTTGCCTGGGAAATCCCATGGACGGAGAAGCCTGGTAGGCTACAGTCCATGGGGTCTCGAAGAGTTGGACAGGACTGAGCGACTTCACTTTCACTTTTCTCTTTCCTGCATTGGAGAAGGAAATGGCAACCCACTCCAGTGTTCTTGCCTGGAGAACCCCAGGGATGGGGGAGCCTGGTGGGCTGCTGTCTATGGGGTCGCACAGAGTCAGACACAGCTGAAGCGACTTAGCAGCAGCAGCAACAGCAGCAAGCCACTTTGGTTGGATGGTGTTATCCCAGCCTAGTCTGATTAGCCCATGGATGCTACCTCCTACACCCCAGGTGACAAGAGAAAGGCTTTGAGAGACCACTTGGAGAACTTAAGTGGTACCCCTGCAGTTTCACTGGAGATATCCAAATGTCAAGAGGCTGACTGCAGCAGCCTGTAGAACAGAGGAGAGAGCTACAGTTTGGGAAGTAACTTACTCCCAGAGTTCATCGAGCTAAGAAATGACAAAGGATTAACCAGAATCTGATTTAAGTCAAGAGCAAGAGTGAGCCAGTGTTGGAAGTCATCTTATGTCCTATCAAAGAAAGAAACCAGAGGCACTGTTGGGTTCCCAGGTGAAAGCAAATAACCAAAATAGAGATGCGTGTGTTCTAGAACAGAGGCTGTAAGTAAAAGATCCCCAGTGATGAGAGAGGCATCTCCAATGGCCCACAGGGCACACAGAAGAGAAAGAGTTTGCTTTTAACCAGTCCAAAGATAGTTGAAACTGATCACTACCACAGAAATGGTCTCTGGTCCCCTTACTTCTTTTGGCACACCTCCATCCCATCCTGGAGGTGTCATACATGGCTAGCAAAATGAGAGAGGAGTGGAAGTACTGGGTGAAGAAAGAGAAAATACAATCTTACATCTCCCTTCCCTAACAGCTTCCAGCCTGCAACAGGGCTCAGTGAGGTAGGGAGAAAGTCACATCTTTAAGGCAAAATTGCAGGGTGGCATATTTTAATCACTAAATTAGAAATAAAGTAGAAACATAGAGAATGCATAAGGTTTTTCTTACCTGATAGCAACCAGAGCTGTCATGGGTCCTGCTGAGTTTTCACTCAGAGGCAGGAGAGCTAGCCCCACAGGATGGATCTGAACTGGGACAGTGGGAGACAAAAACGAAGCTGCTTTATGATGACATCCCACAAGTCATGCTTATTCAACATAATGATGCAAATAAATCGACAAATATTTTCTGAGCTCAGCAAAGTCGGGTAAGAGATTTGCCAGGGATGCTGTGACTAAAGAAACTGTATGTGGATCAAAATAGGAAGTGGTCAGCCACAGGCACAGAACAGGAAGAGAACTGTGGCGTATCCATCTGAGCACCATGGTTCAGGCCACTACGTCCCATGGCCTTGATCCTTCCATTTCCAGTGGTTTGTTGGTGGCAAAGGTAGAGGTTAATTCTTTAGTATGTGTCAGTTCACACCATGCAGCTTTCAAATCACATAATTAAATCCTATTATTCTAATTCCGCATGTGTCAGACGCGATGGAAGTGGTCAGTTGGTTCTCGGCAGCCACCCCCATGTCCTTCTACTGGGCACACCTCCACAGGAGAGGCTGAAAAGATTTTTTAGGTACACCTACATTTCCCACACTCCCATGAAGATTGACTCTGGGTAAGAAATAGGTTTCACCAATCAGGAGCACTTAGGTGAGATCGTTTCAGATGAAAGTAAAGCAGGTACTGTCTTCCTGTGACAAGCAGGGTAGAAACACCAGTAGCTTTTTTTTCAAACTATATTTGGAACTAAGCCCATGCACCACAACTATTGAGCCTGTGCTCCAGGGCCCAGGAGCCACAGCTACTGAGCCCACGTGCTGCAATTCGTGAAGCTTGTGTGCCCTGATCCCATGTTCTGCAGCAAGAGGAGCCACCACAATGAGAAGCCCCACAACCAGAGAGTAGCCGCCACTCACCACAGCTAGAGAAAAGCCCACGCAGCAATCAAGACACAGCACAGTCAGAAATAAAGAAGTAAAAGCATTTTAAAGGACAAAGACCTTGGGCGAAGAGACCACCCAGATCTCTCTGGTGGCACATCAGCTTCATAAATACTTCAACATTCAAACACCCCATAAATCCTTGGCTGCTTCTGTGTTTCCGTATGGCCAGTCCACTCCTGGTAAGACCAGCTCTACCAGGCTCCATTGCCCATGCAGCGATTCTGGAGAAGCTAATCACGATGCTGAAGCTGAAGCTCCAGTACTGTGGCCACCTGATGCAATGAGCCGACTCATTAGAAAAGACCCTGAGGCTGGGAAAGACTGAAGGCAGGAGGAGAAGGGGACAACAGAGGAAGAGATGGTTGGATGGCATCGCTGACTCAATGGACATGGGTTTGAGCAAGCTCCAGGAGATGGTGAAGGACAGGGAAGCCTGGAGTGCCAGTTCATGGGGTCGCAAAGAGTCAGACACGACTGAGAGACAGAACAACAGTCATGTTCTCACATCCCTGTCCTCCTCCTCCTACTTCTCCCTCCTTCAAATAACTCACTACACAGTTAGTGGCTTATCAGCAAACCCTTTCATTTGAGCTGGAAAAGCCCAGTTTTAAGGCATTTTCACCCAGGCATAAGGCTTTCCAAGAAACCGGCATAACACACCCCAAGGTTGTGCCTCTCTCAGCCACAGCAAAGAGTCATGCATCAAAGTCAGAGAGTGGGCAGAGACCACCTGGACAGTGTTCTCTGAACCCTCCCCTTGCAGTCTCCATATAAGGTCCCTGGAGAGTAGATGATATTGAAGGCAGAACCTGTCCTGTTTGTCTTTACATCCCCAACACCCAGCTCTGGACTATGCAGAGCAGATGCTTAGGGGTGCTTTGCTGAGTGAACAGATGAACCAACAACACTTCCATTTCTCTACCTCTTTCCCCCACTCTTCTCTTGCCCTTTACATACCAGCCACACAGGATAGCTTTCATTTCATGCTCTCTCTTACCCTCTGCCTTCATATACCCTTTTCCGACTATACTTCATACACATCCATCTTCAAATCACTGCTTACACTTCCACATTTTCCAGGAAGCTTCCCCAACTGCCTAGACCAGTTTCCCCCAGTAGACAATCCCATAGCTCCCTGTACTTTCCACCTCAGTGTCCTCGTGACCCCTGAGTATCATACTTGCCCAAATGTCTGTCTTTTCCACTATAAAGTAAGCTGCAATGAGGCAGTAGGCCCCATGCTCTCTAATCATTTGTTGAATGAATGAATAAATGTCTTTTTCAAAGACATGCATTAGGAGTAGGCCCTTCCTCCCAAGAGCTCTCTACCACATTCTCTAATCACAGAGAGTGGAAGGGAGCTCCAGGTTACATCTCTGCCCATGTAGAGGATAGTCCACCTTGGACCTGCCACCAAGTCTGTCATGCTTAATCCACCCCCCGGCCCCCATTGGTCTCTTAGAGGCTAATATTTGTATTATTCTACACTACTAATATGTTTACTACAGCAGTTTCCTTTTGCTTTTTCTCTATTTTCCTTGTGCTGTGTCATTTTTAGCCTTTTCACCCTCTTATGTTTTCTCTGTTTGCTTTATTACTATTTAAAAGGAAGTTCCATTACAAAAAGGCCCAGCCTTAAGCCGTTGATTTATTCTAGGTCAGGAGCACTTAATGTCACTCCCATCTCTACCCATCCCTCCCCAGCAGCTAGTGCTACAGAGCCATTTCCTATGTCCAGAGAAGAACTTCTGGTCCAACCCTGGGAGAGTCCCTAGACAATAAGCATATAGGATAGTGAAAAGTTTACCTACCAAAGTCATTACATCTGATCATAAAGGACAGCAAAAGTCAAGGATTTTCTGATCCCAGAGGGTTTAATAAGTCCAGCCTCGAAGTACAGCCCCACTGCCTGTACTTTCATCTGTGTTTCCCCAGAAGCAGGCTCAGGAGCCTTCACCTCTAGAGGGTCAGAAAATGTCTGAGAAGTGGATAAATCAACAAAGAATGAATGAATGAACAAATGACTCAAAAGAGAGTAAACAGATGGATGAATGGATAAACTAATAAGCAACTGAATAAATAAGATGAATGAATCAATGAGTAAATAAAAGGATAAATAAACAGACGGTACAGGTAGAAGAATGAATAAGTGAAGGAGTGAGTAAGTGAATAAGAGGATGAGTAATTGAGTGAACAAATAAATGAGTGAATTAATAAATAAATTTGAGTGAGGCTTGTAAGTCAGGCACAAACCAGGCATGAATTCCTAGCAGGAACAATAAACCAGTCAGTTCCAGAAAATGAAACTGCATACTAAAAATACAATAAAGAAATTAAAAACAAAACCCATGACAATATGGGAGACATTGATCAGTGCCCAGGATCAATATTCTCCTGGACAAATCTTCAACATGACCTCAGCCCCATTCACTGACTGTCAGTGGAGCTGTTGACATTCTGAAAAAGACAGACTGAGACAGACAGCCTGTGGGTAATGCGAGTCTGTACGCTCAGTCAAGGCAGTGGTTCTGTACCCTAGCTGTGCTTTCAACAAATCATAATACTTGGTCCCCACGCCCTAAGATTCTGATTTACCTGGACTGAGGGCAGACGGCAAGGAGCAGGAGACAGAAAACGGAAGATGCTGCTCCGTCTGGTTTCTTAAAACTCCCACAGGAATCTAAAGTGCAACCAGGGTTGAGAACCACTGCTTCCATAGTAAATGAAATTTTAATGTGGGCACTTGGGTGCAATCATTTAGAAGCCAGTGACATCCTCATGTGACAAAAAAAAAAAATATATATATATATATATATATATATATGTGTGTGTGTGTGTGTGTATAGCCTTTCTGCTTTTTTTTTTAACCAAGTAATATATGAAACTTACACCCTCCACTCTACAAGAGTTACTTCATTGCCTACCCTGCCCACAACTTCTGGGAGGGGAAGCTTCGCCATGTTACTCCTCTTCCTGCACCCACACTAGGCTGATTTCTTGGGGATGGACCGTTAGCCTAGAGGCAGAGATCTGGGGATAGAGTTCAGAGTAAGACTCAGGAATAGAGCATAATTCCAAGAAGGGAGAGAGTCAGGGGCAGAGAGGCTCAACGCTATCCAGAATTCATACTACCTAGTCAATAACAATACCTCTTTACATTTTGATGTAGCCACTTTGACACAGTAACATCAATATGGATGAACAAGATATCACCTCTGTCAAAATGTCTTGCTTGGAGACAAGAAGGCAGATGAGCTTTTGCAGCATAAGGAGACAGCAAGATCCCTGGCAACCACCTGGCCGAAGGACAGCAAGAAATCAGGTAGAAATCCTCAAGCCAACTATTTGGGAAGTGAATGCAGTGTTTTTGGTGCCTGGAACCAGAGGCTGGGGAGATGCTTCTCTGCTTCAATCCAGGGTGCATGGAGGCTTCAGCACTGTACTCTGTGCTTCTTTCCTAACTGGGTTGCCTTCATTTTTAGGAAAGTTCTTTTAAGAAAGCCATTCTACTATCTCCATCATGCTAAAGAGGGAAAGATTAATAGGAAAACTGAGCACAGAGAAACTCTCCAGATGCCTTAGGCTGAACAATAGGGGGTTGATGCAAGGCAGGGGTAGCACGTAGGAAATTGCTTGTCTATCCCCGGATTCTCATTGCAGCAGAAGATGAAGGAATGGGGAGGGAAGGAATCTTAGAACTTGAAATTTGCAGGAGGTAAATTTAGGATCAATAAAAGAAAGTGCTCCTTCATGCAGCAGGGAGTAAGCTTATAGAACTCATCCTCCCAAAAGGAGATGCAGCTGGAACATAAAAGTGTTCCTCAAACTCGCAAATATATTTTGGGTTATTGAAAGAAGAGTGAGTGAAGTGAAGTCGCTCAGTCGTGTCCAACTCTTTGTGACCCCATGGACACCAGGCTCCTCCGTCCATGGGGTTTTCTAGGCAAGAGTACTGGAGTGGGTTGCCATTTCCTTCTCCAGGGAACTTCCCAACCTAGGGATCAAACCCAGGTCCCCCACATTCTTGATAGACGCTTTACCGTCCGAGCCACCAGGGAAGAAGAGGGTGATGTTAAGTTGACATCTAGGAGAACAACTCTGTTTTCTCCTAATTTTCCCTTTAGTGTCCTGGACTCAAGCAAGATTCTGCACTGCAGTGACTGTGGAGATAACCTAGAGTGGTGATCCAACGACCTCCTATTTGATCTGGGGTTAACAATTGCCTAGGAAACTAACTTCCTTCCTTTATGCTTCCTTCTTATAAATGCCTGTGACAGACTCCGTCTGTTAAACACCTTCTATTTTCTAGCCACTATTATTTTACACCCACTGTTTAATTTAAATCAAGCTTCCAAAAGGCACTTATTGAATTTTTTTCATGATCAATACATTTACTGAGTATTTTTTCTACACATAGAACCACTTTACAAGGTTCTATGGGTAGTGGAGAAATTAAAAGACTCCATCTAGGTCTTTAAAGTATCCATGATACATTTGAGAAGGCAGAATAAATATGCATGATTTATTAAACAATTGACAGATACAGGAAACCTCTAGAAATGATGGATAGATACAGAAAACCACTACACATTTGAGGCATGTAAGATAAGGGATCAGTGGGGGCTGAGGACTTAACAATGGTGAGTTTAACAGTTACAGCCAAGTGACTAAGAGCAAAGCCCTGGCTCTAGGTGGGTTGCTTTCAAATCCAGCTGCTCCATTCACTAGCTGTGGCACTGGGGTAAGTGACACCATCTCTCTGAACCTCAGTTTCTTTACCTGTGTAGTGTGGATGCTAGCAATACCTTTCCTACAGAGTTGTTGCTTAAATTGTGAATCAATGCCTTGAAACCCTTAGAGCAATGCCTGGAACATACTGAGTGTTCAGTAAATGTTCGTTTTCACTGTTTTTATCCCTAGTAAGGACCACCACAAGGAGACAGGTGACCAGAAGGCACATAAAGAACCTCCTCACCTGTCTGGCATGGTCAAGGTGAAATTCAGATTTCTTAAAGAGTCTGCAAAGTGCCAAGCACTGTGCCCTCAGCCTAGTCTTAAATCTCATCTTGTGCCTTTCTCCACTGCTCGTTTTTCTCTAGACACTCTGCCCTTCTCTCTCCTCTGTTCCTTGAGTGCGAGGACGAGCTCTTTTCCACCTCAGAGTTTCACACGCGACTTCCTTCTGCCTGGAGCCTCACTCCCCCCCGCCCCCACCCTTCTTCACATGGCTGGCTCCTTCTCATCCTACAAGTCTAGCTTAAATGTCACTTCCTCGGAAAGGCTTTCTGTTGCCATCTGTATCCGTCAGGGTCCTGGCGGGAAACA
Source organism: Bos indicus (assembly GCF_029378745.1). Lineage (NCBI taxonomy): Eukaryota > Metazoa > Chordata > Mammalia > Artiodactyla > Bovidae > Bos > Bos indicus. The sequence continues at coordinate 111,371,116 of NC_091762.1, read as the reverse complement.
ATGGCACATCACAGAAGGATGATTCAAGGAGTTTTAATAAAAAGGAGTGTTTATAAAGGCATGGAGCAAGAGAAAGCGTGACCACAGGGACAGAGCAGAAACAACCCTCGGCCAGAAGGATGAAGTAGAGGGACAGGGGCTGCAGCCAGTCCAGGGTGATGCCTGCACAGAGAAGCTAGGAGACTCAATATCGCAACCTTATCCTTCTCTCTAATCTCCTGCTGGAGATTTCCTCTGGCAGAACCCACTAGAAGCAGAGAACAAGAGAGCCCTTTTTTTAAAGCCCCTTTACTATTATTATTATCATTTTTTATTGTACTGGGTCTTCATTGTTCTCTAGTCGCGGCGAGCAGGGACTACTCTGTTGCTGTGCACAGCCTTCTCATTGCGGTGGCCTCTCTTGCTGCCGAACACCAGTTTGAGGTGCACTGGCTACAGGAGTTGCAGCACACAGGCTCAGAAGCTGTGGCTCACAGGCTCTAGAGTGTGGAGGCAGTAGCTGTGATACCCAGGCTTAGTTGTTCTGCAGCACGTGGAACCTTCTAGACCAGAGATCGAACCATGTCCCCTGCATCTTATTGATTTTACCACTAGGTAAGTCCCAAGAGAACTCATTGATGTGGTCCATCCCGGTCAGCCTACCAGGGCAGAGACCACGGTAAAAAGGGTGGAGAGAGGGGAGGGCCTAGAGGAGCAAGAGGAAGGCACCAGGCAAGTTTCTCTTGTTACCTTTGAAGTTAGAGCCTTAGTCTTTTCTATATCACAGAACAGTTTATGTTTAAGATTCAGCTCTAGAACCATGTTGGCTTGATGCACATAGGTAGTAATAACGTCCTAGACTGCATTATGAAGTGCTTATTTTACATCAAGCTCTGTGCTAACAGCTTTATATATTTTATTTCATGTAAGTGACAGAGGCAGGATGTGAACCCAACAAGTTTAGTTCGAGGGCTACACACTTAATGAATATACTACAAAGTCTCTCCAAGCTTGGGTGGAAGGAAATAGGAAGATATTCCAAAGATAGACAGCTAACAAAGACAAAGATAGCAATAAACAAGTCTCAGACAAGGTCTGGCAGAGTCAGCCCTGGCAGGTGTAGAGAAGCAGAAGGCAAAAGACAAGGGAAAGATTGATTCATAAAACTATCAGGCTAAAGACTTTAGTGTTGGATCCACAGGCAATAGGATGTCGGATGGAATCATAATTACCTGGGGCTGGAGACAGAATGTTCCATGGAGTGGTGTGCAGGATAGTTCATAAGGGAGGGAAAGACAGAGGACCACTTAGGAGACTTCAGGGTGACCCAGGTGACAGGTGACAAGTGACTGAACTTGGAAGATGGCCTGGGGAAATAAAGGGCCCCAGGCAGAAGAACAGAGGGGAGGAGGTGGGTGGGGAGTGGTAGTGGGCAGCCCCATTCGGCCCTGTAATTCTGTTTTTACTCTCAAAGCAAACTATTGACTCGATTCTGTTCTTGCCCCGAACCCAAAAGCTGCTTCTTTTTTCATTTGTCAACTTAAGTGGAACAAAAGTCATCAACATCAGTTAATTACCTTGCTGCGGCCTGAAAGGGTCCGTGGACCTGAAAGTCATTAGCCAGGTCTGGTTTTTGGAGTCATTGACCTCCAGTCTCTCTAGGATACGGAGAGGGAACCTTGATTTAATTGACCTGACTAAAACAACAATTTCTGTGATGACTTTCATGGAAATAGGCCCCTAGCAGAGAGATCTTGGTGACACATTAAAAATTCAAGTGCCTAAAGAGCTTCAACAGTCAACAGGTCCACCACTGGGAATCTGACTTCCCCAGCAGCTTGGCAGGCTCCCAGGGGTGCCAGGTGTACTGCCCTTGACCAAGTGGGAACAGCCCACCCAGGTCGCCTTGAAGTTAGAGGTAAAGGGCAGAGCTTGAAGGAGGCACACGGGAATGTGAAAGACAAAAAGATTCAAACCTTCCCTGGTATTCCCCGTCGGAGTGGAGGGAAACAGCATCTATGCCAGTGCAAAGCCAGAAATCTGGGACTCCTCTCCCACCCTCGCCCATCACACCCCAAGTCACCAAGTTCTGCCTAGTCTAACTCCTCAGCACCTCTCAGAGCATACACTTTCTCCATCTGTTCTATCATATCTCCCTTGGTTACTACAAAACATCTTCCTCCCTGTATAATCTTATATTCTGTGCTGACCCACAGTGAATGACTTTTGAGTGTCCCCAGGGCACCCTTTACGCTCTGTCATTGCCACTGGAGGCCACACGTGCACCAGGCACCCAGGCAACGGGGGGCAGAGGGAGCCCCAGTGACTTCAGTGACTTCACACGTCATTACTGGGGCCTTTCTTCATTTCCAGGAGCTGCTGTAACAAATTACCACAAATGTAGTGGCTCCAAACAATAGACATTTATTCTGTCACAGTTATGGAGGCCACAAGTTCAAAAGCAAGGTGTTGGCAGGGCCACAGGCCCTCCAAAGGCTCGAGGGGAGAAGCGTCGCTGCCCCTTCCAGCCTCGGGCAGCTGTCAGCATTCCTTGGCTTGCGGCTGCGTTGTCCCAGTCTCTGCCTCCATCTTCACACGGCCTTCTCCTTGTCTGTCCCCATGCCCCTTCTCTGACTCTTATACAAGTGCTGGTCCTTGGATCATGGCCCACCCAGGATGGCCAGGATGAGCTCATCTCAAGATCTTTAATTACATCTTCAAAGACACTTTTTTCAAATAAGGTCACTTTCACAGGTTTGGAGATTAGAACATAAGCCTATATTTAAAGGCTTAACCAGAAGAGCAGAAAAATGACTAGAGATAGAATGTCTGCTGCTGCTGCTAAGTTGCTTCAGTTGTGTCCGACTCTGTGTGACCCCACAGACAGCAGCCCACCAGGCTCCGCCATCCCTGGGATTCTCCAGGCAAGAACACTGGAGTGGGTTGCCATTTCCTTCTCCAATGCATGAAGGTGAAAAGTGAAAGTGAAGTCGCTCAGTCGTGTTCGACTCTTAGCAACCCCATGGACTGCAGCTTACCAGGTTCCTCTGCCCATGGGATGTCTGGGTCAACTCAAAATTCATATGTGGAATCTGAATCCTCAGTGTGATAATATTTGGATTTGGGGTGATAATTTGGAGTAGGTCATGAGGGCAGAGCCCTCATATATTGGATTAGTATCCTTATGAAGATCTTCCCAGGTGGCACTCGTGGTAAAGAACACATCTGCCAATGCAGGAGACATAAGAGATGCAGGTTCCATCCCTGGATTGAGAAGATCCCGTGGAGGAGGGCATGGCAATCCACTCCAGTATTCTTGCCTAGAGAATCCCATGGAAAGAAGAGCCTGGCGGGCTACCATCCATAAGGTCGCAAAGAATCGAACACGACTAAAGCAACTTAGCACACATACACACCCTTATGAAAGAGACCTCAGAGAGCTCTCTCAGCCCTTCTGCTTTGTGAGAACACACTGAAAAGACCACCATCATGAAACAGATGCCAAATCTGTTGGTGCCTTAATCTTGGACTTTCCAGCCTCCAGAACTGTGGGAAATAGATTTCTGTGGTTTATGAACCACGCAGTCTATGGTAGTTTGTTAAAGAAGTCCAAACAGACTAAGACAAGGACCCTTCTGGAAATACAAGTAGCAGATGAGGTATGGGAGTATGACCCATGGAAGTACCAGTCAGAGCAATGGTACCAGGCAAATTGTCCTTTAAAATGTACCCCAGTTTTGCACTGAAACCCAGATCCCCAAGGAACCCTGGAAATGACCAGAAGTAGACCAGAGCCTGGAGCCTGAGCCTCTCCTTGCTTCCTCTGGATCTGGGATCCCATGACACCATCTGCACATCATCAGCCCCTGTCCTGAAAGCTCTGAGATCACATCCTAAAGCCTATCTTATAAGCATAGGAAAGGAGCTGAAGGAGGGGTTCAGTTCAGTTCAGTTGCTCAGTCGTGTCTGACTCTGCAACCCCATGAACCACAGCATGCCAGGCCTCCCCGTCCATCACCAACTCCTGGAGTTTACTCAACGTCATGTCCATTGAGTTGGTGATGCCATCCAGCCATCTCATCCTCTGTCATCCCCTTCTCCTCCTGCCCTTAATCTTTCCCAGCATCAGAGTCTTTTCAAATGAGTCAGCTCTCTGCATCAGATGGCCAAAGGATTGGAGTTTCAGCTTCAGCATCAGTCCTTCCAATGAAAGAGGGGGGAAGACCATAAACTTGGGAGTCAGCAGACTGGGTTTGAATCCTAGTTCAGCCTCACCTCTTTAGGTGGCTCAGAGGTTAAAGCATCTGCCTGCAATGCAGGAGACCTGGGTTCAATCCCTGGGTGGGAAGATCCCCTAGAGAAGGAAATGGCAACCCACTCCAGTACTCTTGCCTGGAGAATCCCATGGATGGAGGAGCCTGGTGGGCTACAGTCCACAGGGTCGCAAAGAGTCGGACACGACTGAGCGACTTCACTTCACTTCACTTCAGCCTCACTAGGCGCTTCCATTTCCTTTGCCATAAAAGAAGATAATGACAGCTCCCTCGGGGCTGTTAGAGCACGTGAAGCCTGAGCACTGTGCCCAGCACATGACAGGGGTTCTAATAACTGTCTCCCCAAAACCTTCAAAGGTCACTGATAGCTTACAGTGAACAATGTCAGATTCGTGATCTCCAAAGATTTAGCTTCGGGACAAGGGACCAGGCTTGATCACTCAAAAGCTTTTGTGTGGCAGAGTTTTATTAAAGTGGAAAAGGAACAGGGAAAGCTTCTGACATAGACATCAGAAGGGGGACAGAGAATGCCCCCCTTGCTAGTCTTAGCAAGGGAGCTATGTACGTTTTTAACTGGTTATTACAGTAAATCTAAAGAATGTCTCAAGGTGGTAAAGGCCTTACCAGACCCAGTCCCACAATATACATTTTAAGATAACAGGATTAGAACTAACAATAGAAAGATCTTACCAGACCCACTCCCATAATATACATTTGAAGATGACAGGATTAGTCAGAAGGTTCTCAAGAAGGAGAAACAAGTCCTCAAGCAGGATGCATTGTCATTGGTACAGAGTTTAAAGGAAAACATATCCTTGAGCAAGATGAGTTGTTTTGTTATGCAATCATCAGCTCTGGGCTTAAAAAAAAAAAAAAAAAGTTTGTCTTTTTCTCCTCCTTGAGAACCCCAGACCCCTTTCTCTGCCTCAAAGGCTCTGGACCTCTTCCTCCTCCTTGGGGACCTTGGACTTCTTATCAACCTACCTAGGAATTGACTCTCTCAGTCACCTATTCCTTCTGTCCCTCTCTAGGAAGGATGATCTTACACCTCCCCTGTCCTGCAAGCATCCAGTCTGATGGAAAGGCTTATAAAGATAGGTAATCAATGAGAAGTGGGGAGTTATAATAGACTCCACTTAAACAGTACCGAACAAGCTTGGGTGAAAACTCCTCCTTTGTGCTTTATGAGCAGGCAATGCTGCAGCCCTTGCCATCCTGCATTAAGCAATGTTTCAACTCTCTGTTTTCTTTATCTAATAAACCAGGCCACTGGGTGAAAACTTGCACTCCCTTGGTACCTTAACATGCTTTTCTCTTCCCTTGTGGTTCTTACATAGGATATGATTTCATTCACTTAATTTACTTGCTGGACCAAGAAGGGACTGTCTAGGTCATACCCTTGGTGTCAAAAAAAGTCTAGCAAAGCTCATATCTTTCAGGTGTATGGGTGCCCAAAATCCCAAGATCCCATGAGATATTTGTAAGCAGAGACAGAAGGGAACCACTGAGAACCAACATCAGCAAATTAGGCATGCAAGTCCCCTGATGTTCTACCTCCATGACCCCACCACCCTCTATCCACTGCTGAGTATTGGGCAATATCGCAGTATTGGAAGATGACTGACATTAGGGAGAGTGTGCAGTTCTTGGCAATGAATATAAAATAATTGCCAATGGGAGAGATGTCCTGCATCTTATTTCAGTCTTAATGGGAATCAGCCCTCTTTAGACTCAAGGATCCACATTGCTGGCCTCCATGCAACTGGCTCTTGTACCCCACCCAGATAAGAGAATTTCCCAAGTGACTGCAAGCCAGAGGTCATCATTTAGCTGCCCTAGTGCCCCCAGGGTCCCCAGTGACTAAGAAATGTTCTTGTTCACCTGACACAATGTACTTTTACTGACAGGAACTCTAACTGGGCCAGTGGGTCTCAACAGGGGGGAGTTTTGCTCTCCCCACCCCACTCCAGCCTTTTGATAATGTTTAGAGATATCGTTGGTTTTCACAGCTAGGGAGGAGCAAGTGGCATCTAACGGGTAGAGCACCCTACAATACACAGCACAGCCCCCACCACAAAGAAGTATCCAACCCCATATATCCATAGCCTGCAAGGTTGAGAATCTAGTCTGGACTCTTCACCCAGAACAACACAGAAATGCTTCTGTGAGTCGGACCCAACTCTCTCCATCAGCACTGGCCATGCCCTGGCAATTCAAGCTTGTTGGCTGAACTGGTTTCCCTCCCAGCACTGGGCCCACCCCTCTCTGATGCCCGCAGCCCCACCCCTCCGGGACAGGACTCATGTGGCTAAGATGAAAGACTGGTGCCGCAGGCCCCCATGCCAACTCACCACTTGATTGCTTTTAATTAATTCTGCTTGATTACAGCACATGGGAGTCGCATCGGAGAGATAAGACAGGCTCTTTATATTCTGTCTTCATTAAAAAGTTTGGATCTGGAAGCCTTTTCAAAGAGTTATGTGTCTCCTTTACTTTTGTGTCATTTTTAATTGAGGAGGGCACAGGGAGATATGCGGAGCTACGCTGGAGCAGACTTTGAAAATGAAAGATGAAATGTCTGAGGCCCCTTCTGGGGCAAAAACAGCCAGGATTGGGATCCAATTGAGATAGCCAGGAGAGGGCCAGCCCACTGTGGCTGAGAGAGAGATGTGAGGAGGGAAGTATCTTCTTAGGCCACTACCAGTGGCGCATTAGTCCAGATCTATGGAATGGCAGGGCCCAGGTACTTTGTCAGGTGAGGAGAACTCTCAGGGAGGAGCTGGAAGATTGTGCAGTAGTGATAAAAGAGAGCGGTCAGGGAGGATGGGCCACCTTCAGTTATCCATGCCCATCTTCTCCAGCTGGAGGGTCATTCTCTCCACAGGGGAACCTTGCCCAGCATCTCCATGTGGAGTTAATCACTTTTCCCTCGGGACTCCTACAATACATGCTTCATCTCTTGAGCGAAGCATCAAGTTGTATTAGTTATCTACTGCTGCATAACTAATTACCCACAAACTTCGGGCTTAAAACTGCAAATGGCATTCATTATCTCACAGTGTCTATGCATCGGGAACCTGGGTGTGGATTAGCTTGCTGCATCTGTTTAACTGCCTAGGGATGCTTCAGTCAAGAAAGGAAAGATCCACCTCCAAGTCCACTCACATGGCTGTTAGTAGATTTCAGAATATCCACTTCCAAGCTCATTCCTATAGCCATTGGCAAGCCTCAAGTCCTCCCTGGCTATTGGCTGGAGATATCAGTTCCTTCCACATGAGTCTGTTCATAGAGCTGGCCTCCCTCAGAGCAAGAGAGCAAGAGAGGGAGGGCAGCAACTCAAGACAAAAGCCAGAGCCTTTCAGTAACCAGGTCACAGAAGCAACATCCCATCACTGTTCCTATATCTGTTAAAATCAGAGAAATGCAAATTAAAACCACAATGAGGTACCATCTCACGCCAGTCAGAATGGCTGCTATCAAAAAGCCTACAAACAATAAATGCTGGAGGGTGTGGAGAAAAGGGAACCCTCTTACACTGTTGGTGGGAATGCAAACTGGTACAGCTACTATGGAGAACAGTGTGGAGATTCCTTAAAAAACTGAAAATAGAACTGCCATACGACCCAGCAATCCCACTGCTGGGCATACACACCGAGGAAACCAGAATTGAAAGAGACACATGTACCCCAATGTTCATTGAAACACTGTTTACAATAGCTAGGATATGGAAGCAACCTAGAGGTCCATCAGCAGACGAATGGATAAGAAAGCTGTGGTACATATACACATGGAGTATTACTCAGCTATTAAAAAGAAAGCATTTGAATCAGTTCTAATGAGGTGGATGAAACTGGAGCCTATTATACAGAGTGAAGTAAGTCAGAAAGAAAAACACCAATACTATATATAATATATTAATTAATCAATTAATATTAATATAATATTATATTAATATAATATAATATTAATATTAATAATATTAATATAATAATATATTAACGCATATATATGGAATTTAGAAAGATGGTAATGATGACCTTATCTGCGAGACAGCAAAAGAGACACAGATGTAAAGAAAAGACTTGGGGACTCTGTGGGAGAAGGTGAGGGTGGGATGATTTGAGAGAATAGCACTGAAACATGTATATTACTATATGTGAAACAGATCGCCAGTCCAGGTTCGATGCATGAGACAGGTGCTCAGGGCTGGTGCAGTGGGATGACCCTGAGGGATGGGATGGGGAGGGAGGTGGGAGGGAGGGTCAGGATGGGGAACACAAGTCCACCCATGGCTGATTCATGTCAATGTATGGCAAAACCCACTACAATATTATAGTTAGCCTGCAAAAATAAAATTTTTTCAACAGTGAGTCACTGGGTCCAGACCACAGACAAGAGAAGGGAGTACAGTAAGTCTCCTACATATGAACATTGAAGTTGTGAATTTTCAGAGGCGAACATCCATTTGCATGTCCAGTCACATAAGCCCACACGTCTGGCGTTCATCGTCATGCTCGTGCATCCTCTACCAGCACTTGTGGTTTTGTGTCCTTTTCCATACAGCGCTGTACAGAATAGAGTCGTATAGTATCTCTACCTCAAGCCCAGCATGTCCAGAAGCAAGTGACTTTCTTTATCTGAGGAGGCACTGTGCGTTTTTGAAGCACAGGACCTGAAAGTTGAACGGCACACGAAGGCTGCCTCCAGTCGTTCAGAAGACAACCCAGTGCTGCCACGCCATCTATGCCACGAAAAAGAAGAGCTGCTATCCGGACATCACTGGACTGTTCTTCTAGGAAGGTAGATAGCACTGAATCCAGCAAGGAATCAGAACCTGTGTCAACATCAGGCCTGAGTGAAATTGCCCTCCGTCTCCTACTGCTGACGATCCTTCAGCGCCACCATCCCCCTCCTGCCCTGCCTCCTCCCGTTGGTAACTCTTCTCGCCTGTTCGCTCACTGTCAGCCCCCTGTGTGCCAGCTGTTGTACCGTACTACTGTACTTTTCAAGGTGTTGTACTGTAAGATTAAAACTATTTTCTTTACTTTTTTGGGTTTGCTTGCTTTTTATGTATTTGTGTACTGTGCTCAGTCGTGTCCAACTCTGCAGGCCCAAAAACTGTAACCTGCCAGGCTCCTCTGTCCATGGGTATTCTCCAGACGAGCATAGTGGAGTGGGTTGCCATTTCCTCCTCCAGGGGGTCTTCCCAACCCAGGGTTCAAACCCAGGTCTCCCACATTTTAGGCAGATTCTTTACCAGCTGAGCCACTAGGGAAGCCCATTATCTGTGTGGAAAGTACTATAAACCTATTACATAAAGTACTACATAGCTGATTATAATACTAGTTGGCTACCTAGACTAAATTTGTTGGACTTAACAAACAAATTGGACTTAGGAATGCACTCTCGGAAGGGAACTCATACGTTTGTAGGTGACTTACTATATGTGAGGGCATAAACACAAGAGGCAGAGACCACAAGGGGCCATCAGAGAGGCTGCCTCCCATAATCCCATGCGCTGTAATAATCTGCCTCTTTTTCTGAAACTGTTGGTCCTTGAGGTTGGGACCCCCTACCTCCAAATCTCCAACAACTAGTCCAGTGTCTAGGACACTCTGGGCACTCCAGGGGTGTGCAGTAGAATGACAAATGCATAAATGCATGCATGCATGAATTAATACATGAGTGAGTGAATGCGCAAATAAACGAAATCATCATCTCTTAAACCTTATTTATACTTGTCAAACCAGTCCTCAGCAAAGAAAACTTGTTTGCCTCTATACCATTGCAGGGATAGATCCAAGTCATCTAAAAACTGAATCATAAACTCAATTATGTTATTTATATATTAACTTGAGATCACAGAGTACAATTATATTTTATTCTATTAAACTTGGTGCCAGAACTATATTTTCTCCTATTATTGTTTGATCTGCATGTGGGTGTGTGCTAAATTGTTTTAGTTGTGTCCTACTCTTTGTGGCCCTATGGATTGTAGCACATCAGGCTCCTCTGTCCATGGGGATTCCCCAGGCAAGAATACTAGAGTGGGTAGCTATGCCCTCCTTCAGGGGATCTTCCTGAACCAAAGATCGAACCTGTATCTCATGACTCCTTTATTAGCTGGAGAGTTCTTTACCACTGGGGTTTCCCTGGCAGCTCAGCTGATAAAGAATCCGCCTGCAATGCAGGAGACCTCAATTCAATTCCTGGGTCAGGAAGATCCCCTAGAGAAGGAATAGGATGCCCACTCCAGTATTCTTGCCTAGAGACCCCCCATGGACAGAGGAGCCTGGTGCCACCTGGGAAGCCCATGGTTTAATCTTCATCCACTCTTAAATATTTTCTCTTTGGGAACTAATGACTGATAGTAAATTAACAATGTTGAAAAGAAAAAAAAAAAAAAACAGCTTTTCATTATTTTAAGCTGTTATGTGGGACTCTAAACAGTACTGCAATGATCAAGAGTGAAGAAATTCTATCTAGACCTAGTTAGTCTTATGCAAGATAAATCAGCAGAGGAGCTGGAAACTCAGGAGCAAAGGTTTGAGCCCAGAGAGACTGGTGCCTGAGGACCCAGCAGATCAGCTGGAATGTGGCCATGGCAAGAAGCCGAGCCCACCGAAACTTACTGAAACAAGTCAACTCATGCCAGTGGTGCCCCAGGGTCCAGAGACAGGCTAAGGAGTGATCAACAGATGAACAGTTTCCCAAGCAATTCAGCTGCAAAAGGATTTAGGCAAAAAATAAGTTCTTCAAAGGTGAGTGGAAGGCCAGTGTAAAGAACCTGGCATGAAGTAAGGACGGTTAGGGTCCTAGGGCCCTGGGCTCAGAGACAGAATCCCATCCCACAAAGATGGTCTGAACAAAGTAAGACCTCAGTGCTAGCAGGACTGGGGTACAAAACCAGAACACAAGGCGATGAGTGAGCTAAGACCCAGATACTAGGAGTACAAAGGAAGGCTTTGGTTTCAGGATTAAGCAGAGGGCTTCTCTCTAAGATTAGATTGAGTCCTTTAATACCAAAACCTAAATGAGAGCTCCCTCAATTTCCCATCCCCAGAACCAAATTGGGCCCAGAGTCTGGAGGTGGTGGGAAGGGAGATGCTGGGATCTAGGGAGAAATCAAAGAACTTGTACCTTCCCAACCACCTGGTCCCCCACCTCTTGGAGGAGAGGTGCCCCTCTTCAGAGCTCAAATTCAGGACTGGCATATTGGGCCACAGTACCACCGAATGGGGCTTCAAAGAAGTTGTGCAAACATGGGAGTGGCCATTTTATGGATGGTCTCCCCTCCTATGAGAGTAGGTAAGAGGGGTACAAAGGAAACATACCCAGGGAAAAAGCCCTGGTGGATGATCAGCTCTAAGCACCAATGTAAATCCTTTCTCAAATCTTCTTCTGGTTCCACTCACTGACACTGAAGCTTTGGACTAATCTGTCCTCACCTAAAAAGGTGAGAGCTGAGATTGGGATCCAAGCTTTGGGTGGAAGAAGATGAAGCAGACCAAACTTTCTTCTTTTACTCTGGCTGCATTGAATCTTAGTTGCGGCAAGCAGGATTTTTAGTTGCAGCACGTGGGATCTAGTTCCCTGACCAGAGATCGAACCCAGGCCCCCTGCATTGGGAGCAGAGGTCTTAGGACCACTGGACCATTAAGGAAGTCCCATACCAAAAGTTTCAGGTCACTGCTGTCAACATAGCTAAGGCAGAGATGGCCCCTCACAGCCAAGCTGCTGACTCCTGCACCACATTGGGTTTGAAGCTGAGGCCCCAGAGTTAAAAATCCTTCCTTGCACTGTCCTGAGTTCCTAGCCTATGACCATCACACTGTCATATTTCAGTCACAGGGCAGTATGACTTCTGGAGTCAATGAGACCAACCTCCCTCCCAGACATCAAGCTGGGAGTCCAAGAGGGCTCTTAGGTTGCAGAGTCTATTATTACAGTTCAGGATGGAGAGACCTGTACAGGTTGTTTCTGGAGACCAATGACATGGAATCTGAAATGACCGTGATTTGGTGTAGGTGTAGATAAAGCGTACACCTTTTAGAAGACAGGAGAAGCCACATATTGAATCCATCCTGAGGGAACTACTTCCAAGGAGTTAATTAGGATAAATCGTTCAGTGTGGGTTATTTATTTCTTTATTTATTTAACAACCCTTTATTGATGCCTGCCTGCAATGTGGCAGGCGCTCTGGGGAATACAAACATGCCCAAGGTACAGTCTCTGGCCTCAAAGGAGCCTGTAATCTGGCAGGAGAGACAGATGCCTACACAGTTAACACAGGGAGGGAGGAAGCAGGAGAAGGGGGTGAGCGTGCAACTAATCAGCCTTCCCATTCCAATTAGAACCCTTGGGCTCAGTGGCAAAGTTGATAAGACACTCAAACCCTCCCAGGTCTGGGAGTAGGAAACCTCCTGAATTATGAAGAGTTCAAAGGCAAAATGCATGTGGTTTTAGTGTGAATCTGATCATTCCTGGTAGATTTCTAAGTCTTATTGTCTGGTTTTGAATAGTATGGCTAGGCTTACTCTAGACAGGAATGCTATAGGTAAATTGAATTATTGAGTTGCCTTAAATACTGGATATGGGATCAGAATGCAGGAATAGGGAGCAAGAAAAAGAACATTCATCCATTCAAAAATTATTTCTTGTTTTGCAGTATGAAAAAGAGTTCTGGAGACTGATGGTGGTGATGGTCACATGACAATATGAATGTACTATACATTTAGCAATGGTTAAGATGGTTAATTTTATGTTGTGTGTTTTACTACGACAAGAAAAAGTGAAAAAGAATTATTGAGTTAATTAACATGTATAAAGCACAGTGTTACATGCTGGCCCAGATAAAAATGTGAATGGTACAGAATCCTTGCCCTTAGGAAGCTCACAATCTAAGGGGAAAAGTCAAGAAACAAGTAAATCTCAGCTCAGACATCACCTCTCCAGGGAAGCCTTCCCTGATCCTTGCACACTGAGTTAGGTCTACTCCAATTCTCTCTCAATAATCTGTGCTGGTTTGTTTCAGAATCATCGTCATTTATTCAGCAAACATTTATTAAGCTAGGCATTAAGGATATAAAAGCAAATGAGGCTTTCAATGTGAAGGAAGAAACAAACATGCCAATGAGTAAGTATTTAAAAAAAATAATACTGCACCTCTCTAAACCATAGACTGAGCTTCTAAAGACTGGGTTGAGTAAATATTTGCTAGATGGATGGATGGATGCATGCATTGATAAATGAGTATGTGTGATATGGAGAAATGAAAAACAAACTCTGTGCCTGTGAATATAAATATGGATCATTTAAAGTGGGTTTCAAGGGACTTTCCTGTGGTCTAGTTGTTAAGACTTCACCTCCCAATGCAGGGGGTGCAGGTTCAACCCCTGGTGGGGAAGCTAAGATCCCACATGCCTCATGGCCAAAAACCTGAAACATAAAACAGAAGCAGTGTTGTAAAAATTCAATAAAGACTTTTAAAATGGTCCACATCAAAAAAGAATTTAAGAAAATAAAATGGGCTTCTGTTCAGTACAGTCACTCAGCCATGTCCAACTCTTCACGACCCCATGGACCACCACACACCAGGCCTCCCTGTCCATTACCAGCTCCCGGAGTCTACCCAAACTCATGCCCCTTGACTCTGCGATGCCATACAACTGTCTCATCCTCTGTCGTCCCCTTCTCCTACTGCCCTCAATCTTTCCCAGCATCAGGGTCTTTTCAAATGAGTCAGTTCTTCCTATCAGGTGGCCAAAGTATTGGAGTTTCAGCTTCAACATCAGTCCTTCCAATGAACACTCAGGACTGATCTCCTTTAGAATGGACTGGTTGGATCTCCTTGCAGTCCAAGGGACTCTCAAGAGTCTTCTCCAACACCACAGTTCAAAAGCATCAATACTTTGGTGCTCAGCTTTCTTTATAGTCCAACTTTCACATCCATACAGGACCACTGGAAAAACCATAGCCTTGACGAGATGGACCTTTGTTGATAAAGTAGTATCTCTGCTGTCTAGCTTGGTCATAACTTTTCTTCCAAGGAACAAATGTCTTTTAATTTCATGACTGCAGTCACCATCTGCAGTGATTTTGAAGCCCAAAAATATAAATTCAGCCACTGCTTCCACTGTTTCCCCATCTATTTGCCACGAAGTACTGGGATAAGATGCCATGATCTTAGTTTTCTTCATGTTGAGCTTTAAGCCAACTTTTTCACTCTCCTCCTTCACTTTCTTTTTTTTTTAATTTAAATTTATTTATTTTAATTGGAGGCTAATTACTTTACACTATTGTATTGGTTTTGCCATACATCAACATGAATCCACCATGGGTGTACACGTGTTCCCAATCCTGAACCCCCCTCCCACCTCCTTCCCCATACCATCCCTCTGGGTCATCCCAGTGCAACAGCCCCAAGCATCCTGTATCCTGCATGGAACCTGGACTGGCGATTCATTTATTATATGATATTATACATGTTTCAATGCCATTCTCCCAAATCATCCCACCCTCTCCCTCTCCCACAGAGTCCAAAAGATTGTGCTATGCATCTGTGTCTCTTTTGCTGTCTCATATACAGGGTTATCGTTACCATCTTTCTAAATTCCATATATATGTGTTAGTATACTGTATTGGTGTTTTTCTTTCTGGCTTACTTCACTCTGTATAATCAGCTCCAGTTTCATCCACCTCATTAGAACTGATTCAAATGTATTCTTTTGTGTATATGTACCACAGCTTTCTTATCCATTCATCTGCTGATGGACATCTAGGTTGCTTCCATGTCCTGGCTATTATAAACAGTGCTGCAATGAATATTGGGGTACACATGTCTCTTTCAATTCTGGTTCCCTCGGTGTGTATGCCCAGCAGTGGGATTGCTGGGTCATAAGGCAGTTCTATTTCCAGTATTTTAAGGAATCTCCACACTGTTCTCCATAGTGGCTGTACTAGTTCACTTTCATCAAGAGGCTCTTTAGTTCTTCTTCACTTTCACGGGTACCTTATTTTTGACAAAGGAGGCAAGAATATACAATGGGGCAAAGATAGCCTCTTCAATAAATGGTGCTGGGAAAATTGGACAGCTACATGTAAAAGAATGAAATTAGAACACTTCCTAACACCATACACAAAGATAAACTCAAAAGGGATTAAAGACCTAAATGTAAGATCAGAAACTATAAAACTCTTAGAGGAAAACATAGGCAGAACACTCAATGACATATATCAAAGCAAGATCCTCTGTGACCTACCTCCTAGAGTAATGAAAATAAAAACAAAAGTAAACAAGTGGGACCTGATTAAACTTAAAAGCTTTTGCACAGCAAATGAAACTTAAAGCAAGGTGAAAAGACAACCCTTAGAATGGGAGAAAATAATAGCAAACGAAACAACTGACAAAGGATTAATTTCCAAAATATACAAGCAGCTCATACAACTCAATATCAGAAAAACAAACAACCCAATCAAAAAGTGGGGAAAAGACCTAAACAGACATTTCTCCAAAGAAGACATATGGATGGCTAACTAATACATGCAAAGATGCTCAACATTGCTCATTATTCAGTTCAGTTCAGTTCAGTCGCTCAGTTGTGTCTGACTCTTTCTGACACCATGAATTGCAGCACACCAGGCCTCCCTGTCCATCACCAACTCCCAGAGTTCACTCAAACTCATGTCCCTTGAGTCGGTGATGCCATCCAGCCATCTCATCCTCTGTCGTCCCCTTCTCCTCCTGCCCTCAATCCCTCCCAGCATCAGAGTCTTTTCCAGTGAGTCAACTCTTTGCATGAGGTGGCCAAAGTACTGGAGTTTCAGCTTTAGCATCAGTCCTTCCAATGACTATTCAGGACTGATTTCCTTTAGGATGGACTAGTTGGATCTCCTTGCAGTCCAAGGGACTCTCAAGAGTCTTCTCCAACACCACAGTTCAAAAGCATCAATTCTTCGGTGCTCAGCTTTCTTCACAGTCCATTATTAGAGAATAATCCTCATTATTAGAGAAATGCAAACCAAAACTACAATGAGATATCACCTCACACCAGTCAGAATGGCCATCATCAAAAAGTCTACAAACAATAAATGCTGGAGAGGGTGTGGAGAAAAGGGAATGCTCTTGCACTGTTGGTGGGAATGTAAATTGATACAGCTACTATGGAAGATGGTATAGAGATTCCTTTAAAAACTAGGAATAAAACCACCATATGACCCAAAAATCCCACTCCTAGGCATATACCCTGAGGAAACCAAAATTGAAAAAGATACATGTATCCCATTGTTCATTGCAGCACTGTTTACAATAGCTAGAACATGGAAGCAACCTAGATGTCCATCAACAGATGAATGGATAAAGAAGTTGTACATATAGACAATGGAATATTATTCAGCCATAAAAAGGAATGTGTTTGAGTCAGTTCTAATGAGGTGGATGAACCTAGAACCTATTATATAGAGTGAAGTGAGTCAGAATGAGAAAGCTAAATATCATGTTCTAATGCATATATATGGAAACTAGAAAAATGGTACTGAAGAATTTACTTAAAGAGCAGCAATGGGGAAACAGACATAGAGAATAGACTTCTGGACATGGGGAGAGGGGAGGAGAAAGTGAGATGTATGGAAAGAGTAACATGGAAACTTACATTACCATATGTAAAATAGATAGCCAACAGGAATTTTCTGTATAACAAAAATTATACAGGGGCTCTGTATCAATGTAGATGGGTTGGGATGGGGAGGGAGTTGGGAGGGAGGTTCAAAACGGAGGGGATATATGCATATCTATGGCTGATGCATGTAAAGGTTTGACAGAAAACAACAAAATTCTGCAAAGCAATTATCCTTCAATAAAAAAAATTAATTTTAAAAAATACAATGGGTTTCAAAAGATAAATAGGAGTCTGCCTGGAGAGAAGACAGGCACCCTACACAAGGGCAGGGGTGTGGGAAGAAGTCTGAAAGTTTGGGAAGCAATGGAGAGCTTGGTTTTAGAAATTCTGAAAGAAAAGCAGAGGGAGCCTGATCAGGAAGGCTCGTTATAGGCTGTTCTAAGGAGTTTGCAGTTTGTTGTGATGATAATCAGAGGCTATGAGAGGTTTTTAAACAGAAGACTGTAGCCGCACTTTTTATTTCAGCTTGCTCACTCTGCAGTGGGTCGGAGGAAGTGAAATTCAGTCAACATAGGTTGATACAAGGGACCAGGTAAGAAGTAAGTCAGAAATAGAAAAATAAATATCATATATTAATGCATATATGTGAAATCTAGAAAAATGGTATAGATGATGTTATCTGCAAATCAGAAATAGAGACAGACATAGAGACCAAATGTATGAAAAATAAGGGGGGAACCGAGGGTGGGATGAATTAGGAGTTTGAGATTAACATATACATACTATTGATACAGAAGCAACAGTTAGAACTGGACATGGAACAACAGACTGGTTCCAAATAAGAAAAGGAGTACGTCAAGGCTGTATATTGTCACCCTGCTCATTTAACTTATATGCAGAGTACATCATGAGAAACGCTGGACTGGAAGAAACACAAGCTGGAATCAAGATTCCCTGGAGAAATATCAATCATCTCAGATATGCAGATGACACCACCCTTATGGCAGAAAGTGAAGAGGAACTAAAAAGCCTCTTGATGAAAGTGAAAGTGGAGAGTGGAAAAAGTTGGCTTAAAGCTCAACATTCAGAAAACGAAGATCATGGCATCTGGTCCCATCACTTCATGGGAAATAGATGGGGAAACAGTGGAAACAGTGTCAGACTTTATTTTGGGGGGCTCCAAAATCACTGCAGATGGTGACTGCAGCCATGAAATTAAAAGACGCTTACTCCTTGGAAGGAAAGTTATGACCAACCTAGATAGCATATTCAAAAGCAGAGACATTACTTTGCCAACAAAGGTCCATCTAGTCGAGGCTATGGTTTTTCCAGTGGTCATGTATGGATGTGAGAGTTGGACTGTGAAGAAAGCTGAGTGCAGAAGAATTGATGCTTTTGAACTGTGGTGTTGGAGAAGACTTTTGAGGGTCCCTTGGACTGCAAGGAGATCCAACCAGTCCATTCTGAAGGAGATCAGCCCTGGGATTTCTTTGGAAGGAATGATGCTAAAGCGGAAACTCCAGTACTTTGGCCACCTTATGCAAAGAGTTGACTCGTTGGAAAAAACTCTGATGCTGGCGGGGATTGGGGGCAGGAGGAGAAGGGGACGACAGAGGATGAGATAGCTGGATGGCATCACTGACTCGATGGACGTGAGTCTGAGTGAACTCCAGGAGTTGGTGATGGACAGGGAGGCGTGGCGTGCTGTGATTCATGGGGTGGCAAAGAATCAGACACGACTGAGCGACCGAACTGAACTGAACTATTGATAGTATGTATAAAATAGATAAGCAGTGAGAACCTACTGTATAGCACAGGGAACTCTACTCAATGCTCTGTGATGACGTAAATGGAAGGGAAATACAAAAAACAGGGCATATATATATATATATATATATATATATATATGCAGCTGATTCACTTTGCTGTACAACAGAAGCTAATACAACATTGTAAGGCAACTATACTCCAATAAAAATTTCTTTAAAAAAAAAAGGGACAAAACAAGAGATTATCCTTACTTATGTGGTAGAAATATAGATAGAAATGCCCAAAATTAAGAAATGTTTAGGAAGTATGATAGATTTGACAATTGGACTGGAAGACAAATTCAATTATTCAATAGGCATTTATGGAACACCTACTGTGTAGGAAGCACGATTCTAGATACTGGGAATTTAACACTGAACAGGGGAGCCAAAGTCTTATCCCTGTGAAACTTAGGTTTCGGTGTGGTGAAAAAAATTATAATAAAACAAAGAAGCAAACAACAACAAACATGATTAAAAACATGTGAGCTTGAACAAGTCACTTAATTTTTCTGTGCCTCGGTTTCCCCATCTGCAAAACGAAGATGTTAATAGTATCTACTTCACAGGGTGGTTATGAGGGTGCAGAAAGTCAATATCATAAAAGACTTTGAACAGGCCTGGCCTATGGTAACCACTATGTAAGTGTTAGTCATTGTAATTAAGAAAAATAATACAGGGCCATACATTAGAGATGGACTCTCATGGTAGAGTTAGGAAAAGATTGTTTTGGTTGGCAGGTTAAGAAATTATTTTCTGGGCTGCTATTCTTAGCTGGGGCTTCCCAGGTAGCTCAGTGGTAAAGAATCTGCCTGCCAATGCAGGAGACTCGAGATTGTTCATTGGATCGGGATGATCCTCTGGAGAAGGGAATGGCACCCACTCTGTATTCTTGCCTGGAAAAATCCCATGGACAGAGGAGCCTGGTGGGCTACAGTCCAGGGGGGTTGCACAGTTGGACACAACTGAGCAACAGCATGCACATTCTTGACCTTAGATCTAAAAAATGGATGCAGAGCCAAAATGGTTATGTTCTTTAGAATAACATTCCAGAAGAAAAGCTCCTGAGGCTGGAATGAGCTAGGAGCAGCCAAGAGGTAGACAGAAGCCCAGGGTGACCAGAGCACAGTGAATGAAGGGTAGGGGTGAGGGATAACCCTACAGAGGTCGGCAGGGACCAGATCATGGAGGGCTGCCAGACCATGGGTTTTTATCTCAGTAGCAGCATGAAGGAGGCCGTCAGAGGGTTTTACCCAGGAGAGCAATAGTCTCTGACTCTTACTTTGGCAGCACCATTCTGCTGCTGCTGCTGCTAAGTCGCTTCAGTCGTGTCCTACTTTGTGCGACCCCATAGACGGCAGCCCACCAGGCTCCCCTGTCCCTGGGCAACACAATTCTAGCTGCCTGTAAAAGGTTCCAAAATATGGCTCCAATTTCCTCCAATCCCTCTATGCACATCCTTTGCTGTTAGAGTTGGCACTCCCTCACCAAGAGGAGAAGCCTGTTTCCCCACCCTGCTTGAATCTGAGCTGGCCTTATAACTTACTTTGATCAATGCAGTGAAATGTTTGGCGGTTCAAAAGCTAAACCTCGACAGAGGCACTGTTCACTTTCCTTCCACACTGACCATCTTGCTACCCTACGTGCTTACTTTGTGTGAAATATTAATATATCAGTCGCTCAGTCATGTCCAACTCTTTGTGATGTTGTGGACTGTAGCCCGCCAGGCTCCTCTGTCCATGGAATTCTCCAGGCAGGAATGATGGAGTGGGTAGCCATTCCCTTCTCCTGGGCATCTTCCCAACCCAGGGATCAAACCCGTGAACCCAGATCTCCTGGATTGCAGGCAGATTCTTTACCATATGTGCTAATCATATTTATTATTTTCTATGTTTTATGATGTTTAGGTATCTTTAGAGGGTCTTGCTGACTGGAGAGAGACTGCCCTTCCCAGAGCTGGCCAATTCCTAGACAATAAACAGTTTGTCAGTGAGCCCACCTTTCATATACATACCAACCAGTCCCCAGACCATAACCCCAATTACCTCTTTTATCTAACTCGCACACCAGGCCAATATTTCCCTCACCCTAAATCAACCAGGGCCTGCTACCAGACAAGTAGAGACAGCTCTTATGCCTCAGAGCCTACTAGAATTATTCAAACCAGCCAGTGCTAAGCTGGTTACCCTGCCCTGCCTTGCTTCCCACACATATTCCAATAAAGACTGTGGCCAGTGCCTTTCCATTACTCCTTTCTGCCTCCTCACTGACACTGGTGATTTGGGGCCCCTGCATGGAGTTCTATGCTTCTCACTTCTAATGGGACTGTGGTAAGTTTAAATTATTCTTTCAATGGCATTGACTTCTCTGTGTCATCACCCAGTCAACTTTACAGATTAAGATCAGACACAAATCATCCTACCATGTGAAGAAACCCAGACTAACCTGCTAGAAGATGAAACCACATAGAGCAGAGACAAGATCCCACGGCTGAGGGCCCTACACCAACCAGCCCCAGCTAATCTGTCAGCTGACTGCAGTGTAATGAGTGGCCCAGGCCAGACCAGCAGAAAAACCACCCAGCTGGAGCCTGACCCAAACTGCTGACCCACAGGATCGTAAACAAATAAAGATAGGGGATGACTTGTCACACAGCAGTAGGTAATGGATACACTGCTCTATGGGGAAAAGGCTCTACAGGAATCAGAGTAGAGGCCAATGTTAGGAGGCATTGGTCCAGGCAGGAATGAACATGACTTGGCCTGGAATGGTAGCAGTGGAGATGGAGGGGAGTGACTGGAATCAAGATATGGTTTGAAGGTAACACTCGCTGCTTAGATGTGAGTGGAAGAGGAGGCGCAGACTCAAGTAAGATGCCGTGATTTTAGCCTGAGTACTTGGGTAACAAAGGGGCATTTACTGAGATGTGAAGAACTCGGGGAGGAGTGGGTTTGAGTTAGGTACAGAGGGAGACAGCAGCTCACTCTGGGATGGATTCAGTTAGAAATGTCTATTAGATATTCAAGTGGAAATGTGGAATTCCAAGTTGGACATTCACACTGGAACTCAAGGGAAAGACTTAGGCTGGAGATATGAACATGTGAGTCAATCAGCTTAGAGGAGACATTGAAAGTCATGGTGCTGAAGCCATCTTATGAGATCACCGAAAGAGGGTATAGAAGGAGGAGAAAAGAAGGTATAGGATCCCTAGGGTTTCAATCTGGAGTTGAGGAGGAACAAGCAAGGCAGACTGAGAAAGAGCAGAGAGCAAGGTAGGAGGAGAACCAGTCCAGTGTTTCAGGGAGAAACGGGTGATCCTGTTGAGAGTCTGGGTAAGAGGAGAAAGAGAAAGAGCCATTAAATTGGGAAACATGGGCTGAGATGAGAGCAATTTCAGTCGCCTAGAGAAGACGAAAGCCAAGTTCAAGTATGTGGAGGGAAAAAAAATTAGAGTGTGGATGTGAAGACAATGAATCTGAACAACTCCTTTGAGAAACTTCGCTGTAAAGGATAGTAGAAAAATGGGCAATACAGGGGTAGGATGCGAGGTTAAGGGAAGGAACTTTGGTTTTACTTTCTATGATTGTAAAGTGCATTCGACCTTCAAAAGAATAACTATAGCATCTATGTGCTGTTTGAAGCGAGTTTTCTCTTTTTTTTAAGATGAGAGGTACTACAGCATTTTGTATGCTAATGGGAATGATCCAGTTGAGAGGGGAGAAACTGATGATGCAGGAAAGAGAAAGGATATTTACAGGAACAAAGTCCTTGAGAAGGTGAGAAAGAATGGGATCCAGGACAGCATGGAGGGGTCGGCTGCTGTTAAGAGTAGGGACACGTCTTCCATTGTAACAGGAGGTTTGTCAATTTAGTGATGGGAAGACACAGGAGTTCTTGTCTGATTGCTTCTACATCTCATTGAAGTGTAAGACAAGGTCATGAGCTGACAGTGAGAATGTGGGGGAGGGTTGGGGGTTTGAGCAAAGAGAAACTGCAGTCTCTGAGTGGGAAAGGGAACACAGGGAGGTGGTGCCCTGGCATTGCTGGGCAGTGTCCAGGGCATATCTAAGGTCTGTAGTCATGAATTCAGAGCGAGACCAGTCAGCGGGCTTATAGGGTTTCTGTAACAGTGCTCAGAGGTGCTGATAATCACAGGACCAATGAGTATGGTTGGGACTTCCCCTGTGACTCAGCAGTAAAGAATCCACCTGCAGCGCAGGAGCTGTAGGAATCATGGGTTTGATTCCTGGATCAAGAAGATCCCTGGAGGAGTACATGGCAACTCACTCCACTGTTCTTGCCTGGAGAATCCCCTGGACAGAAGAGCCTGGCGGGCTACAATCCATAGGGTCGCAAAGAGTCGGACACAACTAAATCGACTTAGCATGCGCGCACACACGAGTAGGGTTAGTCAGGTTAGGTCTCTTGCCAAGATGGAGGTTTAGCTCAGAAGGCAGTTAAGGCCATTTATAAGGAAATAATTACAATACATCCTGAGCATGCTAATGAGGGGGTGAGGGAGATGGAGGGTGACTCATAGGTTTTTGCAGTGGACCTTCAGGTAGGTGCCATCTGCCAAGACGCCATTCCCATCCAGGAGGAAGCCCAGGTTTCGGGAAGGGAAGACTCTGAGTATAGTGGTGTCTATGGGGATGCATGCAGGCAGGACACCACCTCCCCTTCCTTCGCCCTCTCACCTGCCCCGGCCCCCTACCTGGGAAGGTGGGACACAACCTCACTGGCCCCGGTGCCCACTGCCCTGCACAGCCAGCTGCAGCATCCCTCCTTCTTTAGGAACCTGTCAAGGCCTGGTTGCAGGTCTTTTTAGTTGAATACATTTTAATCAGAAAATTAATCAGGAAACACCAGTTCAGCAGATAATTGAACAATGAGGAGACATGATAATTGCTGTTTAGTCTAATTAACTTTGTTAAGTCTTTATTGGTAACAGAGACTTCCTGAGTGAAACTTATTAAATGTCCTTCCCTGGAAAACTCAATTCCTATTCAAAGGAAAAGTCATAGGTTCCAGATCTTTGTCTGCATTATTTCCAGAAAAACGACCTCAGCCCCACAGCAGTCCAGAACATTGCTCCTCTGCTTTGGGGCCAGAGGAGACCTGTCAGTCTCTCCGTGGGCTCTGCCCAGCTTCCTTCCGAAATCACAAGCATTCCAGCTCCAAGGCACAGGGCTCACTGCCTCCATCTTCCACTCCCCTTTGCTCACTTTTTCATTCTTTAGTCTCCTTTCCACTCCACTTCTCCTGTATTCTCTACCTTGATTTTTCATTTTGCTGCTCCATCTTTGAACCTTCTCACTTGCCCCGTTCTCCCTCTGCCATGCACTGAAGGAGTTTTGGGGTGAGCTCTGGGTTTAGGGGTCTCTTCCATCCCTCAGCTACCCTGGATCTCTACCCAGCTGCTCCTCAGATCCCCCGCTGCAGGGGTCATAGCCCTCGTCCGGGACTGTGTGTGGAGGGAGAGGGCTGGTTCCCACCCCTTCCTCCCTTTGTGCTCCCTACCCATCATAAAAATGTTCCCTACATTCTCCTCTCCCTTCATTATTATTATCTTTTTTATTTGTACAGCTTGTAACTAGGTGTTTATGAAGTAAAGGAAAACGGGAAAAAAAGAGAGCCACTACTGTAGGTCACTAGGCACTCTCCAAACCACATGACTTACAGCCCATTTGTCCTGTCCTCCTTTTATGCTTTGAGGACCTTCTTAAATAGAGTCATGGAAAGAGCACCAAGCCCTCCACCCAGGGGCAGGGACCACCCATGCAAATCACCTATAGGTAGGACCTGGCAGATATTACACTAATACACCAACAGGCATCTGACTCCAAGCCATTCAAAAGCAAGCTGTTGGCCTGAGTTTTCCAAATAAAGTGCTACTTAATCCATATGGTCCCTTTGCAAAGGAGACTGTGCCTTCAGGGGCCCAAAGGTGTGCAAGGAGGTTGATTCATGCACTAAATGTTTTCCTCCTTAAAACTTCTTCTTGCTCTTCCCTCTGCAATCGTTTCTTATGTGGGTCCTCTCGGAGGGAACTTGCTTGTAATCTGCTGCCTTGCTACACACAGCTAGTTCCAGCCCCCAGCTCCCATTTCCCCCATGGGGAACCATCCTGATACCAGCACCATCAGACACAGTCAGGACATCTAGCTTATGGAAGCCCCGGAGATTTTACTGAATGATAGGAACGAGGAAATAAGTTGGGGCTTCCCCAGTGCTCAGTGGTAAGCGATCCACCTGCCAATACTGGAGACACAGCTTCAATCCCTGGTCCGGAAGATTCCCACATGCCATGGAGCAATTAACCTGCGCACCACAATTATTGAGCCTGTGCTCGAGAGCCAAGGAGACGCGAACTGTTGAGCCCGCATGCCAGAACTACTGAAGCCTGTGTGCCTAGAGCTTGCGTTTCCTAACAAAAGAAGCCATTGCAATGAGAAACCCAAGCACTGCAACGAGAGAACAGTCACCACTTGCCACAACTAGGGGAAAGTCCATGCAGCAACAAAGACCCAGAACAGTCAAACATAAATCAATAAATAGAATTATTTTTTTAAGTAAGTGTTACCTGTCAAGCTCAAAAAGTGGGACACTCAGAAGATGCTTCAGTAAGACAGAGAAAGCCCCTCTCTCCTGTTGCAACTCTGCACAGCCACCTTCGTTTCAACCCCCTCTCACCACCGTGGCAATTAGCAAGAGGGCCAGCGGCCATCCTGACCGCAGCCTGTATTCCAGGGATGCTTGTCTCGAGGTCCCCTCCTCCCTCTGCCTTGTGAACTCTTGGCACCTGACCTTTAGCGCCTGTTCACATGTGCTGAAGGGTCTGGCTGCTCCAGACAGTCTGTCACAGGTGGTTTTATTTATCACAAGGGCTCTCTGTCATGTCTAACACCAATAGGCCAAATAGTATTAAATGTATTTAGACCTTGCACATCAACCAGGGGAAAGGTGACAGTGAAATGTGCCAGGGATAAAGGAAGTACAGACCATTACCAGTGGTTTGGTTTAGCAGGCCAAAAAGCGAAGGGAGACAGGCTGCCATTTCTGCCTTGTCTGGGATAATGTCTCCCTCACTGCTGGAGATGGACCCCTCAACCGGTCCTCCAGCTCCTTCTGAGAGTCTCCCCAGGTACAGCACAGGGTGTTCTAGAAGGAGCTGCTGCCATGGCCTCGGGTGAGGTCAAGAGGCTGCTGAGCCCGGGTGACCCGCCTGATGCCCCCAGATGGCCACCTCTGATGCCCTGGCTCAGGATGTGGCTGCTCTTCTGAACCTGTGTCATCTCTTCCCCGAGTTTGCTAATCCCTATATTAGTTATATTAGTGCTGAGAACAAGCTAGAACTTTAGGGAGGATTATTGAAGATTTCGGACTAAAGAAAAGGAAGTACAGCATAAGGCACAATTTAAAACTACTCCTAGAAGTGGTCACCCTTGGAACAGCCAGCCCCAAACCTGACCTCAAAACCTCTTCCTGGACTGGTTCCCTGCTTAGATGCTGGGCAGTTCTTCCCCTCCAAGCACAGATCTGCCTCCCAAGTCCTCAAATCCTATCCCAAAATGCTGGACAACGGGGTCCCCACTGACACTGACCCCACCCACCCACAGGGTCCAGCACCAGGTCCCCAGTAAGACAACCCTTCGAGAATCTCATGGCACATTTCCCAAAGTCTGGGTCCCTGGTGGAGCCAGGCTGTGCTGGCTGAGGCCAGTCCAAACCTTTCCCCAGTCTTTCCCCTGCAGTGCCCAGAGGTTCAGCTCCACACCCCTCTGTGCTCCCCACTTCCCCAGTCCCTCCTTCCCTTCCATCAAGGGCTCAAAGAAAATTCTCACCATCTTGGTACAAATGCAACAATTTACAGGCTGCTCGGGGCAGTCTGGATCCAGAATTAGAAAGGAAAGATTTCTCTAAAGGAAACATAATTTGTAGAGGCATGGCTCTGCTAAAATACCCTCCTGATTTACATTACTAAGCAGTACACCTAACATTGCATTTAGGTCTTCTCCAAGTATCAAGGAGAGCACTTGCTTCTCATTTGCATAACCACAAGGACCCACTCAAGAGGTCTGGCCAAGAATAAAGGGACAGACTCCACCCTAAAAGACAAACACTGCATTACTTTTAAAATAAGTTTTTCCACTTCAAAAATGGTAAGGTCCGAGCTACCAGGTGCCCTGTTATATAAGGAGCTGAAGGAGGGGATAAATTTGAAGTCAGGGATGATGTCATATGTATCTCTAGATGTGTGAATGCCCTGCTTAAGAGTCTCTGCACACATATAGGTTGTCAATAAACAGTAGTCAAATGAAATGGTGTGGACAGGGCAGGTGTGAGATCCAGGTCTGGGGCAGCCTGGAAATGAAAACTAGAGGGACACCAGGCCTATCTATGCAAGCCAGAAGGAGCCAGAGAAGGTCTTCTCAGGCTGGAAGATGCCGTGGGCTCAGAGAGGCTAAAGTCCCCCATCAGGGCTGTGTGCTCTGGCCTTGGGCCCTAACTACACCTCCAGCTGAGAGCACGTGGCTCTGAGTCCATGGAGTTTGGCTGCAGTTTGTGTAATAATAATACTTATGTAATAATAATATTCATAGCCTAAGCAGCGTGATATATATCAGCTCAAACAATAATCACAACTCCATTTTAATAGGGGGAAGATACCAAGAAGAAGGTATCTTTACCACTTCCAATTAATAATTGCAAAGTGAGGCACAGGAGGTTAAGGTATTTGCCTTTTCTCATAACAAGCCAGATAGTATATAAGTATTTAGCTTTGCAAGCCATGTGGTCTCCACTGTTAAGTCCGCAACTCTGAATTTGTAAAGCAAAAGCAGCCACAGGCAATATGTTAATAAATGGATGTGGCAATGTCCCAATAGTGTTAGTTGCTCAGTCCTGTCCAGCTCTATGCAATCACATGGACTGTGGCTCTCCAGGCTCCTCTGTCCATGAGATTCTCGAGGTAAGAATACTGGAGTGGGTAGCCAATTCCATTCTCCAGGGGATCTTCCCAACCCAGGGATCGAACCTGGATCTCCCACATTGCTGACAGATTCTTTACCCTCTGAACCACCACTATGTGTCCTAATAAAACTTTATTTACAAAACCAGGCAGTGGGACACATATGGCCCCCAGGCTGTAGTCTGCCAGTCCTTGAGCTAGGAGGTAACTGACTTTAGGGTCTACATTCTAAACCATTACCCATATCCTTTTCTAGCAGCTGAAGTGAGGTCCCAGAGTGCAGATCATCAGAGATGTGGAGGCAGACTTTACTTCTCGGTCAGGAACTAGGATCAGTCTAGCAGCCAGAAACTGTGGTCCACACACTTGATGATCTCAACATTTCACATCATGCACAGGTGACGCTTTCTGTATTAGGGATGACAGTTGAACCCTCAAGTCAGGAAGGAGAGGAGATAGAGGTTAGGGCGGCAATGAGTTGGGTAGAAGCACTGGGGAACAGGCAGGATAGTGAGTCTAACATGGAGCATGAGATGGGGAATATAGGTTAGGGACTGTGGCAGTGACAAGGACGATGATTTACAGCGTGCTTAGTCTGTACTATCTAACCCCATACTATTTAAGAGTCTTAATTGCATTATCTGTTATGAACCAAATCTTGTGCCTCTCCTAAAATCTATAAATTGAAGCCCTAACCTCAAGTACCTCAGAACATGACCATTTTTGGAGATAGGGTCTTTCCAGAAGTAAGCATGTTAAAATGAGACCACTAGGGTGGGCCCTAACCTGTATGATTGATGTTCTTATAAAAAGGGGTCGTTTGGAGACAGACAT
Source organism: Bos indicus (assembly GCF_029378745.1). Classification (NCBI taxonomy): domain Eukaryota; kingdom Metazoa; phylum Chordata; class Mammalia; order Artiodactyla; family Bovidae; genus Bos; species Bos indicus. The sequence continues at coordinate 111,342,633 of NC_091762.1, read as the reverse complement.
GCCTAAAGGCAGAATGCCACATGAGCATGAAGATGGCCATCTGCAAGAGGCCTGGAGAGAGGCACGGCCCAGATTCTCCCTCACGGCTCTCAGAAGGAGCCAGCACTGCTGACACCTCAGTTTAGGCTTCTAGCCTCCAGAACTGCAGGACAATACGTTTCTGCTGCTTAAGCTCCCAGGTTGTGGTACTTCACTATGGCAGCCCCAGCAAATGAATGCAATCCCATCAAGTCGTTGCTACCATTCTTGGAAATCAGCTCAGTTATTATCCCCATTTTACCTAAATTGAAACTCATAGGCATTGAGTAACTTACCTATAAGAAGTGGAGCTAGAATTTGAACCAAGATTTGCCAGGTTTCAGACACATTTCCAAATAGATGTCTCCAAACAGAATATGCCACCCCCAGAGAATGCTTCTTGGGCATAAGGATTATTTTGAGCTGAAGGCAACTGCAAATAAGCAGATGCAAGAAAAACTCTCTACCCTCCCTTATTTGCCTAAAAGCAGGACATAAATTTACAAATGTGTCCCTCCTCCTCTCTGGACCAGGAAGAACAGAGACAACTGTAGAATCTTACTAGTGAAGAAGACACCAACTTAAATCCGTGTTACAAATTTTACTCTTGTTTGCTGTGCTTTTCCTGGTCACCACCCCAGAACTGGCCTCCCCAACACCTTTCTCTCTTTTGCCTTTAGCTGAAGATGGCATTTAAGCTTGAGTTCCAAGCCACCTCCTGGAGTTACTCATCTTTCTCTAGGTCTCTCCCATGGAGACTTGTGTATACAGGTTAATAAACTTCTGTTTCTTTTTCTCTTGTTAGTGTGTCTTTTATGCCAGGAGTCTCAGCCAAGCACTCAGAAGAGTAGTAGAAGCACTCTACACATATTTTAACTAATCTACTTCATACTGCATGCAGTATGGGGTGCAGGAGAGGGCTGAGTGGCTCTTATCATTTCTTACATATATCTGCTCCCTGTGCCCTCTCCCTTGAAGGACAAGCCCTGACCTGTTACATCTCTTGAAGGCCTCACTCTTGCTCCTCAACGATCAGTGCTCTGTCTTGGGGAAAGGCTCAGCTCTGAACTCAGCAGAGTTGGTGAGGAGCCTGGTGACTGTGCTGCAGTATGCTCCATCCCTGCAAGAGGCAGGTAATCTCCCCTCCAGTCTCAAAAGACCTGTGGGGCTGTCAGCCTGCCCAGGGAAGGATCCACATGATCCACACAGACACCCCTACCCCCTCCAGCAGGCACTGGTTGGCCTGTCTCTTCTCATTAGGTCTGAGAGGGCAGGAAGCAGCTCAGCCAGCAGCTTGCTGCAGCATCTTCTGCCCAGAGACCAAGATTCTGCTGTGGAGATGCTGTGGCTGCCAGCCCTGAGTCACCTTGTCTGCTCCGGGAGCTTTGGCCTTCCTGGCTGATTATCCCAGGATCAGCAACATTCAGAGGCCTTCTTGACAGAGACAACCACATGGTTGGCTTTTCACAGACAGGAGAAGCCTGCTGAGGCTGTTTTAAGAGAGCAGATTTGTCAGAGTCCGAGAGGAAATTAGTATTTAAGAAGCACAAGTTGTCGAGGTTGAAGGCTAAGAAACAAACATACACACACACACATACTCTCTCTCTCTCATGCACAGTTTCAAATGATTCTTAAAAACTAAACAGAGAGATATGGCACATATACGGAAACCTATTAAAGAAAGGTAGGATTTCACACCAAAGAAGACCAGGGCCCCTCTTAGGCATCGCTGCGTGGGACAAACAGTTAAGCTGGGCACCTTAAGAGCTGCAGAAGTCTGTCTTCTTCTTCCTCCTTCCTTGTCTCTGATCATGGCTCTACCATCTTGCCAGCCCATGACCAACATTCCTCCACCACACTGTGTACTCACACCCTACATTCCAGGGATGTGCCCTTGCCCATGAAGACTCTTGAGAGTCCCTTGGACTGTAAGGAGATCCAACCAGTTCATCCTAAAGGAAATCAGTCCTGAATATTCATTGAAAGGTCTGATGCTGAAGCTGAAACTCCAATACTTTGGCCACCTGATGCGAAGAACTGACTCACTGGAAAAGACCCTGATGCTGGGAAAGATTGAAGGCAGGAGGAGAAGGGGATGACAGAGAGTGAGATGGTTGGATGGCATCACCAACTCGATGGACATGAGTTTGAGTAAACTCCAGGAGTTGGTGATGGACAGGGAGGCCTAGCATGCTGCAGTTCCTGGGGTCGCAAAGAGTCAGACACAACTGAGCGACTGAACTGAACTGAACAAAGTTCATATCACAACACCCTCTCCAGGCTTGCGAACTCTGTCTTCACTCTGGTCTCATCCCTGGACCACTGTAAGCTCTCCTATCTGGTCACTCTCTCATTCAATCCATCTTCCATAAAGAATTCAATCATGTTGCCCTCCTACTTCAAACGCTTTCAGGGCGCCCCTCTTCCCCCCACCAGCCCCGTGCCAGCCACTGCCGCCAAGATGCCCCATGCGACAGTGCACTCCCCCTTAATCTCCAGCACTGGATTTGAACCAAAGCTCTCCCTGGTTTCTGTGTGGCTTTGAACAAGTTATTAAATCTCTCCAAACTCAGCTTCCTCATCTGTAAAAGGGAGGGTTAAAATCTTACTTACCTCAAAGGACCATTATGAGTGGTTAAAGTAATCAGAGACTTGAAGAGGTAAATGACTCAGTAAGGCATGTCTTTTATGATTATCAACACAAGAAGGATAAGGAGCTTGTCCAAGATTGCCAGGAACATTTGCAGCAAGTCCAGGTCTTCCAACTCCCACGGCCTTGCAACTATTTGTTGGATAAATGATCATCAATCAATTAATCCCAGCCTCCTGTGCTACCCCTCTAGGGATTAGGTCCCATGAGTCTGTTAAAAACCATACAAGACAAAGTTAAGGAAGTCCACTCTCCTTTTTTGACCCAGACATCTCAGGTGGCTCTGTGGTAAAGAATCCACTTGCCAATGCAGGAGACTTGGGTTTGATCCTTGAGTCAGGAAAAATCCCTGGAGAAGGCAATGGCAACCCACTCCAGTATTCTTGCCTGGAAAATTCCATGGACAGAGATTGGCAGGCTGCAGTTCATGGGATGGCACACAGTCTCTTTCAAGACTCAAGAGAGACCCCTGGTGCTCTCATCTGGGATTGTGTGAGCAAGCCCAGATTGGTTCAGACTTCCTAAACCCTGCTTAGGAGGGTTCAGCTGATCCAGCTGATACAGACTGAGAAGGCACTATTCCTCTGGTTTCCACATAAGGGTGCCTTTCTTTGTATTGCAACCCAGCAGAGATTCCCTGAGCTGCTGTAACTGACTCAGGTGGGACGTCAGGTGGTCAGACAGAGGGACCAGAACCGCTGTCTAATGGGATGATGTCTAGCTGTGGAGGATGGAGCCCCTGAGCCCTTGAACATGAGCCTAATCAGGGGCGCAGCTCAGAGCACTCCTCTGAGGTGTGTCGGAGGTCAAGAGCCCTGAGACCTTCACCCCCCATAACCCAGACCCACCACACCCCCTGCTCAAACCCTCAGCCCTTTGATGCCTGGGGCTACAGACATGAGCATCTTCCTCAACCCTTTCTTCAACTCAGCCCCACACCAAGTCCTATCCATTCTAACTCCCAAATGTCCACTTCCCTCTGACACTACTGCCACTGACCTACTCTAAGCCACCCTCATCCCTCTCCTGGGATGGTGCCACAGCCTCCTTCCTGGTCTCCCTGCCTCCAGCCTCACCGCCTGCTATAACCAGAACAATCTTGCTAAAACATAAATCCTACCTCATCATTCCTCTGCTTGCAAAAGTTTCTCACAGCACCTGGGAGAAAGTCCCCAGTCCTTAACTGAGTTGACAATGTCTGAACCATCTGCTCCTTGCCTTTGGCCCAGTCTGATGAGACCCTTGACCTGCCTGCTTTTAGAGTGTCAGATTCCTCTGGCCCTTGGTATGTGTTATTCCATCTGCCTGAAATGTCTTTCCACCTCTTCCTCACCTGTCGAGTTTATTCACTGAGCTCTGTGGAGTGCCACGGATATGCTAGCCATTGTCCTTTTGAGACTTTGAGTCTCAAGGAGGAGTCATCAGTTAATCAGATAACCATGCAGTGTGCAATTTAAAACTGATCAGTGCAATGGAGGAGAATGACATGGGGACCTAACCTGGCCATCTGGGAGGAAGCCCTGAGGAAGGGATCTTTGAGCTGAAGATGGGCAGTAGTTCTAGAACATACAGTATGGGCACATGGGACTGTGAGTGGTCCCATTCCCCACGAAGTGGGAAAAGCCCACCTGCTGTGAGGATAAAGGAAGCAAGGAGTAAGAGGAAAAAAGGACCCTGAAGGTCGGTGTGGCTCTAGCTCCTGGCCTGAGGCTCCTGAAGCTTCTGCCTCTTATTTTCTGAGGCTCCCCCATCTTTCTTTCATAGACTAGTAATGGGCAAACCCTGAACAATAAAGCAACAAGTCTCCTGGCAGACAGTGGCATGGTTTTGAGATCACAGAGACTTGAATTCAAATTTTAGTGTGTTCACTCTTTACTACGTGTCCCGGGGCCAGTTACTTCCCCTGTGTGAGCTGCACACATTTTACCTGTAAAATGGGGCCACAGTCCTCTCTTTGCAGAGTTCTCATGAGGATGAAATGAGATGGAAGGTGTGTGCCTTTCATAACAAACTGCAAAGGCATGGCTGGGCATGGGTATTTTTCAGTCTGAGTGAAGGTGAAAGAATGAGGGGACCCTCATGTTCCAGGCCAGATCCAGAAGCTGTGTGAGTTCAAAGAGGCAAAATTAGAGGACTCGAAATTTCTCATCATGGAGAAAAGTCAGCAATGCCATCTAAACTGTTGATGTATTCCACTAAAATTGGTTCACTTTCTGGTGAAAAGAAGTGTAATTGAACCCCTGGACCACTCGATATTAAAGAGGTTCCTGGACTCCTTTCCTGCACTGCCAACCCTCCAACTATGAAGAAAAGACAGGTTGTATGGAAACTATCTGCTACTTGGCACTTGACCAGCCGTCCAAACCGAGAAACAGTGGACTCTGGGCCAGACAATGAAGAAAGAGGAGTGGCTGATAAGATCTTGTAAGTGACACATGTTTCTGATTCTGCTTGAATACAGAACTTAGGGAGGCCTGCAGATGGAGAGTGGAGTGCCAGCTGTACTACCACGAGTGATGGGCACTCATTGGGAACTCGGATGGCAACAGTGGGCTCGTGAGTCTTCCCTAAGCGTCAAACAGCCTCACATCTCCAGCCACGGGGAGCAGTAGGACTGCAGGCTGCGCCTCACAGGGGCAGAAGATCCGCAGAGACACGAGGGTAGCTGAGCACTCACCTGCCCCTCCCAAAGTCACTAGTCAGAATTATCAGTTGTCCTCTCAGGGAGAAAAGAAGAAATGAGGCAGAAAGAGGCTGGGAAACACTGGATGTAGGAAATAATCACATCCCCCAACATCATTCATCCCATTCTATGCCCTCTCTACACTGACCTTTCTTTTGACTCTGCAAAAATGCATGCTTCTTCCCACCCAGGACCTTTGCACAGGCCTTTCTGGGCAGGTGTACTTGAAACACTGTCCTCTTTTCTCCTTTGTCTATTTACCCCTTACTCATCTTTCAGGTGTGAGCTTAAACATCACTTCCTAGGAAACCCTCGCTGATCCCCCATACAAGTTCACATCCTCCTATTATATGCTCTCCTAGCTGTTGTCTGTCTTCTTCGCAGCATTCGTCCTGACTTTATGTACATAACTGTTTCTATGATTATCTGACTAATGACTGTTTTCTGGAGAAGGCTGAGTGCATTGAAGGCAGAGGCCATGTGCATGACAGTGTCTGCTGTATCCCCAGCAACAGTTCCAGCAATGGCACATGGCGGGTCCTCAAAATAGTGGTTTTACTCTTTGTTTGTTTGCTTGTTTTAGTATTTTCCTATTGTGTTGAGTTTTGCTCACTTGCTCAGTCATGTACGATTCTTTGCGACCCGCGAACTGCAGCCCACCAGTCTCCTCTGTCCATGGGATTTTCCAGGCAAGAATACTGGAGTGGGTTGCCATTTCCTTCTCCAGGGAAGTGTTGGGTTTTATTTCTTTTTTAACAGCTTTACTGAGATGTAATTGACATACAAAAATTGGATGTAATTAATTTAATGTATACAATCTGATGAGTTTGGGCATATGTATACACTCCTGGATCTGCCCTCAATGCAGGAGACACAAAAGACACCAGTTCAATCCCTCGGTTGTGAAGATCCCTGGAGTAGGAAATGGCAACCCTCTCCAGTATTCTTGCCTGGAGAATTCCATGGACAGAGGAGCCTGGTGGGCTACAGTCCATGGATCACAGAGTAGGACATAACTGAGCGACCAAGCATGAACACCCTCATAAAACCACTACCAACCTACTGAACATATCCATCACCTCCAAAAGTTTCCTCATGCATTTTGGGTTTTTTTTATCTTTTTAGGACTTTGTTTTTGTTTCCATGGCAAGAACACTTAATATGAGATCTACCCTCTCAACAAAAATTTTAAGTGCATAACACAATATATTAAAAAGCAGAGATATTACTTTGCCAACAAAGGTCCATCTAGTTATGGTTTTTCCAGTGGTCATGTATGGATGTGAGAGTTGGACTATAAAGAAAGCTGAGTGCCAAAGAATTGATGCTTTTGAAGTATGGTGTTGGAGAAGACCCTTGAGAGTCCCTTGGACTGCAAGGAGATCCAACCAGTCCATCCTAAAGGAAATCAGTCCTGAATATTCATTGGAAGGACGGATGCTGAAGCTGAAACTCCAATACTTTGGCCACCTGATGCTGGGAAAGATTGAAGGCAGGAGGAGAAGGGGACGACACAGGATGAGATGGTTGGATGGCATCACCAACTTGATGGACATGAGTTTGAGTAAACTCCGGGAGCTGGTGATGGACAGGGAAGCCTGGCGTGCTACAGTCCATGGGATCGCAGAGGGTCGGACATGACTGGGCGACTGAACTGAACTGAACACAGTATTGTTGACTATAGGCTCAATGCTGTACAGCAGATCTCTGGAACTGATTCCCCTTGCAGAATTAACATTTTATAGCCATTGAATAGTGACTCCCCACTTCCCCCTCCCTCAAGCCCTGACAACCACTCTTCTACTCTCTGCTTCCATGAATTTGACAATTTTTAGATACTTCACATAAGTGGGATCATGCAGTATTTGTCCTTCTGTAACTGGCTTATTTCACTTAGGATAATGTCCTCCAGTTTCCTCCATATTGTAGCATGTTGCAGAATTTCCTTCTTTTTGAAGCCTAGACAATATTCCATTGTATGTAATATTCCATTTCTTTATCCATCCATCCACCAAAGGGCATTTAGGTTTTTTCCATATCGTGGCTATTGTGTATAATACTGCAGTCAACGTGAGAATGCAGATAGCTGTTTGAGATCTTGATTTCAGTTCTTTTGGATCTATACCTAGACGTGAGATGGCTGGATCACATGAGGGTTCAATTTTTAATTTTTTGAGGAACTCCCACCCCATTTTCCATAGCTGCTACACCATTTTACGTCTGTGAGTGCTCAAAATATTAATGAAGGGATAATAGTTAACATTAAAGTCATTCTCAGCACGCCACACACATTAACTTCTTGAAGGTTTTTAATAACCCTGTGTGCGTTCGTGCCCAATCTCTCAGTCACATCTGACTCTTTGCAACCCTACGGACCATAGCACACCAGGCTCCTCTGCCCGTGGAACTTTCCAAGCAAGAATACTGGAGTGGGGTGCCATTTCCTACTCCAGAGGACCTACCCAATCCAGGGATCAAACCTGTGTTTCCTGCACTGGCAGGCAGATTCTTCACCACTGCATCACCTGGAAAGCCAAAGTCATCACCACCTATCTCTAATTTCTTTTAATAAAATGTGTATTATAATCCTGAGATGAATGCTTTTAGTATCCCCCATTTTACAAGTGTAGAAGCCAAGGCACAGAGAAGTTGGATAGTTTGCTCCAGGTCACCCAGCTAACAAGTGGAGCTGGAACCAGAAGGCAGGCAGTCAATTTCCACCTGCACATTATTCACCACTACACTATTCTGGCCCTTGAGGAAGAGGGCATTGGAGAACGGTCTTCCTAGGAATAGAGAGGTGGAGGAGGGCTGTGATGCAGAGGGTGTTTGGTGCCCAAGAGACTAGCAGAGGGAAATAAAGACTGTGAGAAAAGGCATAAAATAACATCCCAGCGGCCACACTAGAATGATGAGTCAGGAGACACCTATGATTTGGGGATCGAATGTGAGCCACAGACAGCCCCCGTACTCACTTCTGCCTCTGGAGTCTTAAGCCTGGCCATCGACTCCTGCCCTGGAGTAGGTACATGGGCGTGGCTATCTGGTTGCCACGGCAAACTGGCTCTCTCAGCCCCTTGGACTGGTCTGGCTTTGGGGACCACTGCCTCCTAGATATTCTCAGCACACCTGAGAGATCACACCTGCCTCGTATCAGTTGTAGTGAGATAATACCCACAAAATACTCAGCACAGCACCTGATGCAGTAAAAGTTTGATAAATGCTTTTAAATCCTTTTAGAAGGGCTCATGTGGGAGGCACAGCCCTGACCAAGGCCTAATGGATGCCAGGGGATGCCTCTCCCTGGAGGGAAATCTCCCTGGGGGGACTAATCTTTCATTAACTCTGCCAATGAAGTCCAACAGAGATGGAATGCCACCACCTCCCCATGCCCACACCTGCATGGTCAGCATTTGGCAGGCTCATTGTTTTAAGTGATGAGCAATTGTCATTTTCTGTCACCTCCATGATAAATCACTTTAAGAACTCCCTTCTCTCGACAGCATAAGTAATTACAGCCCTGGTGTCTGGGGCCCTGGCGCCGATTAGAATGGAAGCAAACTACACTGGAGCTGATGCTGACTCATTTTTCTTTTTCAGAAGGGCCTAGAGGCCACGAGGGTCAGAATGGGCTGGCTGGACCCTTCCTGAGCTGAAAGATGACCCTCCCTTCCCCCAGGAGCCCCTCGGCACCTCCAGAGCTAAAGCCTGGAGACTGAGCCCTCCGCTACACAGCCCACAAAGCCTCCCACCCTTTCTTCCTGTCTTCGAGACACTGTTCCCAAATGGACCAGTGATTAGCAGGAAAATGTATTATAAGAGGGAGAAATAATTAGGCTAGATAATAAGAAAGGGAAGTGTACCTTGTAAGAGATTCTGCATGTGGTAATGCAAGCTTGGTATATCCTGTTTTCTTGGTAGACAAAGAATGTATTGAATTAGAAGAATTAATAAACATCTTGGTCTGCAAGAGCAACACATCTCAGTCGGGAAGAATCTTGGTGACCTGGAAATGACAATGGGGAAACGATAAATGATCTGGACGCTCTTGGAACCTGTGAAGGAGATCCTGGAATCGAACTGGGCAATGTTTGCATATAGGATAAAGAATTAAAGCCCATGGGACAAGGCTTAAGTGGTCTAAAGGATAAACAAAACCCAAATGCTCAGCAAGGTCATGGGCTCAGTGCCCACGGTCATTTCTCCTCCTGCCATATTGCTACAGCCTAAATAAACCCAGAGAAGAACCCACATCTTGCACCTGTGTGCCTACCACTGTCCACGAGTTAAGGAAGGTCATTCTCTTGGCAGCTTCTGTGAGTCCACTTGGGTGCTAGCTATCATGACAGCCTCCTGTCTTGATTACTCTCCTTGCCCCTTATCAAGAGCCAGGGAGGCGTGAGCTTTCCCAGAAGTGATTAGCTTAGAGAGTCAGCAAACAGTGCTGGGCAATGATGCCAAAAATAAAAAGAGGGAGAGATACACATGATTAAATAAACGTGGGGACACCGCGGACTTTAACCTTCTTTAAGAGAGTCACAGTACTCATTAGCATTGTAAACGCTCTGAGAAGTCCTGCGGTAAATAACCTAGTTAGCACTGTTTAACCCATTGCTTCCCAAACTGCTTTGATTGAGACCTTTTCACAGATAGAAAACCCTCTTTGAGAAAATGTTCCCAGGGCAGCTAAGACCTTTGACTGAAGGTAAAGGGACCAGAGCCTGACTCAACCCAAGACCACAGTGACCTAATCTAAGAGGAAATGCTGAAATCAGCTGTGTTCATCGGAAAAAAATAAATAAATAAACCAGTAGCTCACACTTGCTGGGCACTTACTCTGAGTTCACGGGCTTCCAGCTGCAGAAACTAAGATTAGAGGAGCTCAAAGTGATGTGCCCTATGACATATAAGAAGTGGTCAGGTCAAGATTGAACCTTGGCCTTCCTGACTTAGGTCTGTCAGGAAGTTTATGAGAGTTTATGAAACTCTCTGGGTTTTCATTTCCTTATGTATGACATGACTGGTGTACCTACACTTACAAAATTGCAGTGAGGAGTGAATGAGATAGAAAGGACTTAATGCAGGGCTTAGCACATAGTAAGCTTTTAAGAAGCATTATCTGCACAACAGACCCCACAGAAGGCCAGACTTACCCTCTACAGGTAAGTGATGGGGAACTCATTATCTTACAAAGCCCTTTGGGGCAGTTCTAGCCATTGGAATAGTCACCCTGCTACTGAGCCAAATACCTGTCTCCCCTTCCACCTAAGTCCTAAGTCTTCCCTGGAAGAACCCCAGAACTCCCGTCCCCCTGCAGCTCCAATGGGACCTCAGACCAGGATGGCATCCCTGCATTTAACCCTTGAAGTGGAGCAAGCCATGTCTCACCATTGTTCTATGTATTTATCTACAGATTAACTCCTCTGCCCCACTCATCCGCTCCCCCAGCACACTGAGCTTGGAGGACAAGATGCTCTGCCATCATCTTAGGACCTTTGAGAATTTCTTTCTCTTCATCCCTCCTCTGGGCAGAATCCTTGGCTTCTCTACCTGGGAAATCCAGCATCTGCCACAGAGCGCTTAGTTCATGAGCAGAGAGGAAGGACATAATCAGCCCAACTCACCTGGGATGACCTTGGGGAGAGCCAAGGGCAGGAGCAGGGACTTGCTGGCCAGCCCTCCATGCAAACTTCATTTCAGGCTGACTGAGATCCACAGACAATTGCCAAGGCTCATGGGGACAGGTCCATCTTGACCGTGACCTGGAGCCAGTGGACCCAGGTTCGGCAGGGCGGTGCTAAGAGCAGGACAAGGCACATCCTGAAGGTGAGGAGTCCCTGGGAGACCCAGAGGATGGAGGGAGAGAGCGACGTTTAATGATGGTTTAACCCTTTCAGTGGGACATGCCACGTACCGCCACTGTTCTATTGCTTTATCTACAGATTAACTCATTCATCCTCTCTAGACCTCAACTGTTCCCTTTTGGGAAGTGAGCAAACCAGGTCAAACAGAGGTTAAGTAACTGTCCCAGGAAAGAAGGAAAGAAGAAATACAGCTGGCCTGTGAATCCAGGCCACCTAGCTCCAGAGCCCACAGATCCGAACTATGGAGCTTCCCAATACTATACCATCTAGAACAGTCCAGGGAAGAAAGAGCCAGAGAAAGAAAGGTTAGAACAGAGACAAAGCATAAATTTCAGAACGTTGGAGACAAAGAAAAAGTACATTCTCCCGGGGAACAGCAGAGATGGGCCTGGAGGAGCAGTGGACGAAGGATGTCAGCTGAATGAACCAGAAGCCAAGACTAAGCTGATTTCATTCTCCTTTCAAGCTGAGGATAATAATCCTCACAGAAGAGACAGGGCAGAGGGGATGGAAGACAGAGCCCCAGCTATGTCTCTTCTGGGACAGAGACCCAAAGATAAATACAGTCCCCATCCCAAGGATCTCACAGTCTGTGGGCAAAGGCCATGGCAGTGGCCATAGCAATGACATGAGCTTGAGAGGGCCGCCTCCCACAGATCTAGCTCCTGTGACTCTGAAAGACAGCATCTCTCCATGAAGGGAGCTTGGGAGCTGCTTGGCTGCCTCCATAAAGCAAGTCAGACTCCTGGAGTCCCATTAGTGCCGAAACGGCCCAGTACCACCTCCCTCCACCCTCGCAATGAATTAACTCCTTGACGGAGATGGAGAAGATGCCAAAATCCCCCATCGTCTTCCCTAACCTTGGGACAAATTAAATCAAATTCCACCGCACAGCCTGAAGGCATAAACTTTGTCAGCTGCACCAATATATCCTGCCAGGCAGGCAGGCTCCCAGGTACTAATTACTTTATTCAGCAAGTTAAACAAATGATATGATATCTAAATTCGAAGAAGAAGCACCCAAGAGTTATGGAGCACATACCACTGGGACTCGCCAATGAATAAAGCAAAACAGAATTGCTAAACTAACAGCTCAAAGTGTTTATCTGTCTGTCCTTTAAGATTTAGCTCAGGGCTTCTGTTCACCTCTCCTCCAGGAAGCCTTCCTTATTGATACTGTCTCCATGGATCTTTTCTCTCCAGAAGGCTATATGGCCTGGTGGTTGGGAGCATGGCTTTGGTCTTGGCTAGCGTGGGGTTCTACCGTGGACTATCTGTGTGGCTTGGCACATTGCTTAACCTTCAGATCACTCCAAGCTGCCATTTCTTTATTTAATTTTTATTTCAACTGCACTGGGTCTTCCTTGCGATGCACAGACTCTTCATTGCTGCACCCAGGCTTTCTCTAATTGCTGCACATGGACTTGTCTTTGAGCTTGTGGTGCACCAGCTCGAAGCATGCAGGCACAGTAATTGTGGCACGAGGGCTTAGAGGTTGCCCTGTGGCATGTGGGATCTTAGTTCCCCCAGAGACCAAACCCACATTCCCTGCATTAGGAAGGCAGATTCTTAACCACTGGATCAAAAGGGAAGTTCCAAGCTTAAGTTTCTTGAATTGCACAGTGGAGATAACTTTAAGACAACTTCCACCTCCTCACATTGACTGTCATGGATTCCAGGTAATCCATGCAAGGATGTGAGCATACAGGAAGATCTCCACAAATGGGAATTATTTCCATTGTCATCCTTATTGTTGTTACATCTTTTTGTTATCCTATTTATGTTGTTAGTAACCATTGCAATGTTGGGGTCTCCAAGGGATTCCCAATAAGTAGCAGCCTTCTTCCCTTAGTCTAGAAAACAAATTTTAATGAAACAAACAGATGCAAGATCAAAATGGTAACAGTATTATTGACAGAGGCTGAGTTGGGAAATGTGACTTAGTGTAACAGAAGATGGGTGGGAGAATGAATCCTGGGTCTAAGTGTCATGACAATGCTGACCGGAGAGACATCTGTGTGGGAGACTGAGCCTGGCAAGACTATTGCAGGGTGGAGCCCTCGGGTTCTCTTCTGGAACCGATCATTCCCATGAGAGAAAAGGTACCACACAGGCATGGCCTGTTTTCCTTCCTGAATTTACCAGTTGGTAGATGAGTCATTCTATCTCCCCCAGGGTAGAAAAATAAATGGGTGGAAAGGATCCTAGAGTTAGGCTAATTGAACTCCCTTCACAGGAAGAACCATCTAGAGTCAGGGAAAAGCCTTCCCCAATAACACGTAGGAGACCATGAAATGTAATTAGAGTCCAAAGGGATGGATTTGGACCCATTCTTTCACCACATATGTGTTATGTGTTTTGGGGAGAGAGCCTTAACCTTTTAAGCCTCCTATAAAACCTGGCTTTAGCAACACACAAACCACTCAGCACTTCCCTGAGCTTGTTCCTTGGTTCTTTGTTCCCAGAATGCAGACACAGCCATGGATCCTGAATCTGGCATTGCCTTGGGACTTTGACTTTCTGACTTCCTCCACTCACGTCCTCATTGCTGACCCTGCTGCCCACTTTCAGGGCTCCTAGAACAGAGACAAAGCTCACACGTAACCAAGCAGAACCATGATCAGCCAAGCCACCTCACATATGTGTCCACAGGTACCCAGTCAAAATGCAGCTTCATGTCAATCCTACACTCTAGGATAAGCATTCAGCCCCTCCTGCTTCTTCCAGCTACTGGATATCTCCCTCACTGGTGGGTGACAAAGTGAGGAAGCATGTGCCTCTGGTCCCAGAAAAGAAATGGATAGAGTAGCTATTTGTATGTGGTGCTGTAGAGCTGACAAAGAACTTCCACATACATACCTTATCTCCTTTCCCCTTCATTATAGGTAAGAATTGTCATCCCACTTCCTAGAAGAGAAAACTGAGGTTGTGAGGACTGTGAGTCCCTTTCTGAATACCCATGATGATTGACCATACCAACATTAATTGTAGGAAATCACTTCATCTTCCTGGTTACATCTTATTGGATGACAGCGAGCACATGACTCAAGCTGAGCCAATCAGGTTCTCCCAATAATGTGTGGCTTCCATAATTCATGCTGTTGAGAAAGTTGGAAACAATGGAGCAACCATCTGATCTGTCAAAGGGATAGATAAAACCAGACAAGAGAGAATGATTGAAATATGAAGCACAATCCCAGAGAAATTCCAAGATGAAAGACCTTCTGGCTCCAGAGAAAATAAGACACACAAATGGGTGATTGCAGTGTCTCTTGGTGGCTTCCTGGTTAATGATCTTGTATCTCTGCCAAAAAAAAAAAAAAAAAAATCTGTTTTTGTTTAGGCCAAGTTGGTCTCTGATACTTGCCAATGAAAGAATAGTAATTAAAATACTCAGAATGGTTAAGAGTCAAGCTATAGAGCCTCCAATCTCCTAAATCCCACCCTCCTGGCTGACTGTGGGGAAGGTGGGTTCTGGAAGGACCTGTTGCCCCTTCCAGGAGGGAAGGAGGAAGTCCTGAAAGTGAAGCTGATGATACGTGCAGACTCAAAGCCTACTATCCATGTCCTAGACCCAGTAGAGTCTGGAATCCCAAACCAGAGGACAGTTCCCATTCTGTGACTCATGGCAGTTCTCCACTAGGGAGGATGGCGATTCCCAGATTTCATGAGAAATTGTCTTCTAACTAGTATTTTGGGGGTTTTACCAAAAAAAAAAAAAAGCACATGATTCTGAATTTTCCATTGGAATGCCCAGGACAATTTACACTCAGTCACTCCTACACATCTGGGTCTGAAAAACTTCTCATTAATCTATCATGAGAGAGAAATTCACCTTTTCTTGTTCTGATTTTGGCATCCACCACGCTGGCAGTCTGGATGCTTACAGTAGCAGGCAGTGGGACCATGGAGTCACCAGCTCCTCAGATGTGTACACCAAGGGGATGGACAAGGGGTCTTCTCAGAGTTGTTAGTGAGGGCAAGTCAGAGGCTATGGGGGAATTCTATTCCTGGGCAAAGGACCCACCCAGAACTCGTGACCAAACCCTGACACACATTGCTGAATAAACGTTTGATCAATAAATTAATCCCATCTACCATTCAAGCCCTCATCCCCAACACCAACCTTCACTGGCCCAATCCAACCCACACTCCCTCCCTAAACATTTTTCAGGTCTTCTTGCCTTCATCGGAACCACCACTGGTCTTGATTAGATCCTATATTCTTCTCCCAGAGACTAGCAAAAAATAATTCTCTGGACTCCTCTTATCAACCCTGTCTCTCTCTGCCCCAATCTAGCTTCCACTGCAGTGGCTGCCCAGTGGTCTTCCTGAAAGAGCTCATTCACTCCCAGATTAACAGCCTAGAGAAGCTTCCACCAAGGTCCCCAGAGACCTACTACTGCCCATCACTCAAGCCCCAACTCTTACTTTACCTCTAGCCCTGGGAAGCTCTGAGCTCTTAACCTTATGGAGCTCTTTCCAGACTCCATGCCTTTGCACAGGCAGTGCCTTATCCTTCTTCTGTCCTTGGCCTGTCTACCTCTTAACTCCCATATAGCCTTCATGACTCACTTCCGGCAAACGTCCTCTGGGAAGCTTCTCCTAACTCCGTTTCCCTGTTGCCACCCATGGGCCTGGGTTCATCAAGTCTGTCACATAACAGCAGGGCTGTGATGATGGTGCTTCAAAAGGAGCACAGGAAACAAGGCCCTGTCCAGCGTGAGGAGGGATAATGTACAGAGGAACAGTTACAGAGGGGAGCTGACAGGTGTATGACTGAGAGGTCAAGGAAGCAAAAAGTCAGAACTGAAAGGTAAACATGAGAACAAAACCTGCCCCAGGAATCTGCAGAAAGCTTGGGGAAGGCATTGAAGACAGGAGAGGGCTTGTCATTTTCTTTAAATGTTTGACGCGTGTTCAAATGAATTGAATCGAAACACTGGTCAGTTTGGAGACCTCTGAGACTGGCCTGCAAAGCAGGTGGGGCAGCTGTCTACCATGACAAGTGGGAAAGGAGAAGAATGTCAGAAATGCTTAGCAAACAGTATCTCCCATGGCTTAACAGAGGGTGTATGAACAGAGAGACTCTGGAGAGAGAAGAGTTTTTTTAGAAAGGCTGGTGAGAACAGCAGAGGAAACAGAATCTTCAAATGCCTGAGCAAGAGGAAACCTTAGGGGACATCTAGTCCTCAGATGGCAAATGGAGCTCAATGTAAGTGCCAACTCTGATCGACTGGTAGTGGCTGTCATAGCACTGCCTTAGGAAGAATTCTAAGGCTCTAAAGCTTGTCTGGAGTCAGCAAGAAAGAATTCAGCGATCAATTAATACTGTCTGCCACTGGTGGGGGAATGAGAGCATGTGTGCCGCATCTTTGTCATCTCTAATCTAGCCCAACTTCCCTTTTTATAGATGGAAAAAGGGAGGAACTTACCCAAAGTCACATAGTCCCTGGCTAGAGCAAGTCTAGTGCTGAGTTCTGGATTCTTCTATGCATTGCACTAACTATGTATACACGAAACACAAGATGGGGAGTGGGAAAAATTAGCATCTCGGCTCACTATCTGGTCCAACAACAGAAGCAGGCTGTGCCAGAGGAAGGGGCAAAGCGAAACTGTATTAGGTTTATATCAGGAACAGGTTTGGGCCAGACAATCTCTTTGTTCGCTTTGAGGCCATATGGCCTCAGGGTGCAGAAGAGCTGCAGTTCAGCTTAGCACAGCAGTATAACCAGGATCCAAGCTCAGGAGTAGGGCTAGAAATCCCCATGACAGGGAAAGAAGACAGGGTGACCTAGGAAGTTCTGTTAGTGTTTTTAGAGCCTTATGCATTTGTTCAAAAATATTTTTGGGGCATCTTTGAACAAACTACCGAACAGGGAGCTGGGGCTACAGTTTTTGAGACTTTTACATCAAGGAAGAGGGCGGAGACAGGCATGAAACAGCTAATTATGCAATTAGTTCTTTGATTACAAATGGTAATAAATGCCATAAAGAGGTACAGGGAGCTCTGACAGCAAACGACCCGGGGGCCTGGCGTAATCCAGACAGGAAGGGAAAGCTTTCCCAAGGAAGTGACCTTTCAGCTGAGACGAGAAGGATCAGAAGAGGATGGAGGGTGGGCAGAGGGCGGCAGCAAGAGGGAAAAGACAGGGAGACAGAGGGCAGAAGGGAGAACCTGTTAAAGGGCCTAAGGAGGGGAGAAACGTGACACTTTGAGGAACTGGAAGGCCAGAAGGGCTGGAATACAAAATGTGCATTTTTTTTTTCCAGATTGCTGTTGTCAGAGGAAAAGAGTTGGGAACCAACAAAGGATAAACTGTGACAATGAACTCAGCAGAAATGGCAGCCTAACAGCCTACCTCCCCTGCTCCCACCGGCAACCTACACAGAGCCTTGGCGTGAATTTTTAGAAGCACCTCTCTGGACTGACCACTCAGGCACGCAGCTAGGTGAGTGGAGCCCAGGCTGGCTCTCTGCCCTCACTTGCCTCCTCAGCCAACTTTGTGGAGTGTGTAACCTGCACAACTGCACGTGGCAGTCCATCCCCACCCCCACCTCATCCCAGCCCCCCCCCCCACCCTACCCCCCCACCCCACTGGGCTTTAATATCCCAGGGCAAACTGGGAAGAAAAAGAAATCCTCAGAAAACGATTCTGCTTGATTAAATGAAATCCTTTTTGGATTGTTTCCCACTGTGTCCCAGGCCTTTCCCTGCTGGAGACAGGTAAGTGGCACAGTCCTTGTCCACATGCATGCGAGCTCAGTGGTGTCTGACTCTTCTGCAACCCCGTGGACTGTAGCCCTCAGGCTCTTCTGTTCATGGGATTATCCTGGCAAGAATACCAGAGTAGGTTGCCATTTTCTCCTCCAGGGGATCTTCCTGACCCAGGGATAGAACCTGCGTCTCCTGCGTTGGCAAGCTGATTCTTTACCACTGAGCCACCAGGGAAGCCACTTGTCCACAGAAAGTGCCCAGAACCTGGTGGGACAGATGAGCATGCACCGGACATCTAAGCAGGAAGTAATCACTTCCTTTAAAAGAGCCATGGAGGTAGGGGAGGGAGGCTCAAGAGGGAGGTGATACGTGTCTAATTTTGGCTGATGTGGGTTGCTGTATGGCAGAAACCCACACAATATTGTAAAGCAATTTTCTTCCAATTAAAAATAAGTTAAAAAAAAAAAAAAAAAGAACCATGGAGTCCAGAAGAGATGACTAGTGTAATTAGGAAAGTATGGGAAGACTCCTCAGAAAAGGTGACATTTGTGAAATGAACAAGATTTCAACAGGAAGAAAGTGGGAAAAGGAAAGCAAAAGAGCCAAAGTATGTAAACAATCAGTACGTAAGCACATGAAATTCTTTTTAGTTTAAAAAGAAAAATGAATGCAAATAACTGAAATGTGAAGAAACATGAAGATCCCAAGCATATGGACCTTGACATTCATGGAAAGGGAAGGAGCAGGGAAAGTTCATGGGAGGCGTAGCTAGAAAATTAATCCAACATCACGTCATTCTGGGCCTTGAATGTCAAGCTGAAAGAAGAGAAACATAAGAGATCTGTGTGTTTTACTAAAATGGAAAACATAAAGCCCCACCAGGCAGAGTCCAGGACCACCTTTGTGAGCTGCAGTCCTGTGCCTTCCCCATCAGGGCTCCCAGGACTGATGCCCCAGGCAGCTTGCAGAGGCTCATTCGAGGCTCCGGCAGGATCAGCACAGAACTGCTTTCCAGTGTCTGGGCTTCCATCGTCAACACAGGAAGGTCAGGACAACAATGTCAGAGGACAGACATCACACTGCACCTGTGGGGAAAGCAGAGTGGGGGCTCGGCTGGAGAGAAAAGCTTTCAGCTACAGAAAAGGCGGCCTCTGAAAAGGACTCACAGAGAAGATGTGGAAGATAAAGCCCACGGCCCTTAAAAAGAAACCGTCAAGTTGTGTTTACAAGACAGAAGGTGGTGAAGAAAAAGGGATGGTTTGACAGGGAGGAGATTTAGAAAGCTCTCCAAGAGCCTGCAGGAAACAAGCAAGCCAGCACCAGAGCTGAGCGCCCTCCCCAAGCTCCTTGCTCCCCCAGGACCTCCACTTCACCCCACCTCCATCACAGCTGAGGCCACGTGGCCCACACCTGCAGCCCTGCCAACCCTGGGCCCCACACCCCCATCCTGCCCTCCCCCAGCCTCATGCTCCCTTCTATCAGTGACTCCCATCTTGCCCCAGAGAGGAAATTTCTAATTTATGTTGCAGAACACTGGAACCATCTAGATAGTGGTCTGCCCAGTCTTTCCAGGCTGAGACCCCCAGTGAGCTCTCCTTTCCTCTGGGAGTCTTCATTCCAAATCACTCATCTCCCATCATTATTTCTATCTGCCTGATGAGTGACAGAGAAGCAAATGGCAAAGGAGAAAGGGAAAGATATATCTTTCTGAATGCAGAGTTCCAAAGAATAGCAAGGAGAAGTAAGAAATCCTTCCTCAGTGATCAACGCAAAGAAACAGAGGGAAACAATAGAATGGGAAACACTAAAGATCGCTTCAAGAAAATTAGAGATACCAAGGGAATATTTCCTGCAAAGATGGGCTCAATAAAGGACAGAAATGGTATGGACCTAACAGAAGCAGAAGATATTATGAAGAGGTGGCAAGAATACACAGAAGAATTATACAAAAAAGATTTTCCTGACCCAGATAACCACAGTGGTATGATTACTCACCTAGAGCCAGACCTCCTGGAATGTGAAGTCAAGTGGGCCATAGGAAACATAACTATAACCAAAGCTAGTGGAGGTGATGGAATTCCAGCTTGGCTATTTCAAATCCTAAAAGATGATGCTTTGAAAGTGCTACGCTCAATATGCCAGCAAATTTGGAAAACTCAGCAGGGGTCACAGGACTGGAAAATGTCAGTTTTCACTCCAATCCCAAAGAAAGACAATGTCAAAGAACGTTCAAACTACTACACAATTGCACTCATCTCACATACTAGCAAAGTAATGCTCAAAATTCTCCAAGCCAGGCTTCAACAGTACGTGAACCGTGAACTTCCAGATGTTCAAGCTGGTTTTAGAAAAGGCAGAGGAACCAGAGATCAAATTGCCAACATCTGCTGGACCATCGAAAAAGCAAGAGAGTTCCAGAAAAACATCGACTTCTGCTTCATTGACTTCGCTAAAGCCTTTGACTGTGTGTGTTAGTCGTTCATCCATGTCCGACTCTTGGCGACCCCATGGACTAGGGCTCACCAGGCTCTTCTGTCCATGGGATTCTTCAGGCAAGAATACTGGAGTGGGTTGCCATCCCCTTCTCCAGGAGATCTTCCCAACCCAGGGATTGAACCCAGGTCTCCAGCATTGCAGGCAGACTCTTTACCTTCCGAGCCATCAGGGAAGTTCTTTGACGGTGTGGATCACAACAAACTGGAAAATTCTTCAAGAGATGGGAATATCAGAGCACCTTACCTGCCTCCTGAAAAATCCGTATGCAGGTCATGAAGAAACAAGCTTCCCTGGTGGCTCAGAAGGTAAAGAGTCTGCATGCAATGCTGGAGACCGGGGTTTGATCCCTGGGTTGGGAAGATCCTCTGGAGAAGGGTATGGCAATCCACCCCAGTATTCTTGCCTGGAGAATTCCATGGAGAGAGGAGCCTGGCAGGCTACAGTTCGTGGGGTCACAGAGTCAGACACGACAGAGCGACTAACGCACACACACACAAGAAAGCAATGGTTAGAATCAGACATGGAACAATGGACTGGTTCCAAATAGGGAAAGGAATATATCAAGTCTGTATATTGTCACCCTGCTTATCTAACTTATATGCAGAGTACATCATGCAGAATGCCAGGCTGGATGAAGCACAAACTGGAATCAAGACTGAGGGGAGAAATATCAATAACCTGAAATAAGCAGATGATACTACCCTCATGGCAGAAAGCGAAGAGGAACTAAAGAGCCTCTTGATGAAAGTGAAAGAGGAGAGTGAAAAAGCTGGCTTAAAACTCAACACTCAAAAAACTAAGATCATAGCATCTGGTCCCATCACTTCATGGCAAATAGATGGGGAAACATTGGAAACAGTCAGAGCCTTTACTTTTTGGTACAGATGGTGACTGCAGCCATGAAATTAAAATAAGCCTGCTCCTTGGAAGAAAAGCTATGACCAACCTAGAAAGCATATTAAAAAGCAGAGACATTACTTTGCCAACAAAGGTCCATCTAGTCAAAGCTATGGTTTTTCCAGTAGTCGTATATGGATGTGAGAGTTGGACCATAAAGAAAGCTGAAAGTGAAAGTCTCTCAGTCGTGTCAGACTCTTTGTGACCCCACAGTCTACAGAGTCCATGGAATTCTCCAGGCCAGAATATTGGGGTGGGTAACCGTTCCCTTCGCTAAGAGATTTTCCCAACCCTGGGATTGAACCCAGGTCTCCCACACTGCAGGCGGATTCTTTACCAGATGAGCCAAAAGAGAAGCCCAAAGAAAGCTGAGCACCAAAGAATTGATGCTTTTGAAGCATGATGTTGGAAGACTCTTGAAAGTCCCTTGGACTGCAAGGAGATCAAATCAGTCAATCTCAAAGGAAATCAGTCCTGAATATTCATTGGAAGCACTGATGCTGAAGCTGAAACTCCAATACTTTGGCCACTTGATGCTGGTCAAGATTGAAGGCAGGATGAGAAGGGGACAACAGAGGATGAGATGGTTGGATGGCATCACTGACTCGATGGACGTGAGTTTGAACAAGCTCCGGAGTTGGTGATGGACAGGAAGCCTGGCCTGCTGCAGGCAGTCCATGGGTTCTCCAAGAGTCAGACACGACTGAGCAACTGGACTGAATTGAACTGATGAGTGAGAAGAGTGCATCATCTGAAGCAGTCCTGTGCAGAGTGCAGATGCTGAGGGATAACAGGGGCTTTTTCCAAAGGCAACAAGTATCAGACTGGATTCAGGGCTGGATACATAGAAAAGTGGTCTGACTTTCCCCTCCTTCCTACATCTTGGGCATTTCTTGGACATTCATTCACTCCCCAAGTATTTGCAAATGCTCAGAGTTCAACTTCAACCTGAGGGTCTAGAGGTGGTGCAGGGGTGTGTGGTTCTGAAGCAGAACTTCATCATAACATGAACATGATGGTCTCCTGGGCTCCTGACACCAGGCAGATCCTTCTCTGCCTTCTGGTGGGGGGCAAAGCTGCAGCCAGGATGCTGCCAAGGCTCCTGGTAGGTGGCAGTGCCAGCCCTGTGTTCTGATTCTGCCATGGGGCTGTAGTGGGAGAGACTGAGGGTAATGGGCAGGTGACTGGCCATCTCCAGTTAGCTCTGTGCAGAAGAGAGCGTGAAGGCTTTCTCTGGCCCAGTTCCTGCTGATGAATAGTGAATAACCCCATGTTTGTCTTCCCGACGTGGGTGAGATGCCCTGGGCTTCCTAACAGCCCCCAGCAACAGCAGACTGTCCTCTCAGATCACTTCTCTCTGAACTGAAAACAAGGTGTCAGGACCTCAAGTCAGGTCTCAGAACCAGTTTACAGATGTCACTGTCTTCTACCAGATGCCCCAGATAGGTGTCAGATCTCCCACGCCATTCACAGCATGGTCATATCCAGAAGCTCCAACTGCATGCCCTGGCAGCCTCAATCCTGGAAGGACCGATCTCAACCTAGCACACGCAGCCACTGTGGATGATTCGTATCACACCTGCTAAAATGTTGGATATGAAAAAGGGAGGCTGGAATGAACCCTGAGCTGTTGAAGGCATCAGGATGGACCCAAAGTTTGTAATCAATAAGTATAGCTATGAATACAGAAGTAGAGAAGTATGTGTATACTGATACATATATTCATGTAGGTATTTGTATATAAAGATACTTACCTCCATCTCCTAGCTCTGTCTGCTGAGAGGGCTTAGAAGCAAAGAAATTCTCATGGCAACTAGCACACCAAGATCTCAATCTTGGTTCCTAAATACCACTCACCACCAGAAGAAACCAGGGTTCTTTCAAAAGGCTAATCCCAGGAACTGGGTAGGGAAATACAAGCTAAGCCTGGGACACACCTGGCCTTTGCCCTGGCTGTCCCCTCTCCTGGGCTGCCCTCCCACCCGTTCTTCTGGGAAGAATTCTCCTGGAAGTTCTCTCACTTCCCCCAGTGACACCCCATCAGATAAACAGCACACCTATGCATCCGCCCCTGTTCAACTCCCTGTTGCTGATCGGAGACATGGCAATGCGTGTGGGCCAGTGTAGCACTTTTGGAAAGTCAGAGTTGGGTGCAAACCCCAGCTCTGTCAGGTACTGACTTCACCTGTCTGAGCCTCAGTTTCTTCCTCTGGAAAATGGGGATACTGATACCTACCTCCTGGGGGGCTGGGAAGCCTCAGGTAGGCAATCCATGCTGACCCAGCAAATGCTAAGTGGGGCATTCCCCTGTGAAATCCTGAGCTCCACCTCATCTACTCTTCCCATCCCCCAACACCCAGCACTGAGCTTGCATCCCAGGACTGATCAGTCTGTTTCTTAAATTGCTTAATTGAATCGAAGGCTGATAGTTACTGACCCCCTCGTTGACTGCAATGTACCGACTGGCACTTTCCAGCTGGCCCTTTACATGTGCCCACATGTATTCATTAGGCTTGTCCTGCCAACACCCACTGACTGACACCCACCTGGGGCGGTCCCTCAAAGCGTCTGCCCAGGCTCCGGCCTCTGCAGTGAAAGCCCATGGAATAAAAGCTCTCTGACTCTCCCTCCAACTGCCTTTCTTGTGCTCTCCCAGAAATGACACTCCCATTTCTCTCTGTCTCCATCTCATCTCACCCCTGTCTCTGTTCTTTGTCAGCACTGCATTGTCTGACTTCCTCTGTGCCTCAGTGACCCTGTTCTGTCACCGGGTCTCCACCCACTTTGTGGGCTTCACCTCTGGCTTTTCTCCTTGCCACCATTTTCCCCTCCCACAAAAAAACTGCCCCCTCCCCTTGCTGTGGCCCTCAGCGTCCACCCTCAAAGGACACAGCACTCAGTGCACAATCTCACACTTGTTACTTCTTTATTGTTCTCCTGACAAGGGACCGTCTTTTCTTCCTTACTCTTTAGGGATTCAGGGCAAATGGTTTTCTTTATCTGCTCCTTCTGGGATGCCTGCTCACCCCCTCCCATTCCCTTCCCCCAAACCTAGAATCTCCAGCAGTGGCATTGTCTAGAAAATCAGGGGAGGAAGCTCAAGATCCAGGCAGGAGAGGACCTCCATATGCCTAAGGAAGGATGGCTGGAAGCAGCCTGAGGATCCCGCAGCTAACACAGAGGAGAGGGAAGGATGTGGTCACATGTGCCCCACACACAGGGAGACATGCTCCCTGTCCAGAGTCATCATGGCAGTTCATACATCACGTATCTGGACCACTTATTTAAGGTCGCAGACAGGTGTGTACTGGAGGGCATGGTGGCAGAGGGTGAAGATGTGCATGTGGGAGAGAAAGGGGCATGCACATAATATCTGACCCTTTGTTCTGATGAAACCAGTTAGTGACGAGCGCCATACCTGCACGGACCTTCTAGTGCTACTATTGTCTGCCTCTGCCGTCTTCCTCCTCACTAAAGACCACAAGTCCTAGATGGAGGCTGCCTCTTCAGCCCACCCGCCAGAATGAAGAAGACGTGCGATCAAGACAGAACAGAGACAAGACATCTGACCTCCAGATGAGAGGTAAAGACAGGGGAGCATAAACACGTGTTGTTTACAAACCACTGAAATTTACGGGCTGTTTGTTACTCTAGCATAACCTAATGGAAGCTGACGAAAATATCTCACGTAGTCCCCTGGCTTTATCATTTGCTAATGGCTCTTGTATGTATATCACCAGGCAGGCCCTCTTCCCTGAGCTTCAGACCCATACATTCAACTGCATATTCTAATCTTCATTTGGGTATCAAACAGGTATTCAAACATAGCATCTGCCATGTAACCAAACAAAAAAATTTTGAACCACTGCTCTTCCACTTGCCACCATATACAAGAGGTCCTGAGCCACCACTTACCACAGTGTGACATGGCAGGTGTCTGTTGCCAACTTAGTGCCTCTCCTACATACATCATGCTCACTTCAGTTCAGTTCAGTTCAGTTCATTCGCTCAGTCGTGTCCGACTCTCTGCGACCCCATGAATCGCAGCACACCAGGCCTCCCTGTCCATCACCAACTCCCGGAGTTCACTCAGACTCGTCCTTCGAGTAGGTGATGCCATCCAGCCATCTCATCCTCTGTCGTCCCCTTCTCCTCCTGACCCCAATCCCTCCCAGCATCAGAGTCTTTTCCAGTGAGTCAACTCTTCGCATGAGGTGGCCAAAGTACTGGAGCTTCAGCTTTAGCATCATTCCCTCCAAAGAACACTTAGGGCTGACGTCCTTCAGAATGGACTGGTTGGATCTCCTTGCAGTCCAAGGGACTCTCAAGAGTCTTCTCCAACACCGCAGTTCAAAAGCATCAATTCTTCAGTGCTCAGCTTTCTTCACAGTCCAACTCTTACATCCATACATGACCACTGGAAAAACCATAGCCTTGACTAGACAGACCTTTGTTGGCAAAGTAAGATCTCTGCTTTTGAATATGCTATCTAGGTTGGTCATAACTTTCCTTCCAAGGAGTAAGCGTCTTTTAATTTCATGGCTGCAGTCATCATCTGCAGTGATTTTGGAGCCCAGAAAAATAAAGTCTGACACTGTTTCCACTGTTTCCCCATCTATTTTCCATGAAGTGATGGGACCAGATGCCGTGATCTTTGGTTTCTGAATGTTGAGCTTTAAGCCAATGCTACATGCCATCATATCAAAGTGGACCTATCCTTTGATTTTCAGGATTTTTTATGGAATGTTTTTCAAATTGTTAAAGGAATATATGCTTGTTGTAACGATGGAAATAGTAATAGAAAGGTGTATAAATTACAGCTCTCCCAGTCCCCGCCCCACTACCAATGCTGTAACCAATATTAATATTCTGTTATGGGACCTACAGGTGGACATTTATGATAAATAATTTTAGTTGTGCCTAAAATCAAGTGGCCACAGGACTGAAAAAGGTCAGTTTTCATTCCAATCCCAAAGAAAGGCAATGGCAAAGGATGCTCAAACTACTGCACAATTGCACTCATCTCACATGCTAGTAAAGTAATGCTTAAAATTCTTCAAGCCAGGCTTCAGCAATACGTGAACTGTGAACTTCCAGATGTTCGAGCTGGTTTTAGAAAAGGCAGAGGAACCAGAGATCAAATTGCCAACATCCGCTGAATCATCGAAAAAGCAAGAGAGTTCCAGAAAAACATCCATTTCTGCTTTATTGACTATGCCAAAGCCTTTGACTGTGTGGATCACAATAAACTGTGGAAAATTCTGAAAGAGATGGGAATACCAGACCACCTGACCTCCCTCCTGAGAAATCTGTATGCAGGTCAGGAAGCAACAGTTAGAACTGGACATGGAGCAAGAGACTGGTTCCAAATAGGAAAAGGAGTACATCAAGGCTGTATATTGTTACCCTGCTTATTTAACTTATATGCAGAGTACATCATGAGAAACGCTGGGCTGGAGGAAGCACAAGCTGGAATCAAGATTGCCGGGAGAAATATCAATAACCTCAGATATGCAGATGATACCACCCTTAGGGCAGAAAGTGAAGAACTAAAGAGCCTCTTGATGAAAGTGAAAGTGGAGAGTGAAAAAGTTGGCTTAAAGCTCAACATTCAGAAAATGAAGATCATGGCATCTGGCCCCATCACTTTCATGGAAAATAGATGGGGAAACAGTGGAAACAGTGCCAGACTTTATTTTGGGGGGGCTCCAAAATCACTGCAGATGGTGACTGCAGCCATGAAATTAAAAGATGCTTACTCCTTGGAAGGAAAGTTATGACCAACCTAGATAGCATATTCAAAAGCAGAGACATTACTTTGCCAACAAAGGTCTGTCTAGTCAAGGCTATGGTTTTTCCAGTGGTCATGTATGGATGTAAGAGTTGGACTATGAAGAAAGCTGAGCACCGAAGAATTGATGCTTTTGAACTGTGGTGTTGGAGAAGACTCTTGAGAGTCCCTTGGACTGCAAGGAGATCCAACCAGTCCATCCTAAAGGAGATCAGTCCTGGGTGTTCACTGGAAGGACTGATGTTGAAGCTGACACTCCAATATTTTGGCCACCTGATGCAAAAAGCTGACTCATTTGAAAAGACCCTGATGCTGGGAAAGATTGAAGGCAGGGGGAGAAGAGGATGACAGAGGATGAGAGGGCTGGATGGCATTACTGACTCAAAGGACGTGAGTTTGAGTAAACTCTGGGAGTTGGTGATGGACGAGGAGGCCTGGCGTGGTGCAGTCCATAGGGTCGCAAAGACTCAGACGTGACTGAATGACTAAACTGAACTGAACTGAAAATCATCAATGCACAAATCTGCCCTCTTCCCTAGTGGCTCAGACAGTAAAGACTCCGCCTTCAATGCTGAAGACCTGAGTTCAATACCTGGGTCAGGAAGATCCCCTGGAGAAAGGATGGCTACCCACTCTAGTATTGCTCCCTGAAGAATTCCGTGAACAGAGAAGCCTGGCGGGCTACAGTCCATGGGGTCTGAAAGAGTTGGACACAACTGAGCGACTAACACCTTCACTTTCACTTTTCACAAGCAAGGCAGGGTGTGAAAATACATTCCTTGTTCTCACTCACAAGTTAAGGAATCCCTGGAAGTTCCCTACACCTCCAACAGGGAAGAGTAGCCAGAACTGGCTAGTGCCCACACAGTTTAAGTGGATCAGCAAACAGCAGACTCTGCCTCTAAGAGGGACACTCACGCTGATAGTTAACACAGGGGGTTAGTGCTCTGGAAGAGAGCCAGCTTTGCATGTATGCGATCATGAGTAGAGTCCAAGTGCCTGGTTCTCCAGGCTATGCTTGAAAATGACAGAATATAGTGATGGAGATTTGCATCAGGCAGCCTGGGGTTTAAATTCCAGTCTGCCTTTTTCTGTGTATACTTGGCAATTGACTTCTCTAAACCTGTTTATTCATCTGACAAACAGAATGACATCTATGTATTAGTGTCCAATAAAAATCATGGAAGCCACTCTATTCCAAGTAAAAAGTTGGTTGTTTTGTTTTGTTTTGTTTTCTTTTTTTGGCCATGACTTGCAGCTTGCAGAATCTTAGTTCCCTTCTCAGGCTGCAAGTGGGAAGCAAATGAATCTCAGAAGCTCATCTGGAAGGTGCTTCTAAACTTGTGTCTATGTATCAACCTGACTGTCTTCCCCACTTTCCAAACCTCCCACAAGCATCTTTTTTGGCCAACTCAAACCAGGAACCATACGGGGAAGGGCATTCTGGGAAATGTAGGTCTCAGTTTCTCCTTTGCAAGAGACACCTGACAACAGGTGGCTGTGATGCCACATAGACAACTGATAACCCAGTGCAACCTACCACATAAGGATTCTTAGGAGAGTAAATGAAATTATGCAGGTAAATTCTTAGTCAGTTGTCTGACACATGGTTAATGCAAAGTAAGTGGCAGTTAGTACAATTATTTTTTTAATTTTTATCTTGGAATTGATGGCTTTCCACACAGCCCAGCACACCCATTACATTTCATGTTACAGAAAGCCCTAGGCATTTGGGTTCCTGTCAAAAGATGCACTCCCCGTCGCCTCACATCACTCGGCAGGGTCTATCATTTCTTTTTCAGATCCGATTATAATGGCAGCATTTGTAAATTGCTGATCCTTTAATTCCGCATAAGCACACATTCTGGCTGAAAGTATTCAAGTCAATTACACTCAGGGACATGGATTAAATTCTCTACTTCTGTGTCTCACAGTTTCGGATTCCGTGGAAATTGTACCCAAAATCACCACCCCAAAAGAGCTTCATACTACAGATGTGTCTTCTCCATCATCCATCAATCCAGGCACAAGGAAATCCAATAACAACCCCATTTGTGAGCAAGCAGTTCTAGCCTTATGATTGCTATCACCAAAGCAAATACATTACAGAATAATGAAATGTTTCCAATAAGAATTAATTTTTAAAACCTAAGCCACATGCAGACTTACTCTCATGAAACTAAATTCAAGCCATTCTGTGGGTATAACGAAATTATCCTTGGAAACAGCTCAAATTGATTGGACCTCAAAATTCAAAATTCAATTGTAGAAAATAAAATCGGTGATAAACCGCAAGGGCCTTTGGCAAGCCATCCCCTGCTCTGAAGCACAATCCAAACATCACATGGTCACAGGTCAGTGCTTCCTGCAAAGAAATCCATTTTACAAACAAACCTAGGGTAATAGCACCCAGATCTATAATTCCTTATCCTGATTAATGATGGGCCCACACACTGTCACATCCATGACGACCAAGTAAAGCTAACATTCTGAGAAGCAGCATTACCCTTAAAATTGCAATAATCTCCAGGGAAAATGACTCGATTTAAACTTATTCTTCCTTCAGCTTGAATTTGGTTCGCTTTTTTAAACCTGTTCTGTGCTGTTACCCACATCCTGCAAAAACAGGCCCCTGGTTATTCTGTATAACTCTCCTTTCAGTCAGAAAGGTGAAGTCTTCAGTGATTTTTATTTTGGTAGCCGAATTTTTTTTTAATTGAGGTATAATTGCTTTACAATGTTGTGTCTTCAGTGATTTTTAAAAGCAAGTTAAAGTGAAGTTGCTCAGTCATGTCTGACACTTTGCAACCCCATGGACTGTAGCCTATCAGACTCCTCCGTCCACGGTATTTTCCAGGCAAGAGTGCTGGAGTGGATTGCCATTTCCTTCCCCAGGGGATCGTCCTGACCCAGGAATCAAACCTGGATCTCCCGCATTGCAGGCAGACGCATTACCATCTGAGCCACCAGGGAAGCCCAAGGATGATGCTTTCAAAGGACAAGTCAGTGCCTCTAACTAATCTCAGGCAGTCAACTTCCAATTGGCTTTTCTTTAAACCCTTAATTCCTGTGCCCAAATGTCCTTTCAGTCTGCCAGTTTGTGTCTAGGTGCTGGGGTGAATGAGTCAGCAAAAGTCCCAGACCTCAGAGAGCTTAAATTCTAATCAGGAGAGACAGATAAATGAGCAAGCAAGAGCACTTCAGGATGTGTTAAGGGCTGATCTGAGTCTCTTCCACGGTTCTGTCTGCTCCTAACTAAGGGACATTCAGTCTTGATTGCTAGAGTGTCATAATGAAAATTGATGAAATTAGTGCTCCACCTTATTCTTCTCTGGCAATGTTTTTTTGCCTTTTGCCTTTATTCTTCCATGGATACTTTAGAATCACTTTGTCAGGATCCATGGAAAAAGAAACCTATTGAGGTTTGATTGGAATTATACTGAATCTAGGCCAATTTCAGAGAAATGACATGTGTACCTTATTGTCTCCTGATCCATGAACTTAGTATACTATTATTTAATCATTTTTAAATATCTTTCAATAGTTTTCTAATTTCTTGCATAAAGGGAACTTTTTCCTGCATGTATACTTCAGATTTATTCCCAAGAATTTCACTTTTTTTGGAAGTCTTATAAATAGCATCTATTTTTAAGTGCAGTTTTTACTGCTTATTGTGATATAGAAAATGCAATTAACTTTTTGTACTAACCTTATATACAGCAACCTTGATAAACTCTTTTATTAACTCTATTAATGTGTCTGCTTATTCTTTGGAGATTTCTTCTGTTTATAATCAGATCATCTCAAACTAATAACAGTTTGATTTTTCTTCCTAATTATTATTTCTTCTTTAAAATCTTTATTTGCCTTATTTCACTGGCTATGGCCTTTGGTATGTTGTCGAAGAGATGTGGAAATAGTAGGCACGCATACTAAGTCACTTCAGTCATGACCGACTCTTTGCAACTCCATGGACTGTAACCCCCCAGGCTTGCTGTCCGTGGGATTCTCCAGGCAAGAATACTAGAGTGCATTGCCATTTCCTCCTCCAGAGGATCTTCCCAACCCAGAAATTGAACCCTCATCTCCTGAGTTTCCTGTGTCTCCTGCATCGCAGGCAGATTCTTTACTACTGAGCCGCTATGAAGCCCCACATGTTTTCTGTGGGTTCCCTTTACCAGGTGAGGCCATGTCATTCTATTTCTGCTTTATAGAGACTTTTAAACAAAATCATAAATGAATATTGAATTTTATTAAGTTGTCACATCTATTAAAATATTACTTTTCTTCTTTATTTTAAGGTAGGAAATCACATAAATTTTGTATGCTTTAATGTCTACCCAGCCTCACATACCTCGAGTACACTAGGTCATAACATAGCTTAATACATGGCAAATTTTCTTTACCAACACTTGGTTTAGAATTTTGTATCTGTGTTTTTGAGTGACATTAGCTTGTAATTTTCCTTACTGATACTGTCCTTGTCAGAATATAGTATCAAGATTGTGCCAGCTTTATAAAATGGATTGGGGCGTGTTTCCTCTTTTTCTACACTGTGGAAATATTTGTGTAAGATTGGAAATATCTACCCCAATAGAAATCTGATGGCAGAACTCCCAAGTATAATCATTTGGGAGGTTCTGTTGTTTTCTTTAGGGGATATTTTTTAACTAATAATTAAATTTATTTAATAATTATAGGTCAAGTTTTATATTTCTTCTTTCAAATTATGTATTTATTTGGGGCTGTGCTGAGTCTTCATTGCTTTGCTTAGGCTTCCTCTAGCTGCGGTGAGCAAGGGCTATTCTTTCTTTCAGTGCCCAGGCTTTTGATTGCGGTGGCGTCTCTTGCTGAGCACAGGCTCCAGGCTTGTGGGCTTCAGTAGTTACAGCACATGAGTTTAGCTGTTCCTCAGCATGTGGAATCTGCCCAGACAAGGGATTTAACCTATATGCCCTGCATTGGCAGGTGGATTTTTAACTACTACACCCCTAAGGAAGCCTTTACATGTCTTTTTGAATCAGTTTTTGTAGTTTATATTTCTTTAGAAATTTTTTTCATCTTTTTTCCTAAGTATTAGCATAAAGTTTATCATTATACCTTCTTATCTTTTAAATCTCTGCACCATCCATAAATATGTTCCCTTTTTTTATTCCTTGTGTTATCTGTCTTCTTTCTTTTTTCCTTGATCAATCTCACCAGAGATTTTTCAATTTTACTAGTTCAAAAAAAGAAAAAACACCTTTGGGCTGAGTTGGGCTTTTCTATTATATGTTTGATGTCCATTTTATAAATGTTCGCTCTTGTTTTTAATATTTCCTACCTTCTATGTTTTGGATAATTTGTATATTATTCATTTTAAAATTCTTAAGGCATATATTTAGTCTAAGGTTTCTCAAATAGAGGTGATTTTGCCCCCCAGGGAACATTTCACAATACTTGGAGACATTATTTGCTGTCACAACTGGGGGGGAATGATATTGATATCTACTGGGTGGTTGCTAAACATCCTACAGGGCACAGAACAGCCCCCAACAACAGAGAATTTGCAACCCAAAATGTCAATACTAATGAGGCTGAGAAGCCCTGGTCTAGCTTATTAATCTTTAGCCTTTCATCTTTTCTAATAAGAGCACTTAACACTAAAAATTTCCAGCTGAGTACACTTTAGCTGCATCCCATAGATATCTTTTTCAATTTAAATGAGGTAAAATTGACTTTCTTTTTGGTGTACAGTTCTGAGTTTTAACATTTGTGTCCTTAACACCACAATCAGGATACAAGACAGTTTCATCACCACACAAAATGCTCTCAGGCTGCCTCTTTGCAGCTAAATGCTCCCCCTACCATTAGCAACCACTGATTCACTCTGTTCAGTTCAGTCCCACAGTTGTGTCTGAGTCTTTGTGACCACATGGACTGCAGCACACCAGGCTTCCCTGTCCATCACCAACTCCTAGAGCTTGCTCAAACTCATGTCCGTCGAGTTGGTGATACCATCCAGCCATCTCATCCTCAGTTGTCACCTTCTCTTCCTGTCTTCAATCTTGCCCAGCATCAGGGTCTTTTCCAATGAGTCATTTCTTCGCAACAGGTGGCCAAAGTATTGGAGCTACAGCTTCAACATCAGTCTTTCCAATGAATATTCAGTATTGTTTTCCTTTAGGATTGACCAGTTTGATCTCCTTGCACTCCAAGGGACTCTCAGAGTCTTCTCTAACACCACAGTTCAAAGGCATCAATTCTTTGGCACTTTCTTCAGCTTTCTTTAGAGTCCAACTCTCACATCCATACATGACTACTGGAAAAACCATAGCATTGACTGTACACACCTTTGTTGGCAAAGTAATGTCTCTGCTTTTTAATATGCTCTCTAGGTTGGTCATAGCTTTTCTTCCAAGGAGCAAGTGTCTTTTAATTTCATGGCTGCAGTCACTATCTGCAGTGATTTTGGAGCCCAAGAAAATTAAATCTGTCACTGTTTCCCTTGTTTCCCCATGTATTTGCCATGAAATGATGGGACCAGATGCCATGATCTTCGTTTTTTGAGTGTTGAGTTTTAAGCCAGCTTTTTCACTCTCCTCTTTCACTTTCATCAAGAGGCTCTTTAGTTCCTCTTCACTTTCTCCCATAAAGGTGGTGTTATCTGCATATCTGAGGTTATTGATATTTCTCCAGGCAATCTTGATTCCAGCTTGTGCTTCATCCAGTGTGGCCTTTTGCATGATGTACTCTGCATATAAGTTAAATAAGCAGGGTGACTTGATGTACTCCTTTCCCAATCTGGAACCAGTTCGTTGTTACATGTCCGGTTCTGTTGCTTTTTGACCTGCATACAGACTTCTCAGGAGGCAGATAAGATAGTCTCCCATCTCTAAGAATTTTCCACTGTTTGTTGTGATCCACACAGTCAAAGGCTTTAGCATAGTCAAGAAGCAGAAGTATACGGTTTTCTATAATTCTCTTGTTTTTGTATGATCCAACAGATGTTGGCAATTTGATCTCTGGTTCCTCTGCCTTTTCTGAATCCATCATGAACATCTGGAAATTCTCAGTTCACATACTGTTGAAGCCTGGGTTGGAGAATTTTGAGCATTATTTTGCTAGCTTGAGGCGCGTGCAATTGTGAGGTAGTTAGAACATTCTTTGGCATTGCCTTTCTTTGGGATTGGAATGAAAACTGACCTTTTCCAGTCCCATGGCCCCTGCTGAGTTTTCCAAATTTGCTGACATATTGAGTGCAGCACTTTAATAGCATCATCTTTTAGGATGTGAAATAGCTCAGCTGGAATTCCACCACCTCCACTAGCATCACTAGTTTGTAGTGATGCTTCCTAAGGCCCACTTGACTTTGCATTCCAGGATGTCTGGCTCTAGGTGAGTGATCACACCATCATGGTTATCTGGGTCATTAAGATGTCTTTTGTACAGTTCTTCTGTGTATTCTTCCCACCTCTTCTTAGTATCTTCTGCTTCTGTTAGATCCATACCATTTCTGTCCTTTATTGAGCCCATCTTTGCATGAAATATTCCCTTGGTATCTCTAATTTTCTTGAAGAGATCTCTAGTCTTCCCAATTCTTTTGTTTTTCTCTATTTCTTTGCATTGATCACTGAGGAAGGCTTTCTTATCTCTCTTTGCTATTCTTTGGAACTCTGCATTCAGATGGATATATCTTTCCTTTTCTCCTTTGCCTTGTGCTTCTCTTCTTTTCTCAGCTATTTGTAAGTCCTCCTCTTTGCATTTCCTTTTCTTAGGGATGGTTTTGATCACTGCCTCCTGTACAGTGTCATGAACCTCTGTCCATAGTTCTTCAGGCACTCTATCAGATCTAATCCCTTGAATCTATTTGTCACTTCTACTGTATAATCATTAAGGGATTTTATTTAGGTCATACCTGAATGGTCTAGTGGTTTTCCCTACTTTCCTCAACTTAAGTCTGAATTTGGCAATAAGGAGTTCATGATCTGAGCCACAGTCAACTCCTGGTCTGGTTTTTGCTGACTGTATAGAGCTTCTCCATCTTAGGCTGCAAGGAACATAATCAATCTGATTTTGGTATTGACCATCTGCTGATGTCCATTGCCTCTTGTGTTTTTGGAAGAGAGTGTTTGCTATGATGGTATGTTCTCTTGGCAAAACCCTGTTAGCCTTTTTTTCCCCAGGATGTCACATATGTAGAATCATACAGTATATAACTATTTGAAAATAGTTTCTTTCACTCAGCACAATGCCTTTGAGATTCCTCCGTACTACTGTATGAATCGATAGCTCATTCATTGTTGTTGCTGAGTGGTATTCTATTGTACGAATGTCATGCAGTCTTTTTATTCATTCACACATTAATGGACTTCTGGGTTGTTTCCATTCTTCTGATGATTATCAACAGAGCTGTCATTTGTGTACAAATTTGGGAATGAACATAAGTATTTATCTCCCTAGATACCCAGCTGGGTCACATGGTAAGTATATGATTAGTTTTATAATAAACTGAAAAGTGATTTCCGGGTTGGTTCTACCATTTGGATTCCTACCAACAATGGATAAGGGCTCCAGCTACTCCATATCCTCACCAGCTTTTGGTGTCAGGTTTGTTTTTGTTGGAGCCATTCTAATAGGTGTGTAATCATTTTGGTTTTAATTTGCATTTCTATAGTGGCTGATCATTTTAAGCATCTTTTTTGTGTGTTTATATGTCATTCATACAGCTTCTACAGTGAGATAGCTATTCAAATCTTTGCCTATTTTTAATACATTATTTGTTTTCTTGCTGTTGATTTTTTAGCAATTTTGTTGAGGTCTAAGTGACATACAATAAACTGAAGTTATTTAAAATGTTCATTTTGAAAATTTTTGACCTCATATATATGAGTGTATATACAGGTTGATGCTTTTGAACTGTCGTATTGGAGAAGACTCTTGAGAGTCCCTTAGACTGCAAGGAGATCAAACTAGTCAATCCTAAAGGAAGTCAGTCCTGAATATTCATTAGAAGCACCGATGCTGAAGCTGAAGCTCCAATACTTTGGCCACCTGATGCAAAGAACTGACTTATTGGAAAAGACCCTGATGCTGGGCAAGATTGAAGGCAGGAGGAGAAGGAAATGACAGAGGATGAGATGGTTGGATGGTATCACCAACTCAATGGACATGAGTTTGAGCAAGCTCTGGGAGTTGGTGATGGACAGGGAAGCCTGGCGTGCTGCAGTCCATGGGGTCACAAAGAGTCAGACACGACTGAGCAACTTAACTGAACTGAACTGATAAACTCATAAAACTATCATCAAAATAAAGATAGTGAACCTAAGCATCACTCCTCATAATTTCTTTGAAATCCCTCCTTGTCTTCTCCCTTCCCCCAGTTCCCAGGAAATCATTGATCTTTCTGTCACCCACGGTAAGTTCGCATTTTCTAGAAATTTCTAAAAATGAAATCATATAGTAGGTATTCTTTTTACTTGACTTCTTTCGTTTAACA
This sequence comes from Bos indicus, assembly GCF_029378745.1. NCBI lineage: Eukaryota > Metazoa > Chordata > Mammalia > Artiodactyla > Bovidae > Bos > Bos indicus. Next base: position 111,306,038 of record NC_091762.1, on the reverse strand, counting down.
AAATTATTTTTGAGATTCATCCATATAGTGTGTGAAGTTCATCCCTTTTTATTGCTTAATATTTTCCATTGTATGGATTTATCACAATTTACTTATCCCCTCACTAGTTGGTGGACATTTAGGTTTTTCTAGTTTTGTACTATTGTTTAAAAACAAAAGCTGTTAACTGGTATGAATATTCACAGACAAATATTTGTATGAACACATACTTAGGAGCAAAATGCATCATATGGTAGATGCCTGGTTAAATTTTTAAGAAACTGCCAAACAGTTCTCCAAAGTGGTTTACCATTTACATTGTAGCTAGAAGTGTATATGAGTTTCAATTCCTTTATACCCTTGCCACACTCATTGTGATGGGTCTTTTTCATGTTAATAACCTTTCTAGGAAATGGGGAGTGGTATCTTATTGTGGTTTTAATGTACATTTTCCTAACGATTAATGATGTTGTACACCTTTCACATGCTTATTTGCCATTCATCACTTCAGTTCACTCGCTCAGTCGTGTCTGACTCTTTGCGACCCCATGCACTGCAGCACGCCAGGCTTCTCTATCCATCACCAACTCTCAGAGCTTACTCAAACTCATGTCCATCGCATTGGTGATGGCATCCAACCATCTCATCCTCTGTCGTCCCCTTCTCCTCCTGCCTTCAATCTTGCCCAGCAAGAGGGTCCTTTCAAAAGAGTCAGTTCTTCACATCAGGTGGCCAAAGTACTGGAGTTTCAGCTTCAGCATCAGTGCTTCCAATGAATATTCAGGACTGATCTCCTTTAGGATGGACTGGTTGGATCTCCTTGCAGTCCAAGGGACTCTCAGGAGTCTTCTTCAACACCACAGTTCAAAAGCATCAATACTTTGGTGCTCAGTTTTCTCTATAGTCCAACTCTCACATCCATACATGACTACTGGAAAAACCATAGCATTGACTGTACACACCTTTGTTGGCAAAGTAATGTCTCTGCTTTTTAATATGCTGTCTAGGTTGGTCATAGCTTTTCTTCCAAGTAGCAAGCATCTTTTAATTTCATGGCTGCAATCACCATCTGCAGTGATTTGGGAGCCTAAGAAAATAAAGTCTCTCACTGTTTCCATTGTTTCCCCATCTATTTGCCATGAAGTGATGGGACCAGATGCTATGATCTTAGTTTTCTGAATGTTGAGTTTTATGCCAACTTTTTCACTCTCCTCTTTCACTTTCATCAAGAGGTTCTTTAGTTCTTCGCTTTCTGCCTTAAGGATGGTGTCATCTGCATATCTGAGGTTATTGATATTTCTCCAGGCAATCTTGATTCCAGCTTGTGCTTCTTACAGCCCAGGGTTTCTCATGATGTACTCTGCATATAAGTTAAATAAGCAGGGTGACAATATACAGCCCGGAGGTACTCCTTTCCCAGTTTAGAACCAGTCTGTTGTTCCATGTCAAATTCCAACTGTTTGTCATCCATATATCTTCCTTGGTGAAGTGTCTGTTTAAATCTTTTGCCTCTTTTTAACTGGACTATTTGTTTTCTCATTATTGAGAAATTTTAAGGGTTCTTTATATATTCTTGACACAAGCTCTTTATTAGATATATGCTGTGCAAATATATTCTACCAGTTTATGACTTGTCTTTTCATTCACTTAATGGACATGAATTTGGGCAAACTCAAGAAGATATGAAGGACCGAGGAGCCTAGCATGCTTCAGTCCATGGGATCACAAAAAGTCGGACGTGACTCAGAGACTGAACAACAACAGCCATGTCTTTTGAAGAGCAGACAGCTTTAATTTTGAGGAACTCCAGTGTATCAATTTGTTCTTCTACAGATATACCAAAAATCACAAAATTTTTCTCCTGTTTTCTTCTAGGAATTCCATAGTTTGAAATTTTACTTTATCTTCTATGACCAAACTTGAGTAAATATTTTATATGGTGAGAGTTACGGATCAGTTTTTTTGTTTTCTTTTTTCTTTTCATTTTTATGGATTCACTTATTTTTGTGTATGGATGACCAATTGTCCCAACACCATTTGTTGGAGAGATTGTCCTTTCTCTAATTGATCTTTAGTGCTTCTATCTGCAAAATGACAGTATGAACATTTCTGACTCCACTTGGTTGGGAAGAGGATATAATTTTGTTACAGTCACTATAGTAAATGTCACTAATGGCACTACATTAAAATCAAAGAGAAACAGAGGATGAGATGGCTGGATGGCATCACTGACTCAATGGATGTGAGTCTGAGTGGACTCCGGGAGCTGGTGATGGACAGGGAGGCCTGGTGTGCTGCAGCCCACGAGGTTGCAAAGGGTCGCACACAACTGAGCAACTGAACTGAACTGAGATGAAGAGAGAGAGTACACAGGAGTAGATATGTGAGCCTTTGGTTCAAGTCCCGGCTTCCATACACTGCCTGCGTATGAATCTTACCCCATCACTTGCTCTTACTATTTACTCATTTTTTCAGATCTTAAAGAAGTTAGCAAGTCTTTCTGTACCTCAGGCTTCTCATCTGAAAAATGAGCCTAATAGAGCCATCCTTGTAGGATTTATTGGAAGATTGAATGTGATAATGTATGTAAAAAGTCAAGCAGAGTGTCTGGGATACACAAAGTATAAATGATAGCTTCCACATTAATTTTTCACTGTTGAACCCTCCTTACCTAGCATAGTGCTCGATCAGTATGATTTAAATAATAAATAAACCTGTTTATGAAAGCATTTGTAACATGGAAATTCCCCGCACGCACACAAATCAGGAGTGTGTTTTTGTTGTTACATGTACACTATAACCTCTCTCTGACCCTCACCACACCCTTTGCTCTCCACTTTCAAGATTTTTGTCATCTGTGATGTGTTGATCTGTTCATAGTCCTCCTCCTTGCTATAGTAGGAGCTTCTTAAAAGAGAAAGGACCTGTGCTGCCTTGCTCATCTCTGTATTATCCATCTCCAGCACGGTTCTTACCATGTAGTCGCCCTCAAAACATCTTGAAATGAAGGCATAAAGAGTGAAGAAAGGACCAAAAAAAAAAAAGAAAACTGATTCTAATTTTTGCCAAATGCCCAAGCCAATGTGAAGCGATTTTCCAAGCCCACGTCAAATAGCCATTGGAAATTTCAATGCTCTAATCATTCCATGAGGACGTCTACTTTTCTGTCCATTGCATTTCTCTGCACAGCATCAGTGAGGGCGGGACACGCAGAAGAGTTCCCCAAGTGAAGCAAGGTTGCCAGTCCCTGAGCCTGACACCTCGTGGCTCAAGTCAGGAATGCAAGCTACTTTTCCAAACAACTCCAAGAAAAGGATCTCAAACTATCTCATCATCCTCACTCAGCTGAGGCAAAAATCCATGGCTTATCCCCCAACCTGTTGCCACTTTCCAGATGGGGAAGGAAGTTTGGGAAGCTCTGTGATTTAAAAAAATTGGAAAGAAACAACATAATAACTTCTGATATATGTAAGTATATTAAACTCTATTGAATTATACACATTAAGTGGGTGAATTCTGTGATATGGGAATTATATCCCAGTAAAGCTGTTTTTCTTGTTTGTTTGTCTTTTTTCATTTTTAAGGAAAAAGACCAAGAAGGCTACAGGGCTTCTTCACTTAGGTTTTGGTGGGGAGGGAGTGGTTGGAGGGTGTCAGGAGGGTTGGTTGGTTTAGGTTTTTACTATAAATAAATTAATAAGGGTTTTTTTTTAATAGTGATTTTCTGTGATCTTTAATAACTCACCCAATAAGTAATCCCTAGATTATACAAAAACAAAAGTCTGCAGACTTTTGCACAGCATTTTTATCTTTTTTAAAAAGCAAAGAACTTAGATTTTTAGATTAATCTGCAGCCTATCAGGAGGCCCTGTGTGAGCCCAGAATCACACCTGGAGAATCCTCAGTCTAAGCACCTAGAAAGATTTTAAGCATCTCTATGTCACAGAGGGGAAAATGACCTCAGATCCAGCTTCTCACCTAAAGAACTTAGAAAGATCGATCTGTAGGTAAGGATAGTTGCTATCAAATGTTATTTAATACCTCCTACTGGTCAGAATGGCACCCCACTCCAGTATTCTTGCCTGAAGAATTCCATGGACAGAGAAGTCTGGCAGGCTACAGTTCCCGGGGTCACAAAGAGTAGACACGCCTGAGTGACTAAGCAACAGCAGCTGCGGTCAGGAAGGGCAAAGCAAGGGACTCTGCTTGGAGACCTAGCCTATCTCGCTTCATTCTCACGACACCACCGTGGCCTCAACCTGGTGACCCTCAAGGAAACCGAGGTTTAGAGAGGCTTATTTGCCCGAAGTCATACAGGAATAGTGGCAGAGGTAGGATGACCTTCTCAGCCCCGTTCTTCCTACCAGCATACACATTTTACATCCAGTTTATGGTGTAGTTGAGTTCTTCACTTCACACACACTTTACAGGACATGAGGGTCTGTGGATAATTAATGCACATGTGCTTGTTTTCTAGAACTCAGCACTTATTTTCCTATTTTAAAATTATGGTTGAGTTTATGGTTATTGCAGCTTTACATTATGCTCTGGCATCAGTCATATCTGTGATGATCCAATGATCCCACTGAGGAAACGTGCTTCTCTCCAGAGACAGCTCACCAAAGCGGTAGCTTCATCTGGGAAGGACAGCCATCAGGGAGATGGGGTGAGCCATGCTTGACTCTGCCAGGAGAGAGGGGAGACGTGGGAAATTTAGGGTTTCAAATAACAGGAAGGCAGCAAGGAGTGATGTAAATAGTGAATGCACTCTCAGTGGCCTGGTCATGTCCAACTTTTTGCGACCCCTCTGTGTGACTCTTGTGGACGATGGCCCACCAGGCTCCTCTGTCCATGGGATTCTCCAGGCAAGAATACTGGAGTGGGTTGCCATTTCCTTTTCCAGGGGATCTTCCCAACCAAGGGAGCGAATCCGCATCTCCTGCAGCTCCTGCATTGGCAGGTAGATTCTTTACCACTGAGTCACACGGGAAGCTCTGGTGCAAGTAGAAAGGGTCTGATAGGGAAGCTTCATGTGACAGAACAGGGCGTCTGTACTTTACCCTATAGGCAAGGGATGTTTTCCAGAGCAGTGTTCCTGCTTCCCTGGGTTTTAAAAGCATTTCTCTTGCTTGGAACAGGCCAGGAGCCCACGATGAGGAGGGACCCCTCTGGGTGCTGGGAGTCTGCTGGGATAACTCGTCTATGCTCAGGCCAAGATGTAGCGTGAACATCTCTGGCCTAGCGCTGTCCAGTATCATCTCTCTGTTGCTGCAGATTCTGTTTCTCCAGTTGACCCTCCTCTGCATCCCATGATGGTCACGCTGAACAGCCTGGATCTGCATCCTGACTCCAGTGCTTACCAGCTTTGTCCCCGTGGTCCAATTTCCTCTGTGCCTCGATTTCTCCACTTATAAAAGGGGCTAAAAATGAATTCACCTTGTATGATTGTTATGCAGATTAAAATTATCAAGTCCCTTAGAAATCCCTTAGAAAGGAGATTGGTGCCAAGTATGCATCATATAACCTTTCATGCTGATCCCTATTACTAAGACTGGATAGCCTCAGATCGGGGCTGATGCAAATTCTCAGGCTCTCTACCAACACTTGATCAAAGGTTTGGACTTTCAGATGAAGTCTTCACTCCTGGTGTTTCTGTAGCTCTCTCTCCTTTCGTTCTCCCTGCCACTGAAAGGAGTTCGTGTAAATGCCAGGGCTGTGCCTCTGCTCAGAATTCTGTGCTTATCTGTGCAGCTGTCTGAAAACTCTTGGGGGTACCTTTGTCTGACTCCTTCACTCTTTGTGCTGCAAAAAGAGACAACTTGGAAGACTTCTATGCTTTCAATGGAAAGAGAACAACTTTCTTACCGACTGTCTTCTCAGAAGTCAGCCATTCCATGCTATTTCCCTGAAATCAGTAGTCCCTCCCAAGACCTTGGCAAGCTGATGAAAAGAAAGAAAAAAATGCTGTTTCCCCCACCCACCCCATAGCTTCACTGGTGGCTGCTTTTTAACTGTTTTCTGCCGACTTATGGGTGAGTCACATAGGCGTTCCCAGTGATTCCCATCTCCACACTCTGGTTCCTTCCAATCAGAAGGTGGTTGCCAAGGGAACCACAGGTACCAGTCTCCGGCCATTCCCCTGAATCAAGGCCTAATCTACATTGAAAGAAATTTCCATTCCAGAGCTTAGCAGATTTCAATATTTTACAACCCCTTTAAACTCTGGTGGCAGTTACTTCTTCCTTAAAGGGGCTGGCCTTCCTCCGAGGTAGTTAGAGACTATTCTTTTGCCTGAAAATGTTCATGGTGCTACTGAGACTTCCTTATAGGATTAATTTGGTTAATTGATCTCTCCTGAGATGTGAATGATAGGGTAAAAGGACAATAAAGGCCTTTTGCAGAGTCATTGCAAGGATTGAATGAGAGAATGCAGAGAAAATGGTTGGCAGAGTAGGGGACTCAATAAAAAACTATCCTGAGGGTAAGTGATGACAATTCAATGAAGGTACTGCTAAAGGGGGAACTGTAGAGGGAAAGAGAAGATGCTCAGGGAGGCAGCCTGGGGATGGCTCTCAGAATATGCCTCCCAGTGAGAAGGGGCCTCCCATCCCCGAACCCCTTCAGTTTGGATTGTCCTTAATTATCTGATTTCCTAGTGGGAAGAGAGAACCAGTCACCACACTGTTAGGGGAAGCACACTGATTGAAACCACCCACCCTGGCCAGGCACCATAGTAGCCATTTGCATGAGTTGTTTTATGACAGGAGATCCTGATAAGGAATATGGAACTAATAAGCCACCACCAACCGGAAGAGTTCGGGAAAGGTCGAAAGGAGACACCGCGTGTGCGTCCACTTCCCAGAATCCCTCTCGCTAGCATCCATCTTGGCTGAGCGATGCATGCGCCACCAGGAAAGACCCTGAATTAGAATGATTGGCCAAAGACCACCTGGAAACTAATCCCTAACTGTGAGCCACGCAGCAGAGCAGTTCTCCTGGGTTCCCTTGCCCTACTGCTCTCCACCCAGGTGCCCTTTCCCAGTAAAATCTCTTGCTTTGTCAGCACATGTGTCTCCTTGGACAATTCATTTCTGAGTGTTAGACAAGAGCCCAGTTTCGGGCCCTGGAAGGGGTCCGCCTTCCTGCAACAACACTATGGGTACCTTTCTAGAATTTGTACCTAGACATGGTGTTCTGTCTAGGTAATTTGTAGGTCAACCCAAAGAAGATTTCAAAGGGAAAGAGCCCATTCTTGCCTTTTGGAGTCCCCTGTGTTGCCACCAGCCCCAGGACACTTCCTTGCTCCTACAAGTTCCACCCGCATCTAGAGTGATCCACTTGCCTCCTCGACACTGCCTGGACACCCACCCAAACTGGGGACCCAGATGGCTCACATGATGACTGAAAGCTTCAAAAGCCAAGTGCCCAATAAGCCAGACAGAGACCTTATCACTTTTTATGGTCTAGCCTCAGAAGTCATAGGGCATCACTTCTGTTGAATGCTACTTGTCTAAATAATCAAAAAAGCAATCCATTTTCAAGGGAGGGGAAATAGACCTCATTTCTAAATGAGAGTGGTGTACAGGTTGTGTGTGAGCTTGCTAGGGCTGCCATAACAAAATACCAAGCCTGAGTGACTCAAACAACAGAAATGCATCATTTCACAGTTCTGGAGGCCGGAAGTCTGAAATCAAGAGGTCGGCGGGGCCTGTGCCTTTCTGAGCACTGAAAAGGAGAATCTGTCCCATGCCTCTCTGCTAACATGTGGTGGTTTACTCGCAATCTTGGGCATTTCTCAGCTTGTAGAAGCATCACCTGGACCTCTGCCTTCAGCTCCACACAGTGTTCTCCCCCTGCATCAAAATTCCTCCTTTTATAAAGACACCAGTCACATTGGATAAGGCACCCACTGTACTCCAGTCTGACCTCATTTTAACTAATTACATCTGCAATGACTTCATTTCCAAATAAGGTCACATTCTGAGGTGCTGGGAGATAGAATTTCAATATATGAATTTGGAGGGGGCACGATTCAATCCATAACATTTACATTATAACAAGAACATGTGGGATGGGAGATGCTATTGAAGCCATCTTTCTGAAATACATTTTGTTGCATTCATCTACCTCAATGGCCAATAAATGTCCATGCTTTATAGGAAACCTCTAATCACACAGAGAAGTTATTGAAATAATAGACATCTCCCATAAGCTGCCTTGTAATGTAAGATTCTCCTTAATTAAATAAAGATATCAAGACCCCTTCCATTCTAAGATTTACACAATCTGCCCAATTGCGGTGTTTATTTGCAATGCATTTGAATGGGTATGCTTATAGCCGTTTCTAAATAATTAAAGGGAAAGTAAAAGTGTTAGTAACTCAGTCATGTCCGACTCTTTGTGACCCCATGGACTGTAGCCCACCAGGCTCCCCTGTCCATGGGATTCTCCAGGCAAGAATCCTGGAGTGGATTGCCATGCCCTTCTCCAGGGGGTCTTCTTGACCCAATGATCGAACCAGGATCTTACACATTTCAGGCAGATTCTTTACCATCCACGCCACCAGGGAATTAAATGACATCCGAATCAATCATTTGCAGAACTCCTGAGGCACCTGCTGAATATGTTTTGGAAACATGAGATCCAGGCCAAAAGCGTACACATAAATAGCCATGTGCGTCTACACAGTTGTTGGCCAGGAGCAGAAGCCAAGTCCACCTCAGGGAGAGGCCCTGGACCTGCCCCAGCAGAGGACACTCCCCCCATCCCATCTTCTGCTCTGGAAACAGTAGACTGCACTACCTGTATAGCACAGTGTCCAAAGTCGCATCTCCTCCCACTCCTGCCACCAAAACAAAGAGTGGGAGTTCAAGTAAGGTTAAGGATCCCACTTGGGTATTCCACCTGGATGTGGTGGGCTTCCCAGGTGGCTCAGGCTGTAAGCTCCTGCAATGCAGACCTGGCTTCGATCCCTGGGTTGGGAAGATTCCCCTGGAGAAGGAAGTGGCAACCCACTCCAGTATTCTTGCCTGGGAAATCTCTTGGACAGAGAAGCCTGGTGGGCTACAGGCCATGGGGTCACAAAAGAGTTGGATACAACTTAGCGACTAAACCACAACACTTATATGTGGTACCAAGAACAGGCAAATCCATACAGGCAGGAAGCAGAATAGCAGTTACTTTCCCAAGAGAGATGCTGGGAGTGGGGCAAGGGGAGGATAGGAGGCTAGTGTTGAATGGAGATGTTTGGGATGATTAAAAAATTCTGGAACTATACAGTGGTGATGGTTGTACAACTTTGTGAATGTACTCAAGGACACTGAATCATGCACTTAAAGAGGATTTAAATGGTAATTTCTGTTATGGATATTTTATCACGATTTTTTTTAATGTACCACGACTGCTGAAGCCCAAGTGCCCTGGAGTCCATGCTCCGCAATAAGAGAAGCCACCACAGTGAGAAGCCCCATGCACTGGGACTAGAGAGTAGCCCCCACTCACTGTAACTAGAGACCACCCAGGAACAGCAGTGAAGATTCAGTGCATCCGAAAACAATTCAATAAATAGGAGACAAACAAAGGAGTCCATGCAGTGACTGGCCCTTTAAGCAATGGAAGTTTTTTTGCTTTTTGTTTTTCATTTCATAGACTCACTGGATACCAAAAACTGGAAGAGACATTTAGAGGTCTGACTTCTCCCTTCAAGGGAGAAGTCTACCGGGCTGGCTGGCCAACTGTTGGGCCCTGACCAAAGGCTGTGGAGGCCGCTGGGCTTGCTGACCCCTTTGTCTCCCTTCTTGAAGGGGTGAAGAGCGTGGGTCTGCCTCCCTCTCATGTCCCACCCGTGTGACCTTGAGTATGTCATTAACTTCTCCACATCCGTTAAATGAGCATCATCAGGTATGTCCTGCCTGAAGAGGACTGACAAATGGGAGGATTAAACCATGTAAAGTGATGACCACAGAATAGGTTGCTGTTGTTATCTACCCAGGATGGCCACCCTGATCTCTGAGGCACAGCATCAAACGTGCAGCAGCTCTGGAGACAGACTGCAGCTCACTTGTTTCAGCTGTGCCTCAGGGCAGTCTCCCAGCCAGGAATCTTCACCTCCTGCAGGGAAGAGCCGTGTCTTGCTCACTGGACTGCCTGGGAAGTCCTTGTCTTGTTTTGTTCTGTTAATTAACAGCCTTTTTGAGGCATAATTGATATATTAATACAATAAACTGTACATGTTTAAAGTACACGTTTGATAAGTTTGGACATATGTATACACCCTTAAAATCATCACCACAATTAGGATAATGAACATCTCCATCCCCCCTAAATATTTCTTTGTGTCCTTTCTGATCCCCCCTCCAGGCCCTCCTCATTCCTTATATCCCCATCCAGGCAACCACTGATCCATTTCCTGTCACTATAGATTAGCTTGCATTTTCCTGAATTTTATATAAATAGAATGCATTCTTTTTCATCTGGCTTCTTTCATTAAGCATTATCATTTAGAGACATATTCACACCATTGCAATAGCAATAGTTCAATCCTTCTTGTTGTTCAGTTGCCAAGTTGTGTCTCACTCTTTGCGACCCCATGGTCTGCAGCACACCAAGCTTCCCTGTCCCTCACCATCTCCTGGAGTTTGCCCAAGTTCCTGTCTATTGAATCGGTGATGCCATCCAACCATCTCATCCTCTGTCGCCCTCTTCTCCTCTGCCTTCAATCTTTTCCAGTATCAAGGTCTTTTGCAATGAGTCAGCTGTTCACATCAGATGGCCAAAGTATTGGAGCTTCAGCTTCAGCATCAGTCCTTCCAAAGAGTATTCAGAGTTGATTTCCTTTAAGATTGACTGATTTGATCTCCTTGTTTTCCAAGGAGCTCCCAAGAGTCTTCTCCAGCACCCCAGTTCAAAAGCATCAACTCTTCGGCTCTCTGCCGTCTTTTTACTTCCTTTTTACTGTCTAGTATTATTCCATTGTATGTGTTCGCCACTGTGTATCAATTCACCTGTTGACTGACACTTAGGTTGCTTCCAGTTTGGGGCTTACAAATGTAGCTTCTGAGAACATTCATGGCCAAGACTCTATGTGGATATGCTCTCTTTTCTCTTAGATAAATATCTAGGAGAGGAATGGCAGGTCCAATGACAGGTGTACATTTAACTTTTTAAGAAACTGCCACATGGTTTTCCAAAGTGGTTGCCCCATTCTACTTTTCGCCAGCAGCATTTGAGAGTTCCAGCGACTCCATGTCTCTGTAGACAGTTGATATGGTCAGGTATTTTTCAGATTAGCCATTCTAGTGGGTATGCAGCAGTATCTCATTGTGGTTTTAATTTGCATTTCCATGATGACTAATAATGTTGAGCATCTTTCCATGTGCTTATTTGCCATCTATATATCTTTTTTTTGGTGACATATCTGTCCAAATCTCATCCTTGCCCCTTACCCACTGAGTGACTTCAAGCAAGTAACTTATCTGTGCTTCTGACTCTGTAAAGCAGAGGACAACGGCAGTCCTCACCTCATGAGGTTGTTGTGATAGTGCCTCCAGCCCCAGAGCCCTGTGTACCTGCCCCCAACCCCTACTCCACAGAGCTTTACAACAGGCAGGAGCTCTATGCCTGATCCTTAAAGTCCTCTTTATCAAAGGTAGCTCTCCCCACTTGTGCACAGAGGCACACACTCACACATCACATGACTCTGCTCTCCTTCCAGCTGTAGAGATAAGAGACAGACATCAGGAGTGGAGACATACTGGTCTGGGTACCCAGGGACTGCATTTGACAGTCTGTCTCTTGGGCCCTTTAAACTACTACCAAAAGACACTTGATATATTAAGATGTTTTTCTTTCTGCTTAGAATTCCAATCTGTCTGTCTCCCAGATGAAAGATGTCTGTGCAAGGCAGGGGAAGGGGGAAGCCACTGAACTGATGCAGAGGCCATCTGAATCCCTAAGTCAGCACGACCCCACAAGCCCCCCAAGCCCTATGCCAGCTCTCAGAGGGAGTAGAGGTGTCCCTCCTTTTAGTTTCCAGGCTCTGCTTCCCTTCCCCTCCAGCCCAGCAGGTCTCAGAAGTGTTGGTATGCAGCCCAATCCACAGAAGGTATGGATGCTCCTACAAGGAAGGAGGGAAAACCCTGAAAACGGACCAAGCCAGGCCCTAACAGGGCTAGGGAACTGGACAAGATGACAGAACAGCCATCCAGAACCCAATCTGAAAGGACGACAAATCAAGTCCTATGCAGCCTGGATCCTTGGCTGCAGGATACAGCAGAGTGCAACCATGGGACTTGGGGACAATGCCCAGGTTACCTGGCAAACTAAAAGATCATCCCAGCATGGGGATTCTCAACTCTAGGCCTCAGAGAAGCTACTCTGGTCACCTGAGAACTTGTTAGATATGCAAATTCTCAGACTCCACCTGGAGACTCTGGTGGTAAACCCCAGCAATCTGCTTGGAGAGATCTTCCTGGTGACCCTGATGCAACTCAAGTGTAAGAATTCCTGGCCTTGCAGAGGAAATTTCTAGGCCAACAGATGGATCTAAGAAGCCAGCAGTCTTTTCTAAGGACAAAAGTGGGACAGTGTTTTTTCTAAGGACAAAAGATATTGTGGTCACAAGCCAAGCAAAGGTTTGGGAGAAAAATGAATCTTGGTTCACATTCCAGCCCTGCCACTTCCTAGATGCATGATTTTGGGCTTTTATAAGCCTCTCTTTCCTCCTGCATAAAAACTGGACAAAGCCAACCTCATGGGACTGATGCTGAAGCTGAAGCTCCGATACTGTGGCCACCTGATGTGAAGAGTCAACTCATTGGAAAAGACTCTGATGCTGGGAAAGATTGAGGGCAGGAGGTGAAGGTGTGACAGTGAATGAGACGGTTGGATGGCATCATCGACTCAATGGACATGAGTTTGAGCAAGCTTCAAGAAATGGTGAGGGACAGGGAAGCCTAGCGTGCTGCAGACCATGGGGTCGCAAAGAGCTGGACACTACTGGGTGACTTAACAGCAAACCTCATGGGGTTGTTTTGAAGACTCAAAGAGTTAATATGCACGGAGGACAGGGCACATATTAAGTACTCAAAAAAAGTGAAGTCGTTCAGACAAGTCACAAGCCCAGATGATGACTTTGGGTACTTTAGACAAAGCAGTCCCTTGCTCACATCACTTAACTGCCATGTGGGGAAATGGTCTAACTTTTCAAATCTATGAGAACAACTTTGAGGAGTACACCTACCTACGCAATGGGCACTCTGAAGATATGCAAACCAAAACTTAAGTTCTAGTGGCTTCATTGGTTATTATGAAGTTCACATCTTTAAGGTGAAGAAGTCCAGGCAGAAAAGAATGCAGGACCACCCATGGTATCAACTCCCCAGAAGGTAATGTCTGATTCTTCTGGAGCATTCGCCTCTACTATCCACAGAAATAACCTCATCTAAGGGAAGAACAGGCTTCTCTGCAATATTTCCTACCATTTTCAAGGGGTGCTTCCTCTCTCCTGGTCACTTCTGGCTCCCAACTCCTGTTCTCATCCCAGTTCTCAACCCCCTCCTGAAACCCAGAAGTGTGTCTCAGGGGCTCTCAGGAGCTCCAGTTCTTTATGTCTCAGTACACAAAGAATTCAGCATGAGCCAAAGTGATAGGTAAGAAGTGATTTACTAGAATAGGATGTTTTTGAGGCTTACAAGCTGGTAGGCAAGAGCATGCTGTACTTCAAGAACTCAGTGGGCTACAGTTTTATAATAAGAGGAAAAGTGGGGAGTGGGGGGAAGACCACCTTCTTCCTTATTGTTGAGTAGATGTCAAGCTTCTATCACCAGTTTCTCCTCTACATCAGACAGCAGAGTTTTTTTGTCCTTATGTGGTCAAGCTGGGACTGTCACACACAATGGAAATAAGCAAAAAGTCAGTAACACATACTAAAAATGGTAAACCATTTCAGGTTTCAGCATAATGTCATCCTTTCCTTATTTTTTTTAAATTTTTATTGGTGTATGGTTGATTTAAATGTTGTGGTTAGTTTCAGGTGTACAGAAAAGTGAATCAGTTATATATATATATATATATATATATATATATATATATATAATATATACATATACATATACACATATATCTATTCCATTTTTAGATTCTTTTCCCATATAGGAAATTAGAGTATGGAGTAGAGTTCCCTGTGATATACAGTAGGTTCTTATTAGTCATCTATTTTATATATAGTAGTGGGTATATGGGCTTCCCGGGCCAGTCAGCTGGTAAAGAATCCACCTGCAATGCAGGAGACCCCGGTTAGATTTCTTGGTCAGAAGTTTTCTGGAGAAGGGATAGGATACCCACTCCAGTATTCTTGGGATTCCCTGGTGGCTCAGATGGTAAGGAATCAACCTGCAATGACGGAGACCTGGGTTTGATCCCTGGGTTGGGAAGATCCCCTGGAGGAGAGCATGGCAACCCTCTCCAGTATGCTTGCTTGGAGAATCCCCATGGACAGAAGAGCCTGGCAGGCTATAGTCCTTGGGGTCGCAAGGAGACGGACACGACTGAGCAACTAAGCACAGCATACAGTGTATATATGTCCATCCCAATCTCCCAATTCATCCCTCTCCTACTTATCCCCCAGTAGCCATAAGTTTGTTTTCTACATCTGACTCTACTTCGGTTTTGCAAATAAGTTCATCTGTAGCCTATTTTAGATTCCATATATAGGTGATATCATATGATACTTGTCTTTCTCTGTCCGACTTACTTCACTCAGTATGACAATCTCTGGGTCTATCCATGTTGCTGCAAATGGCATTATTTTGTTCTTTTTTATGGCTGAATAGTATTCCATTGTATATTTGTACCACATCTTCTTTATCCATTGCTCTGTTCAAAGTGAAGCAACTGACAAGAGATTAATCTCCAAAATATGCAAACAACTCATGAAGCTGGATATCAAAGCAAAACAAACAACCCAATCAAAAAACAGGCAGAAGATCTAAATAGACATTTCTCCAAAGAAGAAATACAGTGGCCAAAAAGCACATGAAAAGATGTTCAACATCACTAATTATTAGAGAAATGCACATCAAAACTACAATGAGATATATTACCTCGCATCAGTCAGAATGACCATCATCAAGAAATCTACAAAGAATAAATGCTGGAGAGGGTGTGAAGAAAGCAGAATCCTCCTACACTGTTGGTAGGAATGTAAATTGGTACAGTCACCATGCAGAACAGTATGAAGGCTCCTTAAAAAACTAAAAATAGAACTACCATGAGTTCATGCTAAGTCATTTCAGTCATGTTCAATTCTTTCCAACCCTGTGGACTGTAGCCCATCAGGCTCTTCTATCTATGGGATTCTCCAGGCAAGAATACTGGAGTGGGTTGCCATGCCCTCCTCCAGGGAAACTTCCCAACCCAGGGATCAAACACCACATCTATTATGTCTCCTGCATGGCAGCCAGGTTCTTTACCACTAGCACCATCTGGGAAGTCTAGAACTACCATATGATCCAACAATTCCACTCCTACGAATATAACCAGAGAAAACCATAATTTGAAAATATACATGCTCCCCAATGTTCATTGCAGCATTATTTACACTATCCAGGATTTGAAAGCAACCTAAGTGTCCTTTCTCTATATTTTTGTTTTTAGTGTGCCCAGAGGAGCATGTCCTAGGAATCACCAACCTACTGAGCTCACTGGGCAGTGTGTGGGTCTCAAGCCACCATTGTTTTATTGTTTGGGGCATATTTCATGCTTCGGCTGCATGGTTTTGTTGTTAAGCAAGCCTGCTTGGTTCTGTGGTTAAGCAACCCTGCTTTCTTGAGTGACGATTAACTTACCAGGATTCTCCTGTACATTTTTTTTTTAACTTTACAATCCTTAGTTGGATTAACTAATTACCTACTTTGTCCCTTTACTCTCTCTGTGTCACTCCCACCTCAGACTTCCTATCCCTGCTGACCTGTTACCCACCACTTCTCTCTCTCAGGAACCCAGATCCTCTACCTTCAGATCACAGGCCACTACTACACAGAGCCTACTGCATGTAGCTGATTTTACTGAGGGGAATTTCAAACTAGTACCCAACTGGAAACATTTAAAATTGGTTGGTCATGATCTCAGAGTTCCTCAATCAACCCAACACAGGGAATTTCTCATCAGTCATCATTCATCTGGGGCTGAGACCTGTAGCCCTGGTTGCTGCTGCTGCTGTGTGCTCAGTTGTGTCTGACACTCTGAAACTCCATGGACTGTAGCCCACCAGGCTCTTCTGTCCATGGGATTCTCCAGGCAGTAATACTGGAGTGGGTTGCCATTTCCTCTTCCAGGGGAGCTTTCCAACGCAGGGATCAAACCTGCGTCTCCTGCATCTCCTGCATTGCAGGTGGATTCTTTACCACTGAGCCACCCGGGAAGCCTAACCTGATAGGGAACATTTGATTTCCCTGCCATGAACTTTCTTTAATCTCCTCTTTTCCTTGAGACTTGCAAATCTCCCTTCTTCGTGTGCTGCCAGTGGACAGTTCTCTGATTCCTATTAGTTTCTTTTGTAGAGCAATTTAATCCTTGATAGAGCCTCCACCTTCCGGACTACATGAGGTGGGGTAGGAAGTCTTCTGTTATATAATCAAAAAAGCTTATTTTTAGTATTTTCTTAAACAAAAAAGCAGCCTTCCTTCTGCCAGGCACCATTCTTACCCCCGACCGGGAGCGTAAAAGTGGCTGTAGGCATTTTGGGTTTAAAATAGCAATTTTTCCCTTGCTATTACACATATGCAATGCACAAAAACCCCTGGAAATTCCTCAAGTTTTTATTAAAAATTCCAGATGGTGCAACAGATATTTCAGACACTAAGCTTCTATTAACAACAGGAAATTAATAACCAGACTGACTCACAGTCATCATCGTCTGGATTGGTGACGATATCTTGGGGAAAAAAAAGAAAGTAGGGTAGCACAGCATTTGAGGCAAAAGTTGTGGAGTTGGCAAAGTTTGAGTTTAAGTCCTGGATCTCCCATTTATAGCTAGAAGGTTGGGGAAGTCGAATCACAGGCCTGGTAAAGAGTCTGCCTGCAGTGCAAGAGACCCGGGTTTGATACCTGGGAAGATCCCCTGGAGAAGGAAATGGCAACTCACTCTAATATTCTTGCCTGGAAAATCCCATGGACAGAGGAACCTGGCAGGCCAGAGTCCATGGGGTCACAAAGAGTCAGACACGACGACTGAGTGGCTAACACTTTCACTTTCTCTGGGCAAGTCACCTACCCTCCCTGTACCTCAGCTTCTTCGTGTGCAAAATGGAGAAACAATAGTACGGTCACTTCTGCTGTAAGGTGACATGCATCCTTCATAAGCACCACCGTATTGATACTATACGTGGTATAATAAAAATAGACTTGGGCCTTGTCCCTGGTTCCTGGCACAGAGCTCCTAAAACCCTTGGAATTACCTGAGTGATAGGAACATCTTTCATTATTTATAATAAGTCCCTTTCAATCATACCTGAGTTTATACTAATGAAGTGACTTAGGTTAGGACCCCCTAGAGAGCCTCAGGATGGAGCTGGTCACTAGAAAGTCCAAGTGACTAGAGGTTTGGACCCTTGAGCTTCCAGGTTGTTGGACACGTTGAAGATTTGGGAGTGTGATGTGCCTGGAGAAGGCAAGGAAGCTCCAAGCCCCACTCCCTATACCCGCCACCTCTTCATTTGGCTATTCCTGAGTTGTATTATTATAACCCAGTAAGGGTGAGTAAAGTTACTTCCTGAGTTATGTGAGCCATCTAGCAAATCACTGAACCTTAAAAGGGGGTCATGGGAAACTCCAATTTATAGCCAGTCAGTCAAAAGTATGGGAAGCCTGGGACTTGTGACTGATGTCTGAAGCTGGGGGTAGGCTTGTGGGGCAGAGCCCAAAGAACTGAATTGAACTATTGGATACTCAGCTGGTGTCCAAAGAATGGGAGAATTGGTTGTAGGTATTTGAAAGCACTCCAGACTATGGATAAACAAAATGTAGTATATACATACAAAAGAGGGGCTACCCAGATGCCCACTCCAGTATTCTTGCCTAAATAATTCCATGTACAGAGGAGCCTGGAAGGCTACAGTCATGGAGTTGCAAAGAGTTGGACATGACTGAAGTGACTTAGTATGCACACACATACAGACAGAGGAATATCATTTAGCCTGTAGAAAGAAATTGTGACACATGTGTCATACACAATGGATGAACATTGAGCCCATTATGCTAAATGAAATAAGCCAGTCACGAAATATTACATGATCACACTCCTATAAAGAAAACTGAGCACCAAAGAATTGATGCTTTTGAGCTGTGGTGGTGGAGAAGGCTCTTGGTAGGAGCCTTCCTTGGTAGGATCTCCTTGGACTGCAAGGGGATCCAACCAGTCCATCCTAAAGGAGATCAGTCCTGGGTGTTCATCGGAAGGACTGATGCTGAAGCTGAAACTCCAATACTTTGGCCACCTGATGCAGAGAACTGACTCATTTGAAAAGACCCTGATGCTAGGAAAGATTGAAGGCAGGAGGAGAAGGGGATGGCAGAGGATGAGATGGTTGGATGGCATCACCGACTCAATGGACATGAGTTTGAGTAAGCTCTGGGAGTTGGTGATGGACAGGGAAGCCTGGTGTGCTGCAGTCCATGGGGTCACAAAGAGTAGTACATGACTGAGCAATTGAACTGAACTGAGCTCCTATGAGATAACTAGAGTAATCAAACTCAGAGACAGAAAGTAGAACGATGATCTCCAAGAGCTGGGAGGAGTGAAGGAACAGAAAGCCAGTGTTTAAAGAGTACAGAGTTTCAGTCTGCAAGATGAAAAGAATTTTGTGAATGGATGGTAGTGACGGTAGCACAACAGTGTGAATGTACAGTTTAAAATAGTTAAGATGGTAAATTTCATGTTATGTATATTTTAATTACAATTTTTTATTTAAAATGAATCAATAAAGGTTGTAAAACCAATGGAGCCAATGGGAACAATGGAGTTAAGACACAACATTCAAAAGCTTTATCAGTGACACATTTTTTAAAAAGCAACCTAATAAAAACGTTAGCCCAGTTTCACACATGTTAAGTGGTTTAAGACATACAGAAATATCACAAAAAACTGGCACTTCATGTTGAAAAAAGATCTTTGGTTTGCTTGTGGAAGTGGGTGTCAAACAGGTTACAGTTTGGGGGTTACTGTGAAGTGGTAAGAGGAAAGTCATCAAAAATGCGAAGGAAAGTTCTAGCACCCAGTACACAGCTCATAACAGGTAAGCAGCAGCTTCTGGCAGGAAAGAACTCTTTCAGGGGAAAAAGCTCTCTGCAGGATTCTCCTTCTGTCTTGTCACTTTAGCAAAGCTATACTGTAACTAACCTTAAACCAGGCACCCCACGCTCTACTCATCTCCAGCCCAAGCACACTCTACTAATCCTTTGATCACACAATACAGTGCCTAACCTGTTGTTGTTGTTGTTGTTGTTTTATCTTAGATCAAAGAAATAGAAATGAAGAATAAATAATTAACAGATTACCAGCTCTCTTCCCCAGCTGCTGCTTCAGTAATCTCTTGAGCAAACCATGTAAATGAGATAGCACCTAAAGAATGATCACAAGGAGTCGACAAGCCAGCATACAGTAGGAGATGGCAATGAATCTGACCCCCATCTCAGTGACTGAGTTTACTTCTCTTTTTCCCTTTAAAAACTTTATGGTTGAGCAGAATCTTTGGAGTTGATTTGGGGACTCAAGTCCACCTTCTCCTCAGATTGCTGGCTTTCTAATTAAAGTAACCTTTCTGTTTCTACCAGCATGAGCCCCTTGAGTATGGACTTTAGAGTGGTGAGCAATTAGACCTGATTTTGGTAACAACACACATAGTGCAGTGAGCTGGGGAAGCTGGTAGACACTTGAGGTGTGCACATGTGTGAATCTGGTTTACCCCTATGTGGCTCAGTTCAGCTGGCTGCAGTGATGAGTTCACTAGTGTGTCTCGCACCCAACATCATCCCATAAGCAAATGACAAGTGAACATTACCCTCAAGTCCTTCCCTAATAGGTCAAAGGCATTAAAACAAATCCACATTTTCAGAATAAGTATTATAGCAGAACTGACTATGCCTACCTGATGGAATTATTACAAGGAACATGTCATAAAATCATAGGAAGCTTTTGATAGTACTTAATAAGTGGTGTTGGAGAAGACTCTTGAGAGTCCCTTGGACTGCAAGGAGATCCAACCAGTCCATTCTGAAGGAGATCAGCCCTGGGATTTCTTTGGAGGGAATGATGCTAAAGCTGAAACTCCAGTACTTTGGCCACCTCATGCAAAGAGTTGACTCATTGGAAAAGACTCTGATGCTGGGAGGGATTGGGGGCAGGAGGAGAAGGGGACAACAGAGGATGAGATGGATGGACGGCATCACTGACTCGATGGACGTGAGTCTGGGTGAACTCCGGGAGTTGGTGATGGACAGGGAGGCCTGGCGTGCTGCGATTCATGGGGTCGCAAAGAGTCGGACACGACTGAGCCACTGAACTGAACTGAACTGAATAAATAGTAACTGCTTAAAAGTAATGTTAGTGATTGTGGTTGTTGGGATTATGTCATTGTGGTGCCATAATTATTGTTCATATTATACACCAAAGAGAGTCACCCAGAGGTGGACCAAGGAAGGCTATATGCCCATTTTACAGATGGCAGAACTGAAGCCCAAAGAATCAGCACAATCTCTCAAGACCATATAAGATCTGCTGCAAAGTGATTACTTAACAAAAAATAATACTTACACAAAACATGTACTGTCTTCCTTGGGTGTGAGGTGGTTAATTTCTTTGCCCTGGTCAACAGAGCTATCAGGAAAATATTTTCTACCTTCGGGGAATCTGAGCCCTTTTTAAAAGGCAAAGGAAATGGGTAAAACTTTCAGTTCTGTCTGAAAAAGCAAGACTAATTTTTCTGGTGGTTCCTATTGACTTGGAAAGAGCAGACCTGCCCATCAAATGGCATTTTACCAGCTGATCAATTTGGTGTCATTCGCATTGAATTAAATGAAATTGAAATGTAATTCTCCTCCCGGAACAAATCCCCCTGCGGGGACTTGCCGCACAGAAGTGTTTGACCTTGTGCTGGTTGCCTAGAGGGCTTTCAAGGAAGCTTGGGGCACAAGTAGAGCCCGCAAGGCCCACACTCTGCCAGGGCATGACCCTCTCTGCTGACTTCTGGGCTTCACTGCTGCACTCTCCAGGTCAGTAAAGATGCCCAAATAGCTTCTGTTGACTCTATAAGGGGTTGGTCAAGTATCTTAGTATGGACTTACACCTCATATACATATATACATATATATATGACATATATATATACATATATATATACATATATATATACATACATATATATATACATATACATATACATATATATATAGCTGACATATACAGAGGAGCATGGGACAGTCACAGCTAAAAAGCTCCAGGGAACAGTCATATAAATTCTAAGAAAGACTCCCCATGCAGGTGGGTGAATTACAAAATGATGCCCCATGTGGTAGGGAAAAGATGCTCCTTCCACCAGACTTTGGCAGTCCCAAACCAGGGTGCAAAGATTGGTGAGTGGTACATGAGCTGGATTTCAGTCCCTCTTATCTACCAGACTCAACCTACCCAACCACAGGCAGCAATGCTAGTCAACTTCCTGCTGGGGCCACCACAGAAGGCTCAGCTATGAGGGATCCCTGGAGCAGAGGCTCCCCTCTGGCAGAATATGGATATGGCTCAAAGCTTCCAGTGTCTTGGCTGAACTGGCTCAATTGTTCCCACCAGGTTCTGAAAGACTCTAAGAACAAGCCCACAAAACACATCTGCCCAAAACTCTCAAAAAGAACCTGAGATGGTGCCACTGTGACCCATGGTCCTCCCTCCCTTTATCCATCCCTTCATTCCAGGCCATGGGAGTCAGAAGGTGACCTGGCATCAAGTATTGTCTTTACTGACCAGATGACCCTGATCCAGTGACTTAGCCTCTCTCAGCTTCAGCCTCTCATCTCCAAAGCAGAAATAACACCTGTCAGCAGCCCCTGAGAATGAGTGTGGGACCGGGAAACAAAAGCCCTCAGAGAGTTAGGTTAGTGAGATGCCCGCAGAAGGATAAGATACGCCATCTGTTGGCATGAACCAAAGAGTTGGCCTGAAAATGTGATTGCAGAGTTTGGGAAGACCTCAAACGCCAATCATGGTAGCCTGAGTGTGGTCACAGGGAGATAAGACTGAGGGGTGATGGTAATGGAGTAAATAGAAACTTCACTAACTAAATCAGTTGGTAGAAGAGTGTGTGAGCACAGGAAGCACGCCTAGCCTGGAGCAGAGACAAGGGGAGCCCAAGGAGCCAGGAGCTGGCCACATTCATTCTGTGATAAATTCACAAAGCTGATGCCAGGCTCAGAGGCCTCTTAGCAGCCAGCCACTCAGCCTTCCTCTTAGAGACACCCGACCTCTCACCAGCCCTTTTCAAGCTGCAACAATCCTGAATCCCAGGGTTATTATAAGGATTAAATAGGAAAGTGCCTGTCAGATAGCAGGTAGCAAATAAACTAACATTCCTCTCGCACTCCGTTCTCTTTTTTCCCTGCAATAATAACCAAATCTTTGCAACCACACAAGCCTTTCCTCCTAGATTTTCCTGACATTCCTGCTCTTCCCTCTGCTGGTATTAATTCTCCTCCATCCATATACGAATCCATCACATCACTTTCCTCTATGCCCAATGGAACATCACTTTTATTGGCAAGGAACTCCTCTCTGTTCTAAATCTAGCGGGGAACAAAGATTAATAAAATAAGCATACAAATATCAACTTGCAACTGCCAAGTGCTATGAAGGAAAGGTAAGAGCGCTGTGGTGTGTGCCCCACCCTTCTTCAGGGCTGAGACGCTTAACCCCCCACCTGCCGGGATTGTTGTATGCCTACAGCTCCCACTTGAGTCCCCCAGGAACTGCCGTTAGCCTTTAAGAGCCACACTGGCAAAAATCATGCCTCTATCCTGGGGGCAACCCATCTCCAATGTCTGTTGCTTGCAGCCCTATTGCCTCAAGGTGGAAACTCTGGAGGACCATCCCTGCTCCATCGCTCCTCCTGATATTGACTTGACCTTGTTATGAATCAAAATTCAATTCCTGGGGGCTTCCCTGGTAGTGGTATTAGGGTTAGTCACTCAGTTGTGTGTGACTCTTTGAGACCCCATGGACTGTAGCCAGCCAGGCTCCTCTGTCCATGGAGATTCTCCAGGCAAGAATACTGGAGTGGGTTGCCATTCCCTTCTCCAGGGAATCTTCCTGACCCAGGGATTGAACCCAGGTCTTCTGCATTGCAGGCAGATTCTTTACCATCTGAGCTATGAGGGAAGTGGCAAAGAATCTGACTGCCAGTGCAGGAGACCTGGATTCGATCCCTGGTCCAGGAAGACGCCACATGCTGAGAAGCAACTAAGCCCATGTGCCACAACTCTTGAGCATGTGCTCCAGAGACCAGGAACCACAAATGCTGAAGCCTGAGAACCATGACTACTGAGCCCACCACCCTCGAGCCTGTGCTCTGCAACCAGAGAAGCCACCTCAGTGAGAAACCCACGCACTGCAAATAGAGAGTAACCCCGATCACTGCAACTAGAGAAGAGCCCTTGCAGCAACAAAGACCCAGCACAGCCAAAAATAAATAAAATTTTTAAAAAGTTCAACTCCTCCACCTGCCCATTCCTCCTGCCTACACCACCCCTTGCTTGGGCATTGATCCTGTGGGTACTCCCCAATAATTCCTGCACACAATTCTCTGTCTCAATATATGCTTCTCCTCCTATATATAAAAGGGAACTAGACTCAATACTTTTTAATAACCTACAAGAGAAAAGACTCTGAAAAGGAATTGTATGTTATATAATCATTGTGCTATACACCTTACTTCAATTTAAAAAAATTATTTTTTTTTTTTAAAAAAATATCTACTCCCCAAGGAACCCACCTAGGACCACATATCAAAGAAGGATTGATCCAGGTAGAGGAGTGGTGGCGGTGAGTGGAATGTGAGGGTCACAGAAAGCTTTCCTAATGAGGGTGCATTTGAGCTTCCTCCAGATAACTCCTTATCTGGAGGAAGAATATTCTAAGTATTAGGAAGAGAAGAAACAAAACTCTGAGGGAGAACAAAAAAGGAGCTTAAGGCAGAGTGGCTGGAATCCTGAGTGAGAGGCACCAGGGGAGGGAGAGAGGTGAGGACAGAAACATGTTTGGTCAAGGTTCTTAAATGCCAAGTTAGATTACGGGAGACCAAAGAGAACGCTTTCTGATTCATGACTGCATTAGGCTGCCACGCATGCTAAGTCACTTCAGTCATGTCTTATCGTTTGTGACTCAATGGACTGTAGTCCGCCAGGTTCCTCTGACCATGGGATTTTCCAGGCAAGAATATCAGAGTGGGTTGCCATACCCACCTCCAGGGGATCTTCTCGACCCAGGGATAGAACCCACATCTCTTACATCTCCTGCATTGTCAAGGGGATTCTTTACCACTAGGTCCACCTGGGAAGCCCTTAGTCTTTTATGGCTGCCATACAAAAGATCACAGACTGAGCAGCTTAAACACCAGAAATGTATTCTCCCAGTCTGGTCACTGGAAGTCCAAGATTAAGGGGTTGGCAGAGTTGGTTTCCTCTAAGGCCTCTCTCCTTGACTTGCAGAGGCCACCATCTTGCTGTCTCTTCACATGGTCATCCCTCCAGGCACCTGATGCCTGGTGTCCCTCTTGTATTCAAATCTCCTCTTCTTTTTCTCAAAGATTTTATTTTTAAAATAATTTTATTTATTTATTTTTGGTTGTCCTGGGTCTTCATTGCTACATGAGCTTTTCCCTATTTGCAGTGAATGGGGCCTACGCTCTAGTTGCTGTACACAGGTTTCTCATTTTGGTGGCTTCTCCTGATGCAGAGCGTGGGCTCTAGGGCACATGGGCTTCAGGAGTTGCAACTCGTGGGCTCTAGAGCACAGGTTCAATAGCTGGGGCACACGGGCTTACTTGCTCCAGGGCATGTGGGATCTTCCCGGTCCAGATATCAAATCCATGTCTCCTGCATTGGCAGGTGGACTCCTACCACTGAGCCACCAAAGAAGCCCCCTCAAATCTCCTCTTCTTATAAAGACACAGCCTGCAATGTGGGAGACCTGCGTTCAATCCCTGGGTGACGATGATCCCCTGGAGAAGGGAATGGCAACAAGCACCAGTATTCTTGCCTGGAGAATTCCAAAGACAGAGGAGCCTGGGGGGCTACAGTCCATGGGGTCGCAAAGAGTCAGACATGACTGAGCAGCTAACTCACACAGATTGAACCAGGGCCCAGACTGAATGGCCTTGTTTTAACTTAATCTCTTCTTTTAAGGCCCTTACTCCAAATGCAGTCACATTGAGGTCCTGGGGGAGGGGGGATTAGAGCTTCAACATACAAATTTGGGAAGGATACAACTCAGCCTACAACAAGGATATTCTCTGTATGTAAGATCCTACAAATGTAGAATAGAGAAGGAAATGGAAACCCACTCCAGTCTTCTTGCCTGGAGAATTCCATGGATGCAGGACCCTGGGGGGCTACAATCCATGGAGTCTCAAAGAGTCGGGCACAATTTAGCAACTAAACGACAAAAACAAATGTAGAAAACCTAAATCTCAATAAATTAATAATTTCAGTAACTGCCTTTCTTTGAAAATAAAAAATAACATTACATTTTATTGTAACAAGAAAAATATGTATTTGCCACAAGTGGATATCTCTCATTTTAACCACCCCCTCCCCAGAACCCTCTGCTGCCTGTGAAGCTGCTATCCCAAATCCCTACTTGTGAGAAATTTAAATCTGTGCTGATCCACCCCACTATGAACCCACGGTTTCCGACGGCTGCGGGCCCTCTGCTGTCCGGCAAGCCTCCCGTTCACTCCCAGGCTAGTCCACTTCCAGTCTGCTCAGTGGCTATGCCAAGCCTCTCCATCCTCGGCCAGCCCCACTTACCCTTCCCTACACCTCACTCTCATAAGACCATCTGGCCTCCCTCAAAGAGACGGGGGAGGTCACGAGATGTTGCCCAGTTTCTTGGCTCACGCTCTCCTAATTTTTCCAAATCTAACTAGAGAAAGGCATGAGGTGAAGAAGGAAGAAATTGAGTTTGGCTCCAGTACAGCTGCACCATGTAAGATCTTCCTTCTTAGGCAAGTTCACATCACTTCCCTGCAACTCAGTTTCTTTTTTTTTTTCTTTAATTTTATTTTATTTTTAAACTTTACATAATTGTATTAGTTTTGCCAAATATCAAAATGAATCCGTCACAGGTATACATGTGTTCCCCATCCTGAACCCTCCACCCTCCTCCCTCCCCATACCATCCCTCTGGGTCCTCCCAGTGCACTAGCCCCAAGCATCCAGTATCATGCATTGAACCTGGACTGGCAACTCGTTTCATACATGATATTATACATGTTTCAATGCCATTCTCCCAAATCTTCCCACCCTCTCCCTCTCCCACAGAGTCCAAAAGACTGTTCTATACATCAGTGTCTTTATCCATGAGAGAAAAGTTATTGCTTTCTATCACACTTAGGGAAAAAACCCAACTCCTTGCCATGGCCAGCAAAGGTGGCCCTCCATAACCTGGCCCTGTCCACTCTGACCCAACCTTCTACCCCTCTCTCCCTGGCTGAGCTCCTCCAGCCACTTGGTCTTCCAGTTACTCCTGGAACACCAAGTTCCTTCCCGCACCAGGGCCTTTGCACATTCTGGTCCCTCTGCAAGGTCTTGTCATGACTCCTCCCCCGCAAGCAGTTCTCAGAGAGTCCTTCCCTGACAACACCAAAGAAACTAGCCCTGTCTTTTCTAATCTCTTCATTTTTCTTAGTTTCACTCATCACTTACTGCCTGAAATTATATCTTTGTTAACTTGTTTATTGCCTGCCTGTCTCACAAAATTATGGGCTCCGGGAGAGCAGGGACGGCGTCTTGGTCACAGCCACCTACAGCAGTGAAACAATGCCTGCCTCCCTGCTTGCTTGCTGCTGTAAAGTCACTTCAGTCATGCCCAACTCTGTGCGACCCATGCACTGCAGCCCACCAGGCTCCTCTGTCCATGGGATTCTCCAGGCAAGAATACTGGGGTGGGTTGCTGTGTCCTCCTCCAGGGGATCTCCCCAACCCGGGTATCGAACCCACGTCTCTTACATCTAACCTGCATGGGCAGGAGAGTCCTTTACCACTAATGCCGCCTGGGAAGCCCAAAACAATGCCTGGTGTTCACCAAATTTTGTCAAATGAATAATAGAAAAAAAAACACTAAGATGCCATCTGAGCCATCTCTTTGCTACCAAGACCACCACCATTATTCCTCTGAGAAACAACTATGCCCAGCTTCATGTCTCAGTTCTAACATTTGGCAGAATGGGAGGTGCCAGCCACCTTCTGACACGACCCACTCCTTGGCCACAGTGAATGTCAGAGGGTAGTTACATGACTTGATCTGAGCCTATCAGAGTTTTTCCCTGGGATATTTCAAACTATAACCAAGGAAAAAAGCAAAAAAAAAAAAAAAAAATTCCCCAGAGAGACACGAGGGGGAGGCTGGGAGCATGAAAATGAGACTCCAGATGCCTGGTCAACACAGCCCATCCTGTGTTTGGACACCTGAGCCAATAAACATCTCTTTGTCTAAGCCAGTTTGCACTGTGATTTTGTCACTTGGAACCAAAGAATTCTGTTGTCATGATAAATGAATCGATGTACGCCAAAGGCCTGGACCAGTGCCCGGGTCAGAGCAGATGTGTAATTGTCTTTAACTCCCTTCATGCTACCCTGTAATTTCATTCTTCTCTGTCTCCTCCCTCCCACTCTCAAACAGGGGTGTCCCTCCAGCCATCCAAGGCCACCTCCACCCACTCTGTACTCAGAACCTTCTTCTTCCCTTCCCTCTCTTCTTGCAACGAGGAGCGCCTACGAGGCAAGGGCCATGTGGGTTCATCTCTCACTGTCTGTGCCCGGCAACCAGCATGTGCCCAAAATGCCTGTCTCAGTGGCAGAGACAGAGCTGAGCAGAATGAAGCCTCAGGATCCTTATAAACTAAAGAGGGCTCCATAAAATGTGTGAAAAGGGAAGGCCTGTCTGTATGTAAGGGATTGTGATTGCGGTTTTATTAGCCAAATAGATAACCCTCATCATGAAAGGAGCCTTTCTGGAGTGATGGATGGCTCCGAGGCTCCGGAGGGACATGGGTATTTCTCAAGGCCGCCAGTCAAACAAGTTAGCTGCATAACATTTCTCTCTCCATAGCAACAGGCCTGGCCTCTTCTGCCAGGCCCCAGCACCTGTGCCTCTGACAGTTCCTCAGCCTCGTGGCTGCTGCCTTGTGCAGCCTGCCATCGGCTGGGCTCACTTGCAGCCCCGTGTAAGGGGGAGAAAGAACCAGCCTGGGGAGGGGCAGATGGAGGAAATCTGGAGTCCACAGCAAGGCCAGGCCATGGGCCACTACCCCCTCTGTCTCTGAGTGCTGCAGCATTCTGCCAAGCCTCACCCCCAGCCAGCAGGGATGAGAGGGAAAGGAAGGGGATGGAAGGACAGGCTCCCCCCAGGAGACTGAGAAAGGGGCAGAGCACCCTCCATCATCTCAGTGATCCAGAGGTAGGTCGTCTCCACTATGGAGATGAGAAAACAGAGAGGGTGCCTGAGATGAGGGGACCAACCTGAGGTCACCATCCAGCAAGTGGCAGGGTCCCCAGGCTCATCTGATACCCCAGCCTATGTGCTTTCCTCTCTGGGATCCTGCTTCCCTTCTGGCTCCCCACATACTTGGTGAGCCTCAGCAGGACTGGAAACAAGACGGGTGGTAGGTGGGGGGAGGGGGGGTCCCGGCAGGCCCCTCCCCCAGCTCCCAGGCTCCATCCAGAGAAGGCACATCAGTGCCTGAAAAGATCCACATGTGGAGGTAGCGAGTGTAGACCACTGCTCTGGGAAGTCTGGCATTGAACAGAGAGGGAGGTTTTCTAAGATTCAGACAGCCTGGACCAGAGAGAAGCTTCTCCAGGAAAGAAAGAGACTGAAGGCATGGAAGACAAAGGGGTCATGCACAACTTGAGCTCCTGGGGGCAGGGAGAGGCAGGAAGGCACTGGATTAAACCAGGGATATACAGACTTTTTCTGTAAAAGTCCAGACAGTAAATATTTTCAGCTTTGCAAACCGTACAGCCTCTGTCACAACTACCAAAATGCCGTTGTAGTACAAAGACAATGCATAAACAAATATGTGGCTGCGTTCCAATAAAACTTTATTTACAAAAATAGATGGTGAGCTGGATTTGGCCCTGGGCCATAGTTCACCAATCTAGAGCCTGGGGTGCAGCTGGCCCTGCAGGAAGCGGTGGGGAGGGGTGATACACATGAAGAGGAGAAGGGAAACCTCGTCTTCTGGGTTTTGCCATCCACAGTGCAGGCGCACAGTAGGTGCGCACTGATGGCTGATTCGAACTGTTGAACTGGGAGGCAGGAGGGAAAAAGAAGGTGTTGGGTAAATTGACAGAGAAATGTTGAGATGGTCTTCGCCCTCTGAAGGCGGGAAAGAGAATGAATTAAGGGGTGTAGAGTTGGTGGCTTCAAGAAAGTAGGAAAGGCTTGCATGACAGGAAGGCATCAAGTCCTAGCGTCTCTAACATCCATGCCCAGTAGGGTTCGTTAAACATTGCCCCCCAGAGCAGGCAGGTCTCTAGCAAGGTGCAGAGATGGAAGGTAGCTTTGAAATCTGCTGATACACACAGCCAGCGGTGAGTCAGTATAAACTGGTACAACAGGCCAGGGTTCTGGGCTGAAACTTTGCAAGCAGAAGCCTACTGCTTACTAGCCCAGCACTTTCAAATCACTTCTGGACAAGCAGAAGTGATGATTAAGTCCACTCACTATCCCGCAAAAGCATTGCACTGGGCGATCCTTTATGTAGCTCCGGCAAGTTTTTTTAGGATGAAAATTTTAAAGTTCTGGTTTCCCAGCTGCTCACTACCTGTGGCCTGATGAGTCTGCTCTCTTTTCTGAGAAGTCCTTGCCCCTGTGAGGTTCACAGTGAGTGGTTCTGATTTCAGAAAAGCCACGTATACAAGCCACTAACACACTGAGGAGAGGAGGAGACCGATGTGGAAAAAAGACGTGCTGGGTTTCATGGGGACCCATGGAGAGAAGTGGACCTAGGAGACTGAAGGGCACCACAATCCAGGGACAGGGCTACTGTTACGGGGCGTCTCGGTGACAGATGACATCCTCCGCTACTTTGTGTGTATGTCTACCTGTGGGCATCCTTTTCCCTTGGGATGGTTTCCAGAGGTTTCTGTAATTATGACGATTGCTGGGCTTGCTGCTTCCCTGAACTTTGGGACTCCCCGCCTCCCACCGAGCTTTCCTGGTAGCTCAGTTGGTAAAGAATCCACCTGCAGTGCAGGAGACCCCGGTTCGATTCCTGGGTTGGAAAGATCCCCTGGAGAAGGGAAAGGCTACCCACTCCAGTATTCTGGCCTGGAGAATTCCATGGACTGTATAGTCCATGGGGTCACAAAGCAACTTTCACTTTCCCTTTCCCTCCCACCAGTTTCCATCAGTACCCCAGCTGAAGATAGCAAGGGTGGCCACTCAGACTGCACCACTCCATGAGGCACCAACCAAGAAGCACAACAGACACGATCTTTGTAGCCGTCATTATTATGCCAGTTCGATGCAAGAGGGACTTGAGCCACCGAGAGGTCACACACAGGTTAAGCAATTTGATTCCTGAGCCAGCACTCTTCCACGGGCCACCAGGGTGATGCGCTCAGTTGCTGCCAGGACCCAGGCCTGCAAGGATGGCAGCTCGAGCTGGCTGGGCAAAAGTGCTCAGGCATATGCGTTTGAGTGGAGGACATCATGGCATGTAGAAAAGGCGGCTGTCCGCGGGGAGCAATCACTAGAGTCTGCCATATTGCTGGGGACAACCTTGCCAGACCTTCCAATTTTTCAAGAGAAGCTAGGATCCAGAGTTGTAAGCGAAATCCCCTGGTTTTTGGAAACTGACTCAGAGGTTTTTTAAATGCTATGAGGCCAAACAAAACACATCAGCTGGCCAAATCTAGCCCCTGCGTCACCGGTCTGCCTCCACTGTACCGCGTGTGCCGTTTCTTTCTCTGGTTACATGCACATAGCAGACCCTACAAGGTGCATGCGTACTCAGTCTCTTCACTCATGTCCAACTCTTTGTGATCCTATGGACTGTAGCCTGCCAGGCTCCTCTGTCCACGGGATTCTCCAGGCAAGAAAACTGGAGGTTGCCATGCCCTTCTCCAGGGGATTTTCCCAACCCAGGGATCGAACCCGCATCTCTTACATCTCCTACATTACAGGCAAATTCTTTACTGCTGAGCCACCAGGGAAGCCCCACCCTACAAGGTAAATAGTGTTCATCCCCATTTAACAGACAAGGACCGAAAACTCAGAGGAAAGGAAGGGACTTGTCCACAGTCACTTAGCGGACACATACCTAACCTGGAGTCTGTGCTTTCTGCCAGGCCCTAAATTACTCTTTCAGGGACTGGTTGTTCCTGCAGATGGTAAAAGCCGGGGGCTCGTGGTTTCTCATACCCCTGGTGTCTCTCACTCAGTGCAGTGCGTGGAGTGAGGCCTGGAGCTCCACAGAGATGCTACTCCCCAACTGGGCTGCTTCAGTATCAGACACCACTCCTACTCGGACTCAGCCGGCATTGTCAGCCATTCCCCAGGGCCTTCTCTGAGTGACGGGGGAGACAGTAACCCTGGGGAGCCCTCAGCCTGGGTCACCAGAAAGTGGTAGTAGACCAGGTGGCCAAGTGCCCCAGTTAAGACAGAAACAAGAGGAACCCAATTTCTCCATCCAGAACCTGAGCTTCTGCTTCTGGGGATGGATCCCCTTGACTGAGCCTAGATGTTGAGACCATCTGGTCCAACTTTGTTTTGTGAACTTTATTATACACTTACAGGAGGATGTGAGCTGAATGCTGGTTCAATTAAGGAAAAGTTGTAACTTGCTGAACCCCATGAGTGCTGCTCAAACCTGGAAGAAGGTCTCTGGTGGGCAGCCACAGAGTTCTGTCCTTAACTTTGACCTGTATAACATTTTTGCTAATGACTGAGTTGAAAACATAACAGGCCTGTTCACCAAATTTGCAGCTGATTTAAAAAAAAAAAAAAAGGAAAAAAATAAAAAAGGCAGATTGCAAAAACATCAACAGGATCCAGATGGCTCTAGACAGTCTGGACTGATGGGCTGAATCTAATAAGATAAAATAAAACAGAGATAAATGTCATGTCCTGAACTTGGCTTCAAGACAATAACTGCTCAAGGACAGGATTGAGGTGGACAGCACAGAAATGGGACTGAACAGTGGCAGGTTTTGATAGGTCATCCTGGCTGTGGCACTAAGAGAATAAGCCGGAATGTTCATCACAGCATTGGTTATTATGGCGCAACACTGGAAACAATCGTGGTCCAGTAATTATGGCTCCTCTGTACAATTGACAATGATACACCCATTAATAATAATAATGTCATACAAATACACTAAATGACATCAGTTCAGTTCAGTTGTTCAGTCATGTCCGACTCTTTGTGACCCCATGGACTACAACACACCAGGTCTCCTGTCCATCACCAACTCCCAGAGCTTACTCAAATTCATGTCCATTGAATCGGTGATGCCATCCAACCATCTCATCCTCTGTCTTCCCCTTCTCCTCCCACCTTAAGTCTTTCCCAGCATCAGGGTCTTTTCCAATGAGACAGTTCTTTGCATTAGGTGGCCAAAGTATTGGGTTTCAGCTTCAGCATCAATCCTTCCAATGAATATTCAGGACAGATTTCCTTTAGGATGGACTGGTTGGCTCTCCTTGCCATCCAAGGGACTCTCAAGAGTCTTCAACACCACAGTTCAAAAGTATCGATTCTTCAGCACTCAGCTTTCTTTACAGTCCAACTCTCACATTCATACATGACTACTGGAAAAATCATAGCTTTGGCTACACAAAGAGACATTTGTTGGAAAAATAATGTCTCTGCTTTTTAATATGCTGTCTGGTGATTCAGAGGATAAAGCGTCTGCCTGCAATGCAGGAGACCTGGGTTCGATCCCTGGGTTGGGAAGATCCCCTGGAGAAGGAAATGGCAACCCACTTCAGTATTCTTGCCTGGAGAATCCCATGGACATAGGAGCCTGGTGGGCTACAGTCCACAGGGTCACAAAGAGTTGGACGCTACTGAGTGACTTCACTTTCTTTCACTTTCTAGGTTGAGCATAGCTTTTCTTGCAAGGAGCAAGTGTCTTTTCATTTCATGGCTGCAGTCACCATCCGCAGTGATTTTGGAATCCCAAAAAATAAAGTCTCTCCCTGTTTCCTTTGTTTCCCCATCTATTTACCATGAAGTGATGGGACCAGATGTCATAATCTGAGTTTTCAGAATGTTGTTTTAAGCCAACTTTTTCACTCTCCTCTTTCACTTTCATCAAGAAGCTCTTTAGTTCTTCTTCTCTTTCTGCCATAATGGTGGTGTCATCTGCATATCTGAGGTTATTGATATTTCCTGCAGCAATCTTGATTCCAGCTTGTGATTCATCCAGCCCGGCATTCCTCGTGAGGTACTCTGCATATAAATTAAATAAGCAGGATGACAATATACAGCCTTGACATACTCCTTTCCCAATTTGGAACCAGTCTGTTGTTCCATGTCCAGTTCTAACTGTTGCTTTTTGACCTGCATACAGATTTCTCAGGAGGCAGGTGAAGTGGTTTGGTATTCCCATCTCTTGAAGAATTTTCCACAGTTTGTTGTGATCCACACAGTCAAAGGCTTTGGCATAGTCAATTAAGCTTTTTTGATGATCCAACGGATGTTGGTAATTTGATCTCTGGTTCCTGTGCCTTTTCTAAAACCAGCTTGAACATCTGGAAGTTCACGGTTCACGTACTATTGAAGCCTGGCTTGGAGAATTTTGAGCATTACTTTACTAATATGTGAGATGAGTGCAATTGTGCAGTAGTTTGAGCATTCTTTGGCATTGCGTTTCTTAGGGATTGGAATGAAAACTGACCTTTTCCAGTCCTGTGGCCACTCATGAGTTTTCCAAATTTGCTGCATATTGAGTGCAGCACTTTCACAACATCATCTTTTAGGATTTGAAATAGCTCAACTGGAATTCCATCGCCTCCACTAGCTTTGTTCCTAGTGATGCTTCCTAAGGTCCACTTGACTTCACATTCCAGGATGTCTGGCTCTAAGTGAGTGATCACACCATCGTGATTATCTGGGTCATGAAGATCTTTTTTGTATCATTCTTCTGTGTATTCTTGCCATCTCTTCTTAATATCTTCTGCTTCTGTTAGTCCATAGCATTTCTGTCCTTTACGGTGCCCATCTTTGCATGAAATGTTGCCTTGGTATCTCTAATTTTCTTGAAGAGATCTCTAGTCTTTCCCATTCTATTATTTTCCTCTATTTCTTTGCACTGATCACTAAATGACATAGTGAAATATTAAATGAAAAATAGCAGGTTACAAAGCAATGTGTGCAATTTGAGCCAATTTTTTAAAGGATTGGAGGGGAAAAGCTGTGGAAAGATAAAACCAAATGTGAGCCTGGCAGTTTCTGGGTGGTATTGGGGTGACCTGTATATAGGGAGAGGTCTCAGTAAGTATAAACTTTTGAAGGTTTTAAAAGGCTAATGCAATCCTCAGACATGTGCAATCTAGGGTCTAAAACGTTGGAGCAAGAAGTCCCATTGTTCTTTGCCACTATCAAGCCTGGGGTCTTGGGACCAGTTCCACGTACCTCCCTTTCACAAAGGACAACTTAGTGATAAACAGTGAGAGCAAACGTTCTGCATTCTTGCAATGTGCCTAGAAGTGTGCTAAGCTATTTTAATTGGTTGTCTCATTTAGTAGTTCCAGTGAGCCTCCCTGGTGGCTCACAGTAAAGAATCTGCCTGCAATGCAGGAGACTGGAATTTGATACCTGGGTCAGGAAGGGAATAGCTACCCGCTCCCATATTCTTTCCTGGAGAATTCCAAGGACAGAGGAGTTGGCGGACTACAGTCCACAGGATCGCAAAGAATCAGACATGACTGAGTAACTAACCCTTTCAGTAGTACTCCCTATGAGACAGGTACCAGTGTTTTCTCTACCTGTTTACAGACAACATTCAGAGAGGCCGAAGAACTTGCCCAAGGTCACACAGTTAGTGAACAGCAGCCCCAGGATTAACTGGATACATTAGGCAAGGAAAAGGAGACAGACAGCTTCCCTGCAAGTAATGCAAATACTTCTGAGCATGAGGCATCAACCCCAGACCCACCCTGAGAATCCTCAATGTCAGGGCTGATTGCCAGGGGTTCTAACTGACTAAGGGTCCCTGGCCTGCTTGGGAGAAATTGGGAAGGCACCACTGAGACTGAATGTTGGAGCCACTGGGACTGAATTTCAGAACCCCAGGCTCCAGGATTAACCCTTCCTCACAGAAGGTGAAGAAAGCTTGCCTCTCAATTTTGGGGAGATCAAAGAACTTGCAACTGGGTTGGGGGTGGCAGGGAGTAGGAAAGTCAGCACAGGGTAATGTCAGAAAATTAGTCATCTGGGCTTCCCTGGTGGCTCAGTAGATAAAAATCTGCCTGCCAACGCAAGACACATGGGTTTAATCCCTGGTCCAGGAAGATCGCACATGCTGCAACTAAGCCCATGAGCCACAGCTACTGAAGCCCATGTGCCCTAAGCCTGTGCTCTGCAATAAGAGAAACCCTAGCAATGAGAAGCCCATTCACATCAACTAGAGAGTAGCCCCCCCATTTGCCACAACTAGAGAACAGCCCAAGCGACAATGAAAACCTAGCTCAGCCATAAATAAATAAATAAAGTTTGTATTTTTTTTAATTAGTCATCCTCCCACCTCATCCAGTGCCTCTAGTGGACTTGATCTCAGCTCCTTCTCATCAAGAACTGAACAGCCTAAAAGATCTACAACTCTGTGGGTGCCAGCCCATGTTAGACCAGCCAGAGTCTGCCATACCTTGGGGGAAATCTCCCTTGGTGAGGGGAAGCCCGTGACAGTGGGCCTGGAGAGCAAACCAGCACAGAGAGGCCACCCACGGTTCCAGGACAGGGGAAGGCATCTCTGAGCAGATCTTCTCCCTGGGGTCTGACCAAAGCAAGCACACTGGGACTGGGGCTTTGAAATCTGCTCTCCAATCTTGAAAACACGAATTAGTCTATAGGAGGAAGAGGCCTCTTCAGTGTGAATCCAGAGGGTAGTGCCAGCTTTAATGGGGAAGGAACAAGAGAGGCAGCTTTCAGCCCCTAGCCAGCAATGGGGCAGGTCTCGCATAAATGTTAGGTGGCCACAGATTGTCAGAGCAGTGTAGAAGGGGTTATGCTTTCCACTTTGAAGGCTATGAGGCTCAGGATTTGAGTGTTAACTCAACATCATTTCCCCAGGTCCTTAGCACATACCTGGATTACAATAGCTGCTCAAAAAAACACTATCTATTGAATTAATCAATTAGTGAGATGAAGTATGAGACCAGATTACCACTAAGGGCCCTTCTAGAACTATGTCTATGGTCCTGTGGAATTTATAATCAGTGTCTATAAAGTCCTGATTATTTTCATCATGACTCATTTCTTCCAGTGTGCATGTCTTCATTTAACCCAGCTGCAGTCCCAGTGGACAGGTCACTCTGCACTCCTTTCAGGTCATCACATCCCACTCTAGTTGCTTTACCCTGAGACCCCACATAGCACCCCGTGATGCCACCAAGCCCAGAAGTTGTACATTTGGTTGTTTACAATATTTTACATTTACAATGTACACAGCTACCACCGTGAGTGTTCGTTTGTTTTCCTTCTTGGTTATTTCCCTGGACTCGACTTTGCAAAAGGAGACTGTTGGATGTCTTTGCCCAACCAGTGACTAGTTCCTCTGGCACATTTGGGACCATAAACTCCAGTTCTTCCAGCTGCTGTGCACTGTAACGATTTCCCAATCCCAGAGCTAGCGGACAACAGACCCAGAACCTTCTAACTCAGAGCTAAGTGGTCTTAGAACATCCCAGAGTCTGCTGAGAATGGGAGCTCCACCGGGTTTTTCTTCAGCTCATTTATATCATGTCTGAGTTGCAAGAGCCACGATAAATGAGCTCCCCCTTCACACACCCATTCCAGAAGCTCTTTTGATATAACACCACAGTCTGGGCGATGGGTCCCAGGAGGCGGTCTCCCCGCACGAAATGATTCTCCTGAAATTCATTGTTTATTTCCTTCCTTCTTATAGCTTGTCAGTAGTGGGGGATGTGGGAAGACTGCAAAAGAAAGACATACAGGCGTCTGGGCTTCAGCAAGAGTGCTCATTTCAGATAGTAACGTTTATGGGCCTCAGACACACTGTCACGGAGAGTGAGCCTAAAACTGTCACGTCCAAGATTCCCAGCCCGGTGCAAACGGTCACATCTGACCCTGCCCAGCAGAGTAACTTAGCCAAAAATCTAAATGGTGTCCTGGCCCTTACGAGCCCTCCGGCAAGATGGGATGATTTCTAGGACCACCAACAGGGTACAAATCGTGCCCCTTCTTCCCACCATCCCCAAGTCAGCGCGCAGCAGGACTATCTTTTCTTGCTTGTTTAATGGCTGCCTAACGTGACCCACAAGACGCGAGAATGTGCTGTGTGTGCGTCTGCGGGTTGATGGATGGCGTACACTGCCGGGTAGATGGGATGGCTACAACAGGGACTGAGTCTCCCCCAACACCGACGCAGTGAGCTGGGGGCGGGGGGTTGCTGCCTGTCCCCTGCCTTCCCCATTATGATCCCTTCCTCTGGCATTTGCTTCATTACGATTTGTCACGCAAAAAGTTTTTTCTCTTTCTTGCAGTATATTCTGGGCTAATTTTAGAAATTTGTTTTCACCTTCCGACATTGACTCCTGGGGCAGCTTGCAAGCTGCCTGGAACGAAAAATCAATGGTGACAGCAGCAGAGTGGGCGCCGGGTCCTCATTAACCTGGAGCTTGGAGCAGCCCCAGCCCTGTCTTCTCCCGCAAGGCTGACCCTGGGCAAAAATGGGCAGCTGGGACGTCTTCCTCTGGTGGCCTTGATCTTTCTATTCTGAGCCCTCTCTGCCTGTTCTCTGCTTTCTCCTTTACCAAAACTTACTCCCCTGCCCCCACCCTTCAAGCATGGGGGATGGAGGGAGAAGATCTCTGAGTGCCTACCCATATGCCAGGCACTTGGCTAGGCAGTCTATATGCATGTTCCCATTCAGGGCTACCAATAATTCTAAGAAGTTGGTATTACCCCCATTTCACAGAAGAGGAAACTGAGGCACAAAGAGATTAAGAAACAAGCACAGCTAGTAAGGTGGAGCTAGGATGAGAGCCTCTGACTTCAACACCTGTGTCCTCGCCATTGCTTGCCATTACACTGGTACAGAAATCCATGAACTCTTGTTTGGGGGGTGGAGGGGGACAGCATGCCCCAGGGATACAGAAAGTGTGTTTTGCCCAGCACCCAGCTGCCCCCATTCAGTCAAAGGCTGTGCTGAGTTCTACACACAGGGACTGGCCCTAATGAAGTCTCCAGGGACCTCAGGCTCTGCTCTTAAGTCTTGGGCTCCACCCACAGGAGATGGCAGCATGGACCAAGGGAGCTCTAAATGAGAACTCACAAATCCCCAAAGTAGAATTGCAGCTCTCTGGCCAAGGGTTACTCACAAGATGTGCAGAGCAAGAGGTGGAGGCTGGGATCTTTGAAACGAGTCAAAGACAGCCAAGCGGATAGAGAGGCCAAGACTTCCAGAGTGGGGGAAATGCTACAGAAAGCTTAGATCAGCCTACCTCAGTAAAATATAATGGGAGCCATATGTCTATTGTTAGATTTTCTAGCAGCCACATTATAAAAAGTAAAAAGAAACAGGTGAAATTAATATTAATAATATATTTATTTAACCTAATATATCCCCAATATGATTTTAACATGTAATCAGTAGAAAATTCATTCATGAGATTTTTGCAATCTTTTTTTTTTAACTTTACAATATTGTATTGGTTTTGCCATATATCAACATGAATGTGCCACAGGTATACACGTGTTCCCCATCCTGAACCGTCCTCCCTCCTCCCTCCCCGTACCATCCCTCTGGGTCGTCCCAGTGCCCCAGCCCCAAGCATCCAGTATCGTGCATCTTTTTTTGTCCTAAGTCTTTGCAGTCTCATGTATGTATTTTACACTTATAGTCCATCTCAGCTTGGACTGGCCGACTTTAGGAACTCAATAGCCACACGTGGTCAGTGGATTCCGTATTATACAGAGCAGGGCTAGACCCACAGTTTTTAAATGATGTTCAGTGGAACTCAGTGTTCCTTAGAAGTATGCCTCACTGCCTAAATATTTGATGTTAATTTCATTTTGATGGATTTTTAACTGTTTAAAGTAGTCATATAGAAAAATGCACACTTAAAGATGTCCCACCCCAAACTTTAACAAATTGAAGACAATCAATAGGAAAACTTGTGTTCGTATTTGAGAGAAAATATTAATTCATCTCCTTATACAAAAAAAAAAAAAAAAGAAGAGAAGCTAAAGACAAAGGAGAAAAGGAAAGATACACCCATTTGAATGCAGAGTTCCAAAGAATAGCAAGGACAGGTAAGAAAGCCTTCCTTGGTGATCAGTGCAAAGAAATAGAGGGAAAAAATAGGGTGGGAAAGACTAGAGATCTCTTCAAGAAAACCAGAGGTACCAAGGGAACATTTCATGGAAAGATGAGCTCGATAAAGGACAGAATGGTATGGACTAACAGAAGCAGAAGATATTAAGAAGAGGTGGCAAGAAGACACAAAAGAATGATACAAAAAAGATCTTCATGACCCAATCACGATGGTGTGATCACTCACCTAGAGCCAGACATCCTGGAATGCAAAGTCAAGTGGGGCTTAGGAAGCATCACTGAAACAAAGCTAGTGGAGGTGATGGAATTCCAGTTGAGCTATTCCAAATCCTAAAAGATGATGCTATGAAAGTGCTGCACTCAATATGCCAGCAAATTTGAAAAACTCAGGAGTGGCCACAGGACCAGAAAAGGTCAGTTTTCATTCCAATCCCAAAGAAAGGCAATGCCAAAGAATGCTCAAACTACTGCACAATTGCACTCATCTCACACTCTAGCAAAGTAATGCTCTAAATTCTCCAAGCCAGGCTTCAACAGTACGTGAACTATGAACTTCCAGATGTTCAAGCTGTATTTAGAAAAGGCAGAGGAACAAGAGATCAAATTGCCAGCATCCGTTGGATCATTGAAAAGCAAGAAAGTTCCAGAAAAACATCTACTTCTGCTTTATTGACTACGCCAAAGCCTTTGACTGTGTGGATCACAACGAACTGTGGAAAATTTTTCAAGAGATGGGAACACCAGACCACTTGACCTGGCTCCTGAGAAATCTGTATGCAGGTCAAAAAGTAACAGTTAGAACTGGACATGGAACAACAAACTGGTTCCAAATTGGGAAAGGAGTATGTCAAGGCTGTATATTGTCACCCTGCTTATTTAACTTATATACAGAGTACATCACAAGAAATGCTGGGCTGGATGAAGCACAAGCTGGAATCAAGATTTCAGAAAGAAATATCAATAACCTCAGATACATAGATGGCACCACCCTTATAGCAGAAAATGAAGAACTAAAGAGCCTCTTGAAGAAAGTGAGAGGAGAGTGAAAATGTTGGCTTAAAGCTCAACATCAAGAAAACTAAGATCATGGCATCTGGTCCCATCACTTCATGGCAAATAGATGGGGAATCAATGGAAACAGTGAGACATTTTACTTTCTTGGGCTCCAAAATCATTGCAGATGGTAACTGTAGCCATGAAATTAAAAGATGCTTGCTCCTTGGAAGAAAAATTACGACCAACCTAGACAGCATATTAAAAAGCAGAAACATTACTTTACCAACAAAGGTCTGTCTAGTCAAAGCTATGGTTTTTCCAGTGGTCATGTATGGATGTGAGAGTTGAACTATAAAGAAAGCTGAGCACCAAAGAATCAATATGTTTGAACTGTGGTGTTGGAGAAGACTCTTGAGAGTCCCTTGGACTGCAAGGAGATTAAACCAGTCATCCTAAAGGAAATCAGTCCTGAATATTCATTGGAAGCACTGATGTTGAAGCTGAAACTCCAATACTTTGACCACCTGATGCGAAAAGCTGACTCATTTGGAAAGACTCTGATGCTGGAAAAGATTGAGGGCAGGAGGAGAAGGGGACAACAGAGAATGAGATGATAGGTTGGCATCACCAATTCGATGGACATGAGTTTGAGTTGGTGATGGACAGGTAAGCCTGGAGTGCTGCAGTCCATGGGGTTGAAAAGAGTCGGACTTGACTGAGCGACTGAACTGATACAATAAGTTTGTACTATAAAACACTTTTTAATCTGTTTTAAATATTAGAAACATATATTAGATTTCAACTAAGGGATAACAAGAACAAGCAACATTTCTCACACATTTACTATGTTCCAAATGGTCTATGAGCATCAGCTCATCAAATTCTCACAACAAACCTATGAGGTGGGTAATTTCATTCCCCCTGCTTGCAGAGGACGGTACTGAGTCTAGGGAGTTCAGCGGCTGGCCCAAGGTGGCAAAAGCAAGGTCACGACTTTGAAGTTAACCCCAGCTGTCTAACTTTTAAATCAAAGCTCTATAAGCACCAGACTACAGTTAAAAGCAGAACAACCCACCATGCAGTATAAATTCTGGGCCTTGTCAAACTTCCATCTACCTCATATTACTTCCTCCCTCATCCAGGCTCATAGCCTAAGTCACTCACACTTTCATCTAGCCCTTAGACGCAGGCAAGCACACCACAGAGCATTCTGCTTAATTTAACAAACGTTTACTGATACTATTGAGACTATGTATCAGCACAAGCCGTGGTCCCTTCATAGCCAAGATATATTTCTCTAAATCCTGCCTAGCCCCCAACCACTGGGGAGAGGTTGGATTTTCCCCTAGAAATGATATGAAGTCAATGAAAGATTTAAGCAAAGGGGATAACCAAAAAGACCAGATTTGCATTTTAAAAAACTTATTTTGGTAGCTGCAGCAAGGGTAGGGTGGAGGGTCTTGGGACTAAAGAAAAGAAATCAATTAGAAAGCTGTCAGATTGGTGGTAGTAGATATGAGACAGGAGCACAAACAATAAAAATACGGGATCTTGGTGATTAAATAAATCATTGAGTTGGGGCCACAGAGAGAAAGCTGAGAAAGCTGAGGACTCTGGCTTCTGTAAGAGTGGTGAGTTAATGGTGAGACTAGTCACTGAAATAGGAAATACAGAAGGACGGCCAAGATTGAGGGGAATGAGTAGATGTGATGAGTT
The DNA here is from genome assembly GCF_029378745.1 of Bos indicus. Taxonomy (NCBI): domain Eukaryota; kingdom Metazoa; phylum Chordata; class Mammalia; order Artiodactyla; family Bovidae; genus Bos; species Bos indicus. The sequence goes on along the minus strand of NC_091762.1, from coordinate 111,263,561 downwards.
TAGCTTTTGATATGGGGGTTGACGTTGTAATTAATAGACTGCCCAACATCTACTCAACCCATCTGCCACCTGTCACACAGATTCAGTCTGGGGAATTCACTCCAGATCCAGGGTGGACATGACCATATAATTCAATCATAATAAGCCCATCCCATAATAATCCTCCTTGCCAATGACTGGTATGGCACATAGGGCTAAGCCAATGAGCACATAGCATTCCCCTTGTGATTTTATTGGCATTGAGACCATAAGTTGACTCACTCAGACTGAAGGAAAGTATCTTTCTTCAACAGTTTCGGGCAAGGAGCTCTCCCTTGATAAGAAGGAAACAAGTAGTCCTGATCATTACCAAGAGCACTCCTCCAACTCAGAGGCTCGGGCTAAGACAATCCTAGGAAAAGAGTATAATCAAGAGGTCCAGGCCCTGAATGAACTTATTGGCCCACTGGATCAAGCCACCCAGAAGCTCAGCCTGTCCTCCTCTGTGAGCCAACACATCTCCTGATTGCTTGAGGCATGTCAAGTTGAGTTTCCTGCTATGTACCCCTGCAAGTCTCCTAACTGATATGGATGTGTTGAATTGAGGTGGCCCAGTACCTGGAGCCCCCTGGAGGTGTGCAGTGCAGCATCCCCCAGGTGACCTTTGGAACGCTAAAGAAGTGGAACCCATCCGGCAAATGACATCAGTCTGAAGCTGAAGAAGGAGATCAAGCTGGAGATGCAGATCCGATGTCTTCAGATGGGATAAAAACTCAGAAAGTAGATAAGGTTAACCAAAGAAAGCACATAGAGTGTGCAGAGGGGAGAAGAGCAAGGTCAAGGACAGAACCCCAGGAAATGCTGACATTTTGAGGGCTCACTTGGAAGGGGTCTAAAGAAAATGAAGGAATACCATCAATTTAAAACAAAACTTTTAATCAGTTGATCATGAATTGTACACTTTAAAATGATTACAATGGTGAATTTTATGCTATGTGAATTTTGATCTTAATACCATCTATCTTTTTAAAAGAAAGGAATAAAAACAGAAGAAACAAGGATAAGTAAAGATGTTCTGACTGTGAGGAGGAGACTGAAAGAATATGGCCAAACCAGAGAGATGAAAAAATAAAAGGGAAAAGGACAGAGAAGGGATGGGGCGACTGCTGAATGGCAAAGGGCACCGTGGAAGGAGACATGGAAGAGAGCGAAGGATGAATGTTAATTAAGGTGTAGGCCAAGCTGCTTCAGCCATGAGACTCACAGCGGAAGTTCACGTCTCTCCCACACGCCAGTCCAGAAGGAGAGGCTGGTCCAGAACAGTAAGCTAGTGTTTTCTACAGGGTCTCGAGGGGCCCAAGTTTCTTCTCGCAGTTGCTCAGCTGTGTAGGGTCTTGCCTGTGTCCACAGAACCACAGCTGGCTCATCACTGACATTTCTAAGTTGCAGCCCACAGAAAAGGGGAAATGGACAATGTTCAGGGCAAACATTCCATATATGAGTGTGATCCAGTGGGAAGCTGAGCATGTGCTTTTGTCAATAACTTAGTACATGTCCATACATAGCTGCATGGAAGGCTGGGAGAGAATGGACATTTGGAGAGACTTAGCAAGCGCCAGCCAGAGGTCTAGGAAGATGTGGTAAGAGCTAGATAAGTGACTACCCCTCTCGTCCTCAGATTTGTCATCTAGGTTTATCAGCATCAACACCTGAAACTAGTCAAATAGATAATCATATGTCTAAACTCTGAGGAGCTAATATATAGCATGGAGACTATGGTCGACAATACTGTATTGTATAACTGAAATTTGCTAAGACAGTTGATCTTAAGCAGTCTCACAAAAATAAAAAGGTAAACATGTGAGGTGATGGATGTGTTCATTAGGTGGGTTGTGGGAATCCTTTCACAAAGTATGTTATATCAAATCATCACACTATATATTAAATATATTATAGCTTTCTCAATTATACCTCAATAAAGGTAAAAAAAAAAAAAACTTGGAAGGGATATGAAGAAAAATTTTCAGATTTAATATAAAGAAAAAAATAGATAGCCTTAGACAACCCTGAAGAATTTCAGGTTCTCTGATCACAGCGCATCAGCCACCACCCGCTTGCCCACTCAGGGGACAGCCTTGCAGCCCAGTTAATGTTGCATGACCTGCTGACTCTGTTGAACCTCTCCCTCCCTGCTTCCTGACCTGTCAGCTTAGCTCTGGGACTGCTCACCAGAACCAAGCAGAAAAGGAAAAACATCGCATTCAGGTACTTCGCATTATGTAGGTCATGAGTCTCTTTTTTATTTTTAATCTCCTTCTAACCACTGACTCTCCTCAAAATCCTTCCCTTGGCCTGGCCTCTGCTTACAACTATCCCTTATTTCTCTTCTTCCTTTCACCAATCCAACCACCAACTTGTCCCCAAGCCCCCTCCAACCTGGCATCTGCCCCATCACTCAGCTGAAACTGTCACCAAGGTCATTAAATTTAATGGCCTGTTCTCAACCCTCTTCCTCCTCCACCTGGCTGGGTCTCATTAGACACAACTGACCACCCCTTCCTTGAAATGCTACCTCTCTTGGCCACTGTAATGTGCCATTCTGCACACCTGCCATCCAGCCTCTCCCTCCCTCTCCATCTCGTAATCCTGCTGTGTGTCTTTCTTTCTGCTGCTGCTGCTGCTAAGTTGCTTCAGTCGTGTCCAACTCTGTGTTGACCCCATAGACCGCAGCCCACTAGGCTCCCCGTCCCTGGGATTCTCTAGGCAAGAACACTGGAGTGGGTTGCCATTTCCCTCTCCAATGCATGAAAGTGAAAAGTGAAAGTGAAGTCACTCAGTCATGTCCGACTCTTAGCGACCCCATGGACTGTAGCCCACCAGGCTCCTCCATCCATGGGATTTTCCAGGCAAGAGTACTGGAGTGGGGTGCCATTTCCTTCTCCAGTCTTTCTTTCTATGACACCTCAAAAGACAAATGCTAATGCACCTTTTACACAGGGCACTTACCCTGCTAGCCTGGCATAGTGGAAAAGTTATAACCTGGGCTCAGATCTCAGATGTGCCACTTATTTGCTGTGTGACCTTGGCGAGTTACTTAGCATCTCTGAGTTAGTTTCCTACCTGGAAAAACAAGGATACAGACACCCCTTTCAGGCTTTGTATTATCAAGTTAGGTAACTGCCTAATAACCAGTCCTTGAAACCTCAGTGGCTTAAAAAACCTAATGTTCCAGTCTAGTGGAGGTGAACAGGAGCCAGGGTTCTACTACATCAGATTCCAGAACAATTCAGTCCAGTGTCTCAGCCATCCCCCAGGGCTCAATGTTCTTCACCGGGTTTTCAGCAGACCCCAAGGGAAAGAGTGTGCATGCACACAGAGAAGACTGTCTGTGATATTTTTAGAGGACACCCTGAAAGTGGCATACATCGCTCCTACCCACAGTCCATTGCCTAGAACTCAGTCATGTGACTTGACCTGACAGCAAGGGGTGCTGGGACATGCAGTTCCAGGAAAAAGGAAAGGGGATTTGATGGATACACAGTATTCTTTCCTCAGCTTCCCTGGTGGTGCCATGGTAAAGAATCCGCCTGCCAATGCAGGAGTAGCAAGAGATGCAAGTTTGATCCCTGGATTGGGAAGATTCCCCTGGAATAGGAAATGGCAAGCCACTCCTGTATTCTTGCTTGGAAAATTCCATGGACAGGCGGGCTACAGGTCCAGGAGGCCCCAGAGAGTTGGACATGACTGAGCACACACCCGTGCCTTAGTATCCTCTCCATCATAGGGTTTCTGTAAAGATGGAAATAATAGGAGTAAATCTTGTGACATTTCTGGAGCATAGTAGGTCCTGTATAAACAGGAGCCATTTGCAGCTATTTTTTTTTTTCCCCGCAGTTTGTCAACTTTCCCAAATGTTTAAGTCTAAACAGACAAAGGTTGAGATAAAGTAGGAGACTAGGGGAGAAAAGGGAGAAAGGAGGGAAACAAGTGTTGGGGACAGAAGCCGAAGCGCAGGCCAGGTTTGGGAGGTTAGAGCTTGGGCAGGGACTCACAAGGAGCGGGAAGCCCAGTGGCGTTGAGCACAACCTCTGATTTCCTGGCTAACTCAGGCTCCCACCTGAGCCAGAAAGGGCTTAGAAAGCTCTGAGTTTCCTTGGAAACCATTTCTCTGGCCCTCTCCACATGTTACCAGCCAAGTTGGTTGTAATCAAACCCCCACGGGGCAGAGAATGAGCTCTCAAACTGCCATCCTGGGGTTCCATCCAAATTGCTTGCATTTCCTATTTAAATTGGTAATTTCCCCACAAGTGTTCCTCCTGCCCATCCGGAGATTTGTTGGAAAAGAGAATGTTGGGACAGGCACCCAGACCCTACCAGGCCCCTTGGGAGAGCCTCCACACTGTCCTGAGTCCTTTGGCACTCCTCAGCACCAGGAACGGCCACTCCTGACCAGGACCCTGTCCTTGGGCCCCACTGGCCCACAGAGGGAAGAGCTTGGATGGCAGCATTGGAGAGAAGGCCTAACACGGCCACAGTGGGTGACTCCAGAATGGCAGGGGGCACCACTGTCCAGAGTGAACTGGGAAGACTTATGGTTGGACCTTTTCCAGGTACACACTTTCCAAGGGAAAGAGATGAGAGCAGGGCCAGAGCAACCAATGATCTCAAAGTACTCAAAGCAGAGGCTACGGGACTAGGGGACAGCTGGAGACATCCAGGGTGTTAGGCTGAGAGATTCCAGGAGGCCTTGAGCCGGCTCACCTGCACTCGCTTGGTGACAAGCCAGCCCAGGCCCTTGTGGAATGACAGGGAGCTTGGCCCCTGTCCCCTTTTCTTTCAGAGTGAACAGAGGGCCCATCTCAGACTAGGACAGACACTCACAGACGCACGCTCAGATACCTACACACGTGTATGCAGACACACACATGTATTAAGAGATCTGTCCTTGTATAGAGACAGACACACACCTGTGTCTCCAAACGTCATGTATCTGGATGCCCCTCACCAGCCACACCACACATGTTCATGTTCACGGTGGGCTGAGTGCCAGGCTGCAGTGAGCACATGGTGACAACCACACACGAGCCTCTGTGGACACACACACATCCCAGCACAGTCCAGCCAGCCAAGACGGTGTGATCACTGACTGGCACGTGTCCTCAGACACATGCATAGGAGACTGAGGAAGAAAGAGAACCAGGCCAGGAAATGGACCCCGCTGTGCAGGTGGCTGAGCGGGGTTGGGGGGCAACTTGGATTCCAAACCAGAAGTAGCTGGGCCAAGGAGAGGTGGCCGAACTGAGTCTAATTCAGCTGCACCTGAGGGTTTAATCTGGACATGAGTACAAAGTAGGGGTGGGAAGCACCATGGTGGGGCAAGGTGGGGCTTCCTGAGTGAAGCAGCTTCCCAGATTGCAATGGGAATCAGGGACCAAGAACAGCCCCCCAGGGGAGTGGGGGTGGGGGGCTTCCTCCCAAAGGTGAAGCTGGATATCAGGGCCTTTGCCCCGTGGAGAAACACAGGTAAAACCAGCAACCTGGGTACCTACAGTCAGGGGAGCCACTGGGTTTGTAGGCCCTGGGTGTCCAGGGTCCCCCAGCCTTCAGCACCTCTATCCAAGGAAGCTTGATTGTACCAGCCCCCACCCTCACTGCCATGCTAGGCTCCCCACTCAGAGCCAGGCTGGGCTAGGGTGGGCGCAGGGGCTTGGCAGGCGGGACCTGTGAGCTCCCTCAGTATTTTTCGGCTTAGGAAACTGGGGGAAGACCCACCCAGCCTCTGAATCAGCCCCTAGACTCGGTTATTCCTATTGCTGCCAGGAAGACAACTGGTAGACCCATCCTCCACCTCCAGATCCCACCCAAAGGCCTCACGGTCACCCCAGTTTAAAAGGGTCTTGGTCACACATCTTCACCAGCCCTTCCTCCCACTAAGCAGCAGGGAGCCAAGCTGCGTGACTGAGAGGGTGGGGAGCAGACGCTGGATTCTGACCCCCAGAGCGGCTGTCCCATCATTTCTCCTTCAGCCCCAGCATCGAGAAGAACCCCACAAAGCTTCACAGCCCACC